>NW_027520732.1:839537-1146575 GCF_051991255.1 Vanacampus margaritifer | reverse complement strand
GCTGTATTTAGTGTATTCTAGCATCCTGAAGATGATTCCAGCATTAATTTCATTGTGCTTATGCTCATTTTGAAGATTTTGACATTTTCACCTAAAGTGCACAATCAGGCTGAAAACGCATTTAAAGCCATAAAAAGTTCATTTTGGCTCTCACACCTAAACAAAACGTTGTAGACTCAACATTTTTGCTGTATTTAGTGTATTCTAGCATCCTGAAGATGATTCCAGCATTAATTTCATTGTGCTTATGCTCATTTTTAAGATTTTGACATTTTCACCTAAAGTGCACAATCAGGCTGAAAACGCGTTTAAAGCAATAAAAAGTTCATTTTGGCACACAAACCTAAATTAAACGTTGTAGACTCAAAATTGTTGCTGTATTTAGTGTATTCTAGCATCCTGAAGATGATTCCAGCATTTATTTCATTGTGCTTATGCTCATTTTGAAGATTTTGACATTTTCACCTTAAGTCTACAATCAGGGGCTGAAAACGCGTTTAAAGCAATAAAAAGTTCATTTTGGCTCTCACACCTAAACTAAACGTTGTAGACTCAAAATTTTTGCTGTATTTAGTGTATTCTAGCATCCTGAAGATGATTCCAGCATTAATTTCATTGTGCTTATGCTCATTTTTAAGATTTTGACATTTTCACCTAAAGTGCACAATCAGGCTGAAAACGCATTTAAAGCAATAAAAAGTTCATTTTTGCTCACAAACCTAAACTAAACGTTGTAGACTCCAAATTTTTGCTGTATTTAGTGTATTCTAGCATCCTGAAGATGATTCCAGCATTAATTTCATTGTGCTTATGCTCATTTTGAAGATTTTGACATTTTCACCTTAAGTGTACAATCAGGGGCTGAAAACGCGTTTAAAGCAATAAAAAGTTCATTTTGGCTCTCACACCTAAACTAAACGTTGTAGACTCAAAATTTTTGTTGTATTTAGTGTATTCTAGCATCCTGAAGATGATTCCAGCATTAATTTCATTGTGCTTATGCTCATTTTGAAGATTTTGACATTTTCACCTAAAGTGTACAATCAGGCTGAAAACGCATTTAAAGCAATAAAAAGTTCATTTTGGCTCTCACACCTAAACTAAACGTTGTAGACTCAAAATTTTTGCTGTATTTAGTGTATTCTAGCATCCTGAAGATGATTCCAGCATTAATTTCATTGTGCTTATGCTCATTTTTAAGATTTTGACATTTTCACCTAAAGTGCACAATCATGCTGAAAACGCATTTAAAGCAATAAAAAGTTCATTTTGGCACACAAACCTAAACTAAACGTTGTAGACTCAAAATTTTTGCTGTATTTAGTGTATTCTAGCATCCTGAAGATGATTCCAGCATTAATTTCATTGTGCTTATGCTCATTTTGAAGATTTTGACATTTTCACCTTAAGTGTACAATCAGGGGCTGAAAACGCGTTTAAAGCAATAAAAAGTTCATTTTGGCTCTCACACCTAAACTAAACGTTGTAGACTCAAAATTTTTGCTGTATTTAGTGTATTCTAGCATCTTGAAGATGATTCCAGCATTAATTTCATTGTGCTTATGCTCATTTTTAAGATTTTGACATTTTCACCTAAAGTGCACAATCAGGCTGAAAACGCGTTTAAAGCAATAAAAAGTTCATTTTGGCTCTCACACCTAAACTAAACGTTGTAGACTCAAAATTTTTGCTGTATTTAGTGTATTCTAGCATCCTGAAGATGATTCCAGCATTAATTTCATTGTGCTTATGCTCATTTTGAAGATTTTGACATTTTCACCTAAAGTGCACAATCAGGCTGAAAACGCGTTTAAAGCAATAAAAAGTTCATTTTGGCTCTCACACCTAAACTAAACGTTGTAGACTCAAAATTTTTGCTGTATTTAGTGTATTCTAGCATCCTGAAGATGATTCCAGCATTAATTTCATTGTGCTTATGCTCATTTTGAAGATTTTGACATTTTCACCTTAAGTGTACAATCAGGGGCTGAAAACGCGTTTAAAGCAATAAAAAGTTCATTTTGGCTCTCACACCTAAACTAAACGTTGTAGACTCAAAATTTTTGCTGTATTTAGTGTATTCTAGCATCCTGAAGATGATTCCAGCATTAATTTCATTGTGCTTATGCTCATTTTGAAGATTTTGACATTTTCAACTTAAGTGCACAATCAGGCTGAAAACGCATTTAAAGCCATAAAAAGTTCATTTTGGCTCTCACACCTAAACAAAACGTTCTAGACTCAACATTTTTGCTGTATTTAGTGTATTCTAGCATCCTGAAGATGATTCCAGCATTAATTTCATTGTGCTTATGCTCATTTTTAAGATTTTGACATTTTCACCTAAAGTGCACAATCAGGCTGAAAACGCGTTTAAAGCAATAAAAAGTTCATTTTGGCTCTCACACCTAAACTAAACGTTGTAGACTCAAAATTTTTGCTGTATTTAGTGTATTCTAGCATCCTGAAGATGATTCCAGCATTAATTTCATTGTGCTTATGCTCATTTTGAAGATTTTGACATTTTCACCTTAAGTGTACAATCAGGGGCTGAAAACGCGTTTAAAGCAATAAAAAGTTCATTTTGGCTCTCACACCTAAACTAAACGTTGTAGACTCAAAATTTTTGCTGTATTTAGTGTATTCTAGCATCCTGAAGATGATTCCAGCATTAATTTCATTGTGCTTATGCTCATTTTTAAGATTTTGACATTTTCACCTAAAGTGCACAATCAGGCTGAAAACGCGTTTAAAGCAATAAAAAGTTCATTTTGGCTCTCACACCTAAACTAAACGTTGTAGACTCAAAATTTTTGCTGTATTTAGTGTATTCTAGCATCCTGAAGATGATTCCAGCATTAATTTCATTGTGCTTATGCTCATTTTGAAGATTTTGACATTTTCACCTTAAGTGTACAATCAGGGGCTGAAAACGCGTTTAAAGCAATAAAAAGTTCATTTTGGCTCTCACACCTAAACTAAACGTTGTAGACTCAAAATTTTTGCTGTATTTAGTGTATTCTAGCATCCTGAAGATGATTCCAGCATTAATTTCATTGTGCTTATGCTCATTTTTAAGATTTTGACATTTTCACCTAAAGTGCACTATCAGGCTGAAAACGCGTTTAAAGCAATAAAAAGTTCATTTTGGCTCTCACACCTAAACTAAACGTTGTAGACTCAAAATTTTTGCTGTATTTAGTGTATTCTAGCATCCTGAAGATGATTCCAGCATTAATTTCATTGTGCTTATGCTCATTTTGAAGATTTTGACATTTTCACCTTAAGTGTACAATCAGGGGCTGAAAACGCGTTTAAAGCAATAAAAAGTTCATTTTGGCTCTCACACCTAAACTAAACGTTGTAGACTCAAAATTTTTGCTGTATTTAGTGTATTCTAGCATCCTGAAGATGATTCCAGCATTAATTTCATTGTGCTTATGCTCATTTTTAAGATTTTGACATTTTCACCTAAAGTGCACAATCAGGCTGAAAACGCGTTTAAAGCAATAAAAAGTTCATTTTGGCTCTCACACCTAAACTAAACGTTGTAGACTCAAAATTTTTGCTGTATTTAGTGTATTCTAGCATCCTGAAGATGATTCCAGCATTAATTTCATTGTGCTTATGCTCATTTTGAAGATTTTGACATTTTCACCTAAAGTGCACAATCAGGCTGAAAACGCATTTAAAGCCATAAAAAAATCATTTTGGCTCTCACACCTAAACAAAACGTTGTAGACTCAACATTTTTGCTGTATTTAGTGTATTCTAGCATCCTGAAGATGATTCCAGCATTAATTTCATTGTGCTTATGCTCATTTTTAAGATTTTGACATTTTCACCTAAAGTGCACAATCAGGCTGAAAACGCGTTTAAAGCAATAAAAAGTTCATTTTGGCTCTCACACCTAAACTAAACGTTGTAGACTCAAAATTTTTGCTGTATTTAGTGTATTCTAGCATCCTGAAGATGATTCCAGCATTAATTTCATTGTGCTTATGCTCATTTTGAAGATTTTGACATTTTCACCTAAAGTGCACAATCAGGCTGAAAACGCATTTAAAGCCATAAAAAGTTCATTTTGGCTCTCACACCTAAACAAAACGTTGTAGACTCAACATTTTTGCTGTATTTAGTGTATTCTAGCATCCTGAAGATGATTCCAGCATTAATTTCATTGTGCTTATGCTCATTTTTAAGATTTTGACATTTTCACCTAAAGTGCACAATCAGGCTGAAAACGCGTTTAAAGCAATAAAAAGTTCATTTTGGCACACAAACCTAAATTAAACGTTGTAGACTCAAAATTGTTGCTGTATTTAGTGTATTCTAGCATCCTGAAGATGATTCCAGCATTTATTTCATTGTGCTTATGCTCATTTTGAAGATTTTGACATTTTCACCTTAAGTGTACAATCAGGGGCTGAAAACGCGTTTAAAGCAATAAAAAGTTCATTTTGGCTCTCACACCTAAACTAAACGTTGTAGACTCAAAATTTTTGCTGTATTTAGTGTATTCTAGCATCCTGAAGATGATTCCAGCATTAATTTCATTGTGCTTATGCTCATTTTTAAGATTTTGACATTTTCACCTAAAGTGCACAATCAGGCTGAAAACGCGTTTAAAGCAATAAAAAGTTCATTTTGGCTCTCACACCTAAACTAAACGTTGTAGACTCAAAATTTTTGCTGTATTTAGTGTATTCTAGCATCCTGAAGATGATTCCAGCATTAATTTCATTGTGCTTATGCTCATTTTTAAGATTTTGACATTTTCACCTAAAGTGCACAATCAGGCTGAAAACGCGTTTAAAGCAATAAAAAGTTCATTTTGGCTCTCACACCTAAACTAAACGTTGTAGACTCAAAATTTTTGCTGTATTTAGTGTATTCTAGCATCCTGAAGATGATTCCAGCATTAATTTCATTGTGCTTATGCTCATTTTTAAGATTTTGACATTTTCACCTAAAGTGCACAATCATGCTGAAAACGCATTTAAAGCAATAAAAAGTTCATTTTGGCACACAAACCTAAACTAAACGTTGTAGACTCAAAATTTTTGCTGTATTTAGTGTATTCTAGCATCCTGAAGATGATTCCAGCATTAATTTCATTGTGCTTATGCTCATTTTGAAGATTTTGACATTTTCACCTTAAGTGTACAATCAGGGGCTGAAAACGCGTTTAAAGCAATAAAAAGTTCATTTTGGCTCTCACACCTAAACTAAACGTTGTAGACTCAAAATTTTTGCTGTATTTAGTGTATTCTAGCATCCTGAAGATGATTCCAGCATTAATTTCATTGTGCTTATGCTCATTTTTAAGATTTTGACATTTTCACCTAAAGTGCACAATCAGGCTGAAAACGCGTTTAAAGCAATAAAAAGTTCATTTTGGCTCTCACACCTAAACTAAACGTTGTAGACTCAAAATTTTTGCTGTATTTAGTGTATTCTAGCATCCTGAAGATGATTCCAGCATTAATTTCATTGTGCTTATGCTCATTTTTAAGATTTTTACATTTTCACCTAAAGTGCACAATCAGGCTGAAAACGCGTTTAAAGCAATAAAAAGTTCATTTTGGCTCTCACACCTAAACTAAACGTTGTAGACTCAAAATTTTTGCTGTATTTAGTGTATTCTAGCATCCTGAAGATGATTCCAGCAATAATTTCATTGTGCTTATGCTCATTTTGAAGATTTTGACATTTTCACCTTAAGTGTACAATCAGGGGCTGAAAACGCGTTTAAAGCAATAAAAAGTTCATTTTGGCTCTCACACCTAAACTAAACGTTGTAGACTCAAAATTTTTGCTGTATTTAGTGTATTCTAGCATCCTGAAGATGATTCCAGCATTAATTTCATTGTGCTTATGCTCATTTTTAAGATTTTGACATTTTCACCTAAAGTGCACAATCAGGCTGAAAACGCATTTAAAGCAATAAAAAGTTCATTTTTGCTCACAAACCTAAACTAAACGTTGTAGACTCCAAATTTTTGCTGTATTTAGTGTATTCTAGCATCCTGAAGATGATTCCAGCATTAATTTCATTGTGCTTATGCTCATTTTGAAGATTTTGACATTTTCACCTTAAGTGTACAATCAGGGGCTGAAAACGCGTTTAAAGCAATAAAAAGTTCATTTTGGCTCTCACACCTAAACTAAACGTTGTAGACTCAAAATTTTTGTTGTATTTAGTGTATTCTAGCATCCTGAAGATGATTCCAGCATTAATTTCATTGTGCTTATGCTCATTTTGAAGATTTTGACATTTTCACCTAAAGTGTACAATCAGGCTGAAAACGCATTTAAAGCAATAAAAAGTTCATTTTGGCTCTCACACCTAAACTAAACGTTGTAGACTCAAAATTTTTGCTGTATTTAGTGTATTCTAGCATCCTGAAGATGATTCCAGCATTAATTTCATTGTGCTTATGCTCATTTTTAAGATTTTGACATTTTCACCTAAAGTGCACAATCATGCTGAAAACGCATTTAAAGCAATAAAAAGTTCATTTTGGCACACAAACCTAAACTAAACGTTGTAGACTCAAAATTTTTGCTGTATTTAGTGTATTCTAGCATCCTGAAGATGATTCCAGCATTAATTTCATTGTGCTTATGCTCATTTTGAAGATTTTGACATTTTCACCTTAAGTGTACAATCAGGGGCTGAAAACGCGTTTAAAGCAATAAAAAGTTCATTTTGGCTCTCACACCTAAACTAAACGTTGTAGACTCAAAATTTTTGCTGTATTTAGTGTATTCTAGCATCCTGAAGATGATTCCAGCATTAATTTCATTGTGCTTATGCTCATTTTTAAGATTTTGACATTTTCACCTAAAGTGCACAATCAGGCTGAAAACGCGTTTAAAGCAATAAAAAGTTCATTTTGGCTCTCACACCTAAACTAAACGTTGTAGACTCAAAATTTTTGCTGTATTTAGTGTATTCTAGCATCCTGAAGATGATTCCAGCATTAATTTCATTGTGCTTATGCTCATTTTGAAGATTTTGACATTTTCACCTAAAGTGCACAATCAGGCTGAAAACGCGTTTAAAGCAATAAAAAGTTCATTTTGGCTCTCACACCTAAACTAAACGTTGTAGACTCAAAATTTTTGCTGTATTTAGTGTATTCTAGCATCCTGAAGATGATTCCAGCATTAATTTCATTGTGCTTATGCTCATTTTGAAGATTTTGACATTTTCACCTTAAGTGTACAATCAGGGGCTGAAAACGCGTTTAAAGCAATAAAAAGTTCATTTTGGCTCTCACACCTAAACTAAACGTTGTAGACTCAAAATTTTTGCTGTATTTAGTGTATTCTAGCATCCTGAAGATGATTCCAGCATTAATTTCATTGTGCTTATGCTCATTTTGAAGATTTTGACATTTTCAACTTAAGTGCACAATCAGGCTGAAAACGCATTTAAAGCCATAAAAAGTTCATTTTGGCTCTCACACCTAAACAAAACGTTCTAGACTCAACATTTTTGCTGTATTTAGTGTATTCTAGCATCCTGAAGATGATTCCAGCATTAATTTCATTGTGCTTATGCTCATTTTTAAGATTTTGACATTTTCACCTAAAGTGCACAATCAGGCTGAAAACGCGTTTAAAGCAATAAAAAGTTCATTTTGGCTCTCACACCTAAACTAAACGTTGTAGACTCAAAATTTTTGCTGTATTTAGTGTATTCTAGCATCCTGAAGATGATTCCAGCATTAATTTCATTGTGCTTATGCTCATTTTGAAGATTTTGACATTTTCACCTTAAGTGTACAATCAGGGGCTGAAAACGCGTTTAAAGCAATAAAAAGTTCATTTTGGCTCTCACACCTAAACTAAACGTTGTAGACTCAAAATTTTTGCTGTATTTAGTGTATTCTAGCATCCTGAAGATGATTCCAGCATTAATTTCATTGTGCTTATGCTCATTTTTAAGATTTTGACATTTTCACCTAAAGTGCACAATCAGGCTGAAAACGCGTTTAAAGCAATAAAAAGTTCATTTTGGCTCTCACACCTAAACTAAACGTTGTAGACTCAAAATTTTTGCTGTATTTAGTGTATTCTAGCATCCTGAAGATGATTCCAGCATTAATTTCATTGTGCTTATGCTCATTTTGAAGATTTTGACATTTTCACCTTAAGTGTACAATCAGGGGCTGAAAACGCGTTTAAAGCAATAAAAAGTTCATTTTGGCTCTCACACCTAAACTAAACGTTGTAGACTCAAAATTTTTGCTGTATTTAGTGTATTCTAGCATCCTGAAGATGATTCCAGCATTAATTTCATTGTGCTTATGCTCATTTTTAAGATTTTGACATTTTCACCTAAAGTGCACTATCAGGCTGAAAACGCGTTTAAAGCAATAAAAAGTTCATTTTGGCTCTCACACCTAAACTAAACGTTGTAGACTCAAAATTTTTGCTGTATTTAGTGTATTCTAGCATCCTGAAGATGATTCCAGCATTAATTTCATTGTGCTTATGCTCATTTTGAAGATTTTGACATTTTCACCTTAAGTGTACAATCAGGGGCTGAAAACGCGTTTAAAGCAATAAAAAGTTCATTTTGGCTCTCACACCTAAACTAAACGTTGTAGACTCAAAATTTTTGCTGTATTTAGTGTATTCTAGCATCCTGAAGATGATTCCAGCATTAATTTCATTGTGCTTATGCTCATTTTTAAGATTTTGACATTTTCACCTAAAGTGCACAATCAGGCTGAAAACGCGTTTAAAGCAATAAAAAGTTCATTTTGGCTCTCACACCTAAACTAAACGTTGTAGACTCAAAATTTTTGCTGTATTTAGTGTATTCTAGCATCCTGAAGATGATTCCAGCATTAATTTCATTGTGCTTATGCTCATTTTGAAGATTTTGACATTTTCACCTAAAGTGCACAATCAGGCTGAAAACGCATTTAAAGCCATAAAAAGTTCATTTTGGCTCTCACACCTAAACAAAACGTTGTAGACTCAACATTTTTGCTGTATTTAGTGTATTCTAGCATCCTGAAGATGATTCCAGCATTAATTTCATTGTGCTTATGCTCATTTTTAAGATTTTGACATTTTCACCTAAAGTGCACAATCAGGCTGAAAACGCGTTTAAAGCAATAAAAAGTTCATTTTGGCTCTCACACCTAAACTAAACGTTGTAGACTCAAAATTTTTGCTGTATTTAGTGTATTCTAGCATCCTGAAGATGATTCCAGCATTAATTTCATTGTGCTTATGCTCATTTTATTTTGACATTTTCACCTTAAGTGTACAATCAGGGGCTGAAAACGCGTTTAAAGCAATAAAAAGTTCATTTTGGCTCTCACACCTAAACTAAACGTTGTAGACTCAAAATTTTTGCTGTATTTAGTGTATTCTAGCATCCTGAAGATGATTCCAGCATTAATTTCATTGTGCTTATGCTCATTTTGAAGATTTTGACATTTTCACCTTAAGTGTACAATCAGGGGCTGAAAACGCGTTTAAAGCAATAAAAAGTTCATTTTGGCTCTCACACCTAAACTAAACGTTGTAGACTCAAAATTTTTGCTGTATTTAGTGTATTCTAGCATCCTGAAGATGATTCCAGCATTAATTTCATTGTGCTTATGCTCATTTTGAAGATTTTGACATTTTCACCTAAAGTGCACAATCAGGCTGAAAACGCATTTAAAGCCATAAAAAGTTCATTTTGGCTCTCACACCTAAACAAAACGTTGTAGACTCAACATTTTTGCTGTATTTAGTGTATTCTAGCATCCTGAAGATGATTCCAGCATTAATTTCATTGTGCTTATGCTCATTTTTAAGATTTTGACATTTTCACCTTAAGTGTACAATCAGGGGCTGAAAACGCGTTTAAAGCAATAAAAAGTTCATTTTGGCTCTCACACCTAAACTAAACGTTGTAGACTCAAAGTTTTTGCTGTATTTAGTGTATTCTAGCATCCTGAAGATGATTCCAGCATTAATTTCATTGTGCTTATGCTCATTTTGAAGATTTTGACATTTTCACCTAAAGTGCACAATCAGGCTGAAAACGCATTTAAAGCCATAAAAAGTTCATTTTGGCTCTCACACCTAAACAAAACGTTGTAGACTCAACATTTTTGCTGTATTTAGTGTATTCTAGCATCCTGAAGATGATTCCAGCATTAATTTCATTGTGCTTATGCTCATTTTGAAGATTTTGACATTTTCACCTTAAGTGTACAATCAGGGGCTGAAAACGCGTTTAAAGCAATAAAAAGTTCATTTTGGCTCTCACACCTAAACTAAACGTTGTAGACTCAAAATTTTTGTTGTATTTAGTGTATTCTAGCATCCTGAAGATGATTCCAGCATTAATTTCATTGTGCTTATGCTCATTTTGAAGATTTTGACATTTTCACCTTAAGTGTACAATCAGGGGCTGAAAACGCGTTTAAAGCAATAAAAAGTTCATTTTGGCTCTCACACCTAAACTAAACGTTGTAGACTCAAAATTTTTGCTGTATTTAGTGTATTGTAGCATCCTGAAGATGATTCCAGCATTAATTTCATTGTGCTTATGCTCATTTTGAAGATTTTGACATTTTCACCTTAAGTGTACAATCAGGGGCTGAAAACGCGTTTAAAGCAATAAAAAGTTCATTTTGGCTCTCACACCTAAACTAAACGTTGTAGACTCAAAATTTTTGCTGTATTTAGTGTATTCTAGCATCCTGAAGATGATTCCAGCATTAATTTCATTGTGCTTATGCTCATTTTGAAGATTTTGACATTTTCACCTAAAGTGCACAATCAGGCTGAAAACGCATTTAAAGCCATAAAAAGTTCATTTTGGCTCTCACACCTAAACAAAACGTTGTAGACTCAACATTTTTGCTGTATTTAGTGTATTCTAGCATCCTGAAGATGATTCCAGCATTAATTTCATTGTGCTTATGCTCATTTTTAAGATTTTGACATTTTCACCTTAAGTGTACAATCAGGGGCTGAAAACGCGTTTAAAGCAATAAAAAGTTCATTTTGGCTCTCACACCTAAACTAAACGTTGTAGACTCAAAGTTTTTGCTGTATTTAGTGTATTCTAGCATCCTGAAGATGATTCCAGCATTAATTTCATTGTGCTTATGCTCATTTTTAAGATTTTGACATTTTCACCTAAAGTGCACAATCAGGCTGAAAACGCGTTTAAAGCAATAAAAAGTTCATTTTGGCTCTCACACCTAAACTAAACGTTGTAGACTCAAAATTTTTGCTGTATTTAGTGTATTCTAGCATCCTGAAGATGATTCCAGCATTAATTTCATTGTGCTTATGCTCATTTTGAAGATTTTAACATTTTCACCTTAAGTGTACAATCAGGGGCTGAAAACGCGTTTAAAGCAATAAAAAGTTCATTTTGGCTCTCACACCTAAACTAAACGTTGTAGACTCAAAATTTTTGCTGTATTTAGTGTATTCTAGCATCCTGAAGATGATTCCAGCATTAATTTCATTGTGCTTATGCTCATTTTTAAGATTTTGACATTTTCACCTAAAGTGCACAATCAGGCTGAAAACGCGTTTAAAGCAATAAAAAGTTCATTTTGGCTCTCACACCTAAACTAAACGTTGTAGACTCAAAATTTTTGCTGTATTTAGTGTATTCTAGCATCCTGAAGATGATTCCAGCATTAATTTCATTGTGCTTATGCTCATTTTGAAGATTTTGACATTTTCACCTTAAGTGCACAATCAGGCTGAAAACGCATTTAAAGCCATAAAAAGTTCATTTTGGCTCTCACACCTAAACAAAACGTTGTAGACTCAACATTTTTGCTGTATTTAGTGTATTCTAGCATCCTGAAGATGATTCCAGCATTAATTTCATTGTGCTTATGCTCATTTTTAAGATTTTGACATTTTCACCTTAAGTGTACAATCAGGGGCTGAAAACGCGTTTAAAGCAATAAAAAGTTCATTTTGGCTCTCACACCTAAACTAAACGTTGTAGACTCAAAATTTTTGCTGTATTTAGTGTATTCTAGCATCCTGAAGATGATTCCAGCATTAATTTCATTGTGCTTATGCTCATTTTTAAGATTTTGACATTTTCACCTAAAGTGCACAATCAGGCTGAAAACGCATTTAAAGCAATAAAAAGTTCATTTTGGCACACAAACCTAAACTAAACGTTGTAGACTCAAAATTGTTGCTGTATTTAGTGTATTCTAGCATCCTGAAGATGATTCCAGTATTTATTTCATTGTGCTTATGCTCATTTTGAAGATTTTGACATTTTCACCTTAAGTGTACAATCAGGGGCTGAAAACGCGTTTAAAGCAATAAAAAGTTCATTTTGGCTCTCACACCTAAACTAAACGTTGTAGACTCAAAATTTTTGCTGTATTTAGTGTATTCTAGCATCCTGAAGATGATTCCAGCATTAATTTCATTGTGCTTATGCTCATTTTTAAGATTTTGACATTTTCACCTAAAGTGCACAATCAGGCTGAAAACGCATTTAAAGCAATAAAAAGTTCATTTTTGCTCACAAACCTAAACTAAACGTTGTAGACTCCAAATTTTTGCTGTATTTAGTGTATTCTAGCATCCTGAAGATGATTCCAGCATTAATTTCATTGTGCTTATGCTCATTTTGAAGATTTTGACATTTTCACCTTAAGTGTACAATCAGGGGCTGAAAACGCGTTTAAAGCAATAAAAAGTTCATTTTGGCTCTCACACCTAAACTAAACGTTGTAGACTCAAAATTTTTGTTGTATTTAGTGTATTCTAGCATCCTGAAGATGATTCCAGCATTAATTTCATTGTGCTTATGCTCATTTTGAAGATTTTGACATTTTCACCTAAAGTGTACAATCAGGCTGAAAACGCATTTAAAGCAATAAAAAGTTCATTTTGGCTCTCACACCTAAACTAAACGTTGTAGACTCAAAATTTTTGCTGTATTTAGTGTATTCTAGCATCCTGAAGATGATTCCAGCATTAATTTCATTGTGCTTATGCTCATTTTGAAGATTTTGACATTTTCACCTTAAGTGTACAATCAGGGGCTGAAAACGCGTTTAAAGCAATAAAAAGTTCATTTTGGCTCTCACACCTAAACTAAACGTTGTAGACTCAAAATTTTTGCTGTATTTAGTGTATTCTAGCATCCTGAAGATGATTCCAGCATTAATTTCATTGTGCTTATGCTCATTTTTAAGATTTTGACATTTTCACCTAAAGTGCACAATCAGGCTGAAAACGCGTTTAAAGCAATAAAAAGTTCATTTTGGCTCTCAGACCTAAACTAAACGTTGTAGACTCAAAATTTTTGCTGTATTTAGTGTATTCTAGCATCCTGAAGATGATTCCAGCATTAATTTCATTGTGCTTATGCTCATTTTGAAGATTTTGACATTTTCACCTAAAGTGCACAATCAGGCTGAAAACGCATTTAAAGCCATAAAAAGTTCATTTTGGCTCTCACACCTAAACAAAACGTTGTAGACTCAACATTTTTGCTGTATTTAGTGTATTCTAGCATCCTGAAGATGATTCCAGCATTAATTTCATTGTGCTTATGCTCATTTTGAAGATTTTGACATTTTCACCTTAAGTGTACAATCAGGGGCTGAAAACGCGTTTAAAGCAATAAAAAGTTCATTTTGGCTCTCACACCTAAACTAAACGTTGTAGACTCAAAATTTTTGCTGTATTTAGTGTATTCTAGCATCCTGAAGATGATTCCAGCATTAATTTCATTGTGCTTATGCTCATTTTTAAGATTTTGACATTTTCACCTAAAGTGCACAATCAGGCTGAAAACGCGTTTAAAGCAATAAAAAGTTCATTTTGGCTCTCACACCTAAACTAAACGTTGTAGACTCAAAATTTTTGCTGTATTTAGTGTATTCTAGCATCCTGAAGATGATTCCAGCATTAATTTCATTGTGCTTATGCTCATTTTTAAGATTTTGACATTTTCACCTAAAGTGCACAATCAGGCTGAAAACGCGTTTAAAGCAATAAAAAGTTCATTTTGGCTCTCACACCTAAACTAAACGTTGTAGACTCAAAATTTTTGCTGTATTTAGTGTATTCTAGCATCCTGAAGATGATTCCAGCATTAATTTCATTGTGCTTATGCTCATTTTGAAGATTTTGACATTTTCACCTTAAGTGTACAATCAGGGGCTGAAAACGCGTTTAAAGCAATAAAAAGTTCATTTTGGCTCTCACACCTAAACTAAACGTTGTAGACTCAAAATTTTTGCTGTATTTAGTGTATTCTAGCATCCTGAAGATGATTCCAGCATTAATTTCATTGTGCTTATGCTCATTTTGAAGATTTTGACATTTTCACCTTAAGTGTACAATCAGGGGCTGAAAACGCGTTTAAAGCAATAAAAAGTTCATTTTGGCTCTCACACCTAAACTAAACGTTGTAGACTCAAAATTTTTGCTGTATTTAGTGTATTCTAGCATCCTGAAGATGATTCCAGCATTAATTTCATTGTGCTTATGCTCATTTTTAAGATTTTGACATTTTCACCTAAAGTGCACAATCAGGCTGAAAACGCGTTTAAAGCAATAAAAAGTTCATTTTGGCTCTCACACCTAAACTAAACGTTGTAGACTCAAAATTTTTGCTGTATTTAGTGTATTCTAGCATCCTGAAGATGATTCCATCATTAATTTCATTGTGCTTATGCTCATTTTGAAGATTTTGACATTTTCACCTTAAGTGTACAATCAGGGGCTGAAAACGCGTTTAAAGCAATAAAAAGTTCATTTTGGCTCTCACACCTAAACTAAACGTTGTAGACTCAAATTTTTTGCTGTATTTAGTGTATTCTAGCATCCTGAAGATGATTCCAGCATTAATTTCATTGTGCTTATGCTCATTTTGAAGATTTTGACATTTTCACCTTAAGTGTACAATCAGGGGCTGAAAACGCGTTTAAAGCAATAAAAAGTTCATTTTGGCTCTCACACCTAAACTAAACGTTGTAGACTCAAAATTTTTGCTGTATTTAGTGTATTCTAGCATCCTGAAGATGATTCCAGCATTAATTTCATTGTGCTTATGCTCATTTTTAAGATTTTGACATTTTCACCTAAAGTGCACAATCAGGCTGAAAACGCGTTTAAAGCAATAAAAAGTTCATTTTGGCTCTCACACCTAAACTAAACGTTGTAGACTCAAAATTTTTGCTGTATTTAGTGTATTCTAGCATCCTGAAGATGATTCCAGCATTAATTTCATTGTGCTTATGCTCATTTTTAAGATTTTGACATTTTCACCTAAAGTGCACAATCAGGCTGAAAACGCGTTTAAAGCAATAAAAAGTTCATTTTGGCTCTCACACCTAAACTAAACGTTGTAGACTCAAAATTTTTGCTGTATTTAGTGTATTCTAGCATCCTGAAGATGATTCCAGCATTAATTTCATTGTGCTTATGCTCATTTTGAAGATTTTGACATTTTCACCTTAAGTGTACAATCAGGGGCTGAAAACGCGTTTAAAGCAATAAAAAGTTCATTTTGGCTCTCACACCTAAACTAAACGTTGTAGACTCAAAATTTTTGCTGTATTTAGTGTATTCTAGCATCCTGAAGATGATTCCAGCATTAATTTCATTGTGCTTATGCTCATTTTGAAGATTTTGACATTTTCACCTTAAGTGTACAATCAGGGGCTGAAAACGCGTTTAAAGCAATAAAAAGTTCATTTTGGCTCTCACACCTAAACTAAACGTTGTAGACTCAAAATTTTTGCTGTATTTAGTGTATTCTAGCATCCTGAAGATGATTCCAGCATTAATTTCATTGTGCTTATGCTCATTTTGAAGATTTTGACATTTTCACCTAAAGTGCACAATCAGGCTGAAAACGCATTTAAAGCCATAAAAAGTTCATTTTGGCTCTCACACCTAAACAAAACGTTGTAGACTCAACATTTTTGCTGTATTTAGTGTATTCTAGCATCCTGAAGATGATTCCAGCATTAATTTCATTGTGCTTATGCTCATTTTGAAGATTTTGACATTTTCACCTTAAGTGTACAATCAGGGGCTGAAAACGCGTTTAAAGCAATAAAAAGTTCATTTTGGCTCTCACACCTAAACTAAACGTTGTAGACTCAAAATTTTTGTTGTATTTAGTGTATTCTAGCATCCTGAAGATGATTCCAGCATTAATTTCATTGTGCTTATGCTCATTTTGAAGATTTTGACATTTTCACCTTAAGTGTACAATCAGGGGCTGAAAACGCGTTTAAAGCAATAAAAAGTTCATTTTGGCTCTCACACCTAAACTAAACGTTGTAGACTCAAAATTTTTGCTGTATTTAGTGTATTCTAGCATCCTGAAGATGATTCCAGCATTAATTTCATTGTGCTTATGCTCATTTTGAAGATTTTGACATTTTCACCTTAAGTGTACAATCAGGGGCTGAAAACGCGTTTAAAGCAATAAAAAGTTCATTTTGGCTCTCACACCTAAACTAAACGTTGTAGACTCAAAATTTTTGCTGTATTTAGTGTATTCTAGCATCCTGAAGATGATTCCAGCATTAATTTCATTGTGCTTATGCTCATTTTGAAGATTTTGACATTTTCACCTAAAGTGCACAATCAGGCTGAAAACGCATTTAAAGCCATAAAAAGTTCATTTTGGCTCTCACACCTAAACAAAACGTTGTAGACTCAACATTTTTGCTGTATTTAGTGTATTCTAGCATCCTGAAGATGATTCCAGCATTAATTTCATTGTGCTTATGCTCATTTTTAAGATTTTGACATTTTCACCTTAAGTGTACAATCAGGGGCTGAAAACGCGTTTAAAGCAATAAAAAGTTCATTTTGGCTCTCACACCTAAACTAAACGTTGTAGACTCAAAGTTTTTGCTGTATTTAGTGTATTCTAGCATCCTGAAGATGATTCCAGCATTAATTTCATTGTGCTTATGCTCATTTTGAAGATTTTGACATTTTCACCTAAAGTGCACAATCAGGCTGAAAACGCATTTAAAGCCATAAAAAGTTCATTTTGGCTCTCACACCTAAACAAAACGTTGTAGACTCAACATTTTTGCTGTATTTAGTGTATTCTAGCATCCTGAAGATGATTCCAGCATTAATTTCATTGTGCTTATGCTCATTTTGAAGATTTTGACATTTTCACCTTAAGTGTACAATCAGGGGCTGAAAACGCGTTTAAAGCAATAAAAAGTTCATTTTGGCTCTCACACCTAAACTAAACGTTGTAGACTCAAAATTTTTGTTGTATTTAGTGTATTCTAGCATCCTGAAGATGATTCCAGCATTAATTTCATTGTGCTTATGCTCATTTTGAAGATTTTGACATTTTCACCTTAAGTGTACAATCAGGGGCTGAAAACGCGTTTAAAGCAATAAAAAGTTCATTTTGGCTCTCACACCTAAACTAAACGTTGTAGACTCAAAATTTTTGCTGTATTTAGTGTATTGTAGCATCCTGAAGATGATTCCAGCATTAATTTCATTGTGCTTATGCTCATTTTGAAGATTTTGACATTTTCACCTTAAGTGTACAATCAGGGGCTGAAAACGCGTTTAAAGCAATAAAAAGTTCATTTTGGCTCTCACACCTAAACTAAACGTTGTAGACTCAAAATTTTTGCTGTATTTAGTGTATTCTAGCATCCTGAAGATGATTCCAGCATTAATTTCATTGTGCTTATGCTCATTTTGAAGATTTTGACATTTTCACCTAAAGTGCACAATCAGGCTGAAAACGCATTTAAAGCCATAAAAAGTTCATTTTGGCTCTCACACCTAAACAAAACGTTGTAGACTCAACATTTTTGCTGTATTTAGTGTATTCTAGCATCCTGAAGATGATTCCAGCATTAATTTCATTGTGCTTATGCTCATTTTTAAGATTTTGACATTTTCACCTTAAGTGTACAATCAGGGGCTGAAAACGCGTTTAAAGCAATAAAAAGTTCATTTTGGCTCTCACACCTAAACTAAACGTTGTAGACTCAAAGTTTTTGCTGTATTTAGTGTATTCTAGCATCCTGAAGATGATTCCAGCATTAATTTCATTGTGCTTATGCTCATTTTTAAGATTTTGACATTTTCACCTAAAGTGCACAATCAGGCTGAAAACGCGTTTAAAGCAATAAAAAGTTCATTTTGGCTCTCACACCTAAACTAAACGTTGTAGACTCAAAATTTTTGCTGTATTTAGTGTATTCTAGCATCCTGAAGATGATTCCAGCATTAATTTCATTGTGCTTATGCTCATTTTGAAGATTTTAACATTTTCACCTTAAGTGTACAATCAGGGGCTGAAAACGCGTTTAAAGCAATAAAAAGTTCATTTTGGCTCTCACACCTAAACTAAACGTTGTAGACTCAAAATTTTTGCTGTATTTAGTGTATTCTAGCATCCTGAAGATGATTCCAGCATTAATTTCATTGTGCTTATGCTCATTTTTAAGATTTTGACATTTTCACCTAAAGTGCACAATCAGGCTGAAAACGCGTTTAAAGCAATAAAAAGTTCATTTTGGCTCTCACACCTAAACTAAACGTTGTAGACTCAAAATTTTTGCTGTATTTAGTGTATTCTAGCATCCTGAAGATGATTCCAGCATTAATTTCATTGTGCTTATGCTCATTTTGAAGATTTTGACATTTTCACCTTAAGTGCACAATCAGGCTGAAAACGCATTTAAAGCCATAAAAAGTTCATTTTGGCTCTCACACCTAAACAAAACGTTGTAGACTCAACATTTTTGCTGTATTTAGTGTATTCTAGCATCCTGAAGATGATTCCAGCATTAATTTCATTGTGCTTATGCTCATTTTTAAGATTTTGACATTTTCACCTTAAGTGTACAATCAGGGGCTGAAAACGCGTTTAAAGCAATAAAAAGTTCATTTTGGCTCTCACACCTAAACTAAACGTTGTAGACTCAAAATTTTTGCTGTATTTAGTGTATTCTAGCATCCTGAAGATGATTCCAGCATTAATTTCATTGTGCTTATGCTCATTTTTAAGATTTTGACATTTTCACCTAAAGTGCACAATCAGGCTGAAAACGCATTTAAAGCAATAAAAAGTTCATTTTGGCACACAAACCTAAACTAAACGTTGTAGACTCAAAATTGTTGCTGTATTTAGTGTATTCTAGCATCCTGAAGATGATTCCAGTATTTATTTCATTGTGCTTATGCTCATTTTGAAGATTTTGACATTTTCACCTTAAGTGTACAATCAGGGGCTGAAAACGCGTTTAAAGCAATAAAAAGTTCATTTTGGCTCTCACACCTAAACTAAACGTTGTAGACTCAAAATTTTTGCTGTATTTAGTGTATTCTAGCATCCTGAAGATGATTCCAGCATTAATTTCATTGTGCTTATGCTCATTTTTAAGATTTTGACATTTTCACCTAAAGTGCACAATCAGGCTGAAAACGCATTTAAAGCAATAAAAAGTTCATTTTTGCTCACAAACCTAAACTAAACGTTGTAGACTCCAAATTTTTGCTGTATTTAGTGTATTCTAGCATCCTGAAGATGATTCCAGCATTAATTTCATTGTGCTTATGCTCATTTTGAAGATTTTGACATTTTCACCTTAAGTGTACAATCAGGGGCTGAAAACGCGTTTAAAGCAATAAAAAGTTCATTTTGGCTCTCACACCTAAACTAAACGTTGTAGACTCAAAATTTTTGTTGTATTTAGTGTATTCTAGCATCCTGAAGATGATTCCAGCATTAATTTCATTGTGCTTATGCTCATTTTGAAGATTTTGACATTTTCACCTAAAGTGTACAATCAGGCTGAAAACGCATTTAAAGCAATAAAAAGTTCATTTTGGCTCTCACACCTAAACTAAACGTTGTAGACTCAAAATTTTTGCTGTATTTAGTGTATTCTAGCATCCTGAAGATGATTCCAGCATTAATTTCATTGTGCTTATGCTCATTTTGAAGATTTTGACATTTTCACCTTAAGTGTACAATCAGGGGCTGAAAACGCGTTTAAAGCAATAAAAAGTTCATTTTGGCTCTCACACCTAAACTAAACGTTGTAGACTCAAAATTTTTGCTGTATTTAGTGTATTCTAGCATCCTGAAGATGATTCCAGCATTAATTTCATTGTGCTTATGCTCATTTTTAAGATTTTGACATTTTCACCTAAAGTGCACAATCAGGCTGAAAACGCGTTTAAAGCAATAAAAAGTTCATTTTGGCTCTCAGACCTAAACTAAACGTTGTAGACTCAAAATTTTTGCTGTATTTAGTGTATTCTAGCATCCTGAAGATGATTCCAGCATTAATTTCATTGTGCTTATGCTCATTTTGAAGATTTTGACATTTTCACCTAAAGTGCACAATCAGGCTGAAAACGCATTTAAAGCCATAAAAAGTTCATTTTGGCTCTCACACCTAAACAAAACGTTGTAGACTCAACATTTTTGCTGTATTTAGTGTATTCTAGCATCCTGAAGATGATTCCAGCATTAATTTCATTGTGCTTATGCTCATTTTTAAGATTTTGACATTTTCACCTTAAGTGTACAATCAGGGGCTGAAAACGCGTTTAAAGCAATAAAAAGTTCATTTTGGCTCTCACACCTAAACTAAACGTTGTAGACTCAAAATTTTTGCTGTATTTAGTGTATTCTAGCATCCTGAAGATGATTCCAGCATTAATTTCATTGTGCTTATGCTCATTTTGAAGATTTTGACATTTTCACCTAAAGTGCACAATCAGGCTGAAAACGCGTTTAAAGCAATAAAAAGTTCATTTTGGCTCTCACACCTAAACTAAACGTTGTAGACTCAAAATTTTTGCTGTATTTAGTGTATTCTAGCATCCTGAAGATGATTCCAGCATTAATTTCATTGTGCTTATGCTCATTTTTAAGATTTTGACATTTTCACCTAAAGTGCACAATCAGGCTGAAAACGCGTTTAAAGCAATAAAAAGTTCATTTTGGCTCTCACACCTAAACTAAACGTTGTAGACTCAAAATTTTTGCTGTATTTAGTGTATTCTAGCATCCTGAAGATGATTCCAGCATTAATTTCATTGTGCTTATGCTCATTTTGAAGATTTTGACATTTTCACCTAAAGTGCACAATCAGGCTGAAAACGCGTTTAAAGCAATAAAAAGTTCATTTTGGCTCTCACACCTAAACTAAACGTTGTAGACTCAAAATTTTTGCTGTATTTAGTGTATTCTAGCATCCTGAAGATGATTCCAGCATTAATTTCATTGTGCTTATGCTCATTTTGAAGATTTTGACATTTTCACCTTAAGTGTACAATCAGGGGCTGAAAACGCGTTTAAAGCAATAAAAAGTTCATTTTGGCTCTCACACCTAAACTAAACGTTGTAGACTCAAAATTTTTGCTGTATTTAGTGTATTCTAGCATCCTGAAGATGATTCCAGCATTAATTTCATTGTGCTTATGCTCATTTTTAAGATTTTGACATTTTCACCTAAAGTGCACAATCAGGCTGAAAACGCGTTTAAAGCAATAAAAAGTTCATTTTGGCTCTCACACCTAAACTAAACGTTGTAGAATCAAAATTTTTGCTGTATTTAGTGTATTCTAGCATCCTGAAGATGATTCCAGCATTAATTTCATTGTGCTTATGCTCATTTTGAAGATTTTGACATTTTCACCTAAAGTGCACAATCAGGCTGAAAACGCATTTAAAGCCATAAAAAGTTCATTTTGGCTCTCACACCTAAACAAAACGTTGTAGACTCAACATTTTTGCTGTATTTAGTGTATTCTAGCATCCTGAAGATGATTCCAGCATTAATTTCATTGTGCTTATGCTCATTTTGAAGATTTTGACATTTTCACCTTAAGTGTACAATCAGGGGCTGAAAACGCGTTTAAAGCAATAAAAAGTTCATTTTGGCTCTCACACCTAAACTAAACGTTGTAGACTCAAAATTGTTGCTGTATTTAGTGTATTCTAGCATCCTGAAGATGATTCCAGCATTAATTTCATTGTGCTTATGCTCATTTTTAAGATTTTGACATTTTCACCTAAAGTGCACAATCAGGCTGAAAACGCGTTTAAAGCAATAAAAAGTTCATTTTGGCTCTCACACCTAAACTAAACGTTGTAGACTCAAAATTTTTGCTGTATTTAGTGTATTCTAGCATCCTGAAGATGATTCCAGCATTAATTTCATTGTGCTTATGCTCATTTTGAAGATTTTGACATTTTCACCTAAAGTGCACAATCAGGCTGAAAACGCATTTAAAGCCATAAAAAGTTCATTTTGGCTCTCACACCTAAACAAAACGTTGTAGACTCAACATTTTTGCTGTATTTAGTGTATTCTAGCATCCTGAAGATGATTCCAGCATTAATTTCATTGTGCTTATGCTCATTTTTAAGATTTTGACATTTTCACCTTAAGTGTACAATCAGGGGCTGAAAACGCGTTTAAAGCAATAAAAAGTTCATTTTGGCTCTCACACCTAAACTAAACGTTGTAGACTCAAAATTTTTGCTGTATTTAGTGTATTCTAGCATCCTGAAGATGATTCCAGCATTAATTTCATTGTGCTTATGCTCATTTTTAAGATTTTGACATTTTCACCTAAAGTGCACAATCAGGCTGAAAACGCGTTTAAAGCAATAAAAAGTTCATTTTGGCTCTCACACCTAAACTAAACGTTGTAGACTCAAAATTTTTGCTGTATTTAGTGTATTCTAGCATCCTGAAGATGATTCCAGCATTAATTTCATTGTGCTTATGCTCATTTTGAAGATTTTGACATTTTCACCTTAAGTGTACAATCAGGGGCTGAAAACGCGTTTAAAGCAATAAAAAGTTCATTTTGGCTCTCACACCTAAACTAAACGTTGTAGACTCAAAATTTTTGCTGTATTTAGTGTATTCTAGCATCCTGAAGATGATTCCAGCATTAATTTCATTGTGCTTATGCTCATTTTTAAGATTTTGACATTTTCACCTAAAGTGCACAATCAGGCTGAAAACGCGTTTAAAGCAATAAAAAGTTCATTTTGGCTCTCACACCTAAACTAAACGTTGTAGACTCAAAATTGTTGCTGTATTTAGTGTATTCTAGCATCCTGAAGATGATTCCAGCATTAATTTCATTGTGCTTATGCTCATTTTGAAGATTTTGACATTTTCACCTAAAGTGCACAATCAGGCTGAAAACGCATTTAAAGCCATAAAAAGTTCATTTTGGCTCTCACACCTAAACAAAACGTTGTAGACTCAACATTTTTGCTGTATTTAGTGTATTCTAGCATCCTGAAGATGATTCCAGCATTAATTTCATTGTGCTTATGCTCATTTTTAAGATTTTGACATTTTCACCTTAAGTGTACAATCAGGGGCTGAAAACGCGTTTAAAGCAATAAAAAGTTCATTTTGGCTCTCACACCTAAACTAAACGTTGTAGACTCAAAATTTTTGCTGTATTTAGTGTATTCTAGCATCCTGAAGATGATTCCAGCATTAATTTCATTGTGCTTATGCTCATTTTTAAGATTTTGACATTTTCACCTAAAGTGCACAATCAGGCTGAAAACGCGTTTAAAGCAATAAAAAGTTCATTTTGGCTCTCACACCTAAACTAAACGTTGTAGACTCAAAATTTTTGCTGTATTTAGTGTATTCTAGCATCCTGAAGATGATTCCAGCATTAATTTCATTGTGCTTATGCTCATTTTGAAGATTTTGACATTTTCACCTTAAGTGTACAATCAGGGGCTGAAAACGCGTTTAAAGCAATAAAAAGTTCATTTTGGCTCTCACACCTAAACTAAACGTTGTAGACTCAAAATTTTTGCTGTATTTAGTGTATTCTAGCATCCTGAAGATGATTCCAGCATTAATTTCATTGTGCTTATGCTCATTTTTAAGATTTTGACATTTTCACCTAAAGTGCACAATCAGGCTGAAAACGCGTTTAAAGCAATAAAAAGTTCATTTTGGCTCTCACACCTAAACTAAACGTTGTAGACTCAAAATTTTTGCTGTATTTAGTGTATTCTAGCATCCTGAAGATGATTCCAGCATTAATTTCATTGTGCTTATGCTCATTTTGAAGATTTTGACATTTTCACCTAAAGTGCACAATCAGGCTGAAAACGCGTTTAAAGCAATAAAAAGTTCATTTTGGCTCTCACACCTAAACTAAACGTTGTAGACTCAAAATTTTTGCTGTATTTAGTGTATTCTAGCATCCTGAAGATGATTCCAGCATTAATTTCATTGTGCTTGTGCTCATTTTGAAGATTTTGACATTTTCACCTTAAGTGTACAATCAGGGGCTGAAAACGCGTTTAAAGCAATAAAAAGTTCATTTTGGCTCTCACACCTAAACTAAACGTTGTAGACTCAAAATTTTTGCTGTATTTAGTGTATTCTAGCATCCTGAAGATGATTCCAGCATTAATTTCATTGTGCTTATGCTCATTTTTAAGATTTTGACATTTTCACCTAAAGTGCACAATCAGGCTGAAAACGCGTTTAAAGCAATAAAAAGTTCATTTTGGCTCTCACACCTAAACTAAACGTTGTAGAATCAAAATTTTTGCTGTATTTAGTGTATTCTAGCATCCTGAAGATGATTCCAGCATTAATTTCATTGTGCTTATGCTCATTTTGAAGATTTTGACATTTTCACCTAAAGTGCACAATCAGGCTGAAAACGCATTTAAAGCCATAAAAAGTTCATTTTGGCTCTCACACCTAAACAAAACGTTGTAGACTCAACATTTTTGCTGTATTTAGTGTATTCTAGCATCCTGAAGATGATTCCAGCATTAATTTCATTGTGCTTATGCTCATTTTTAAGATTTTGACATTTTCACCTTAAGTGTACAATCAGGGGCTGAAAACGCGTTTAAAGCAATAAAAAGTTCATTTTGGCTCTCACACCTAAACTAAACGTTGTAGACTCAAAATTTTTGCTGTATTTAGTGTATTCTAGCATCCTGAAGATGATTCCAGCATTAATTTCATTGTGCTTATGCTCATTTTGAAGATTTTGACATTTTCACCTAAAGTGCACAATCAGGCTGAAAACGCATTTAAAGCCATAAAAAGTTCATTTTGGCTCTCACACCTAAACAAAACGTTGTAGACTCAACATTTTTGCTGTATTTAGTGTATTCTAGCATCCTGAAGATGATTCCAGCATTAATTTCATTGTGCTTATGCTCATTTTGAAGATTTTGACATTTTCACCTTAAGTGTACAATCAGGGGCTGAAAACGCGTTTAAAGCAATAAAAAGTTCATTTTGGCTCTCACACCTAAACTAAACCTTGTAGACTCAAAATTTTTGCTGTATTTAGTGTATTCTAGCATCCTGAAGATGATTCCAGCAATAATTTCATTGTGCTTATGCTCATTTTTAAGATTTTGACATTTTCACCTTAAGTGTACAATCAGGGGCTGAAAACGCGTTTAAAGCAATAAAAAGTTCATTTTGGCTCTCACACCTAAACTAAACGTTGTAGACTCAAAATTTTTGCTGTATTTAGTGTATTCTAGCATCCTGAAGATGATTCCAGCATTAATTTCATTGTGCTTATGCTCATTTTTAAGATTTTGACATTTTCACCTAAAGTGCACAATCAGGCTGAAAACGCATTTAAAGCAATAAAAAGTTCATTTTTGCTCACAAACCTAAACTAAACGTTGTAGACTCCAAATTTTTGCTGTATTTAGTGTATTCTAGCATCCTGAAGATGATTCCAGCATTAATTTCATTGTGCTTATGCTCATTTTGAAGATTTTGACATTTTCACCTTAAGTGTACAATCAGGGGCTGAAAACGCGTTTAAAGCAATAAAAAGTTCATTTTGGCTCTCACACCTAAACTAAACGTTGTAGACTCAAAATTTTTGTTGTATTTAGTGTATTCTAGCATCCTGAAGATGATTCCAGCATTAATTTCATTGTGCTTATGCTCATTTTGAAGATTTTGACATTTTCACCTAAAGTGTACAATCAGGCTGAAAACGCATTTAAAGCAATAAAAAGTTCATTTTGGCTCTCACACCTAAACTAAACGTTGTAGACTCAAAATTTTTGCTGTATTTAGTGTATTCTAGCATCCTGAAGATGATTCCAGCATAAATTTCATTGTGCTTATGCTCATTTTTAAGATTTTGACATTTTCACCTAAAGTGCACAATCAGGCTGAAAACGCGTTTAAAGCAATAAAAAGTTCATTTTGGCTCTCACACCTAAACTAAACGTTGTAGACTCAAAATTTTTGCTGTATTTAGTGTATTCTAGCATCCTGAAGATGATTTCAGCATTAATTTCATTGTGCTTATGCTCATTTTGAAGATTTTGACATTTTCACCTTAAGTGTACAATCAGGGGCTGAAAACGCGTTTAAAGCAATAAAAAGTTCATTTTGGCTCTCACACCTAAACTAAACGTTGTAGACTCAAAATTTTTGCTGTATTTAGTGTATTCTAGCATCCTGAAGATGATTCCAGCATTAATTTCATTGTGCTTATGCTCATTTTTAAGATTTTGACATTTTCACCTAAAGTGCACAATCAGGCTGAAAACGCGTTTAAAGCAATAAAAAGTTCATTTTGGCTCTCACACCTAAACTAAACGTTGTAGACTCAAAATTTTTGCTGTATTTAGTGTATTCTAGCATCCTGAAGATGATTCCAGCATTAATTTCATTGTGCTTATGCTCATTTTGAAGATTTTGACATTTTCACCTTAAGTGTACAATCAGGGGCTGAAAACGCGTTTAAAGCAATAAAAAGTTCATTTTGGCTCTCACACCTAAACTAAACGTTGTAGACTCAAAATTTTTGCTGTATTTAGTGTATTCTAGCATCCTGAAGATGATTCCAGCATTAATTTCATTGTGCTTATGCTCATTTTTAAGATTTTGACATTTTCACCTAAAGTGCACAATCAGGCTGAAAACGCGTTTAAAGCAATAAAAAGTTCATTTTGGCTCTCACACCTAAACTAAACGTTGTAGACTCAAAATTTTTGCTGTATTTAGTGTATTCTAGCATCCTGAAGATGATTCCAGCATTAATTTCATTGTGCTTATGCTCATTTTGAAGATTTTGACATTTTCACCTAAAGTGCACAATCAGGCTGAAAACGCATTTAAAGCCATAAAAAGTTCATTTTGGCTCTCACACCTAAACAAAACGTTGTAGACTCAACATTTTTGCTGTATTTAGTGTATTCTAGCATCCTGAAGATGATTCCAGCATTAATTTCATTGTGCTTATGCTCATTTTTAAGATTTTGACATTTTCACCTTAAGTGTACAATCAGGGGCTGAAAACGCGTTTAAAGCAATAAAAAGTTCATTTTGGCTCTCACACCTAAACTAAACGTTGTAGACTCAAAATTTTTGCTGTATTTAGTGTATTCTAGCATCCTGAAGATGATTCCAGCATTAATTTCATTGTGCTTATGCTCATTTTTAAGATTTTGACATTTTCACCTAAAGTGCACAATCAGGCTGAAAACGCATTTAAAGCAATAAAAAGTTCATTTTGGCACACAAACCTAAACTAAACGTTGTAGACTCAAAATTTTTGCTGTATTTAGTGTATTCTAGCATCCTGAAGATGATTCCAGCATTAATTTCATTGTGCTTATGCTCATTTTGAAGATTTTGACATTTTCACCTTAAGTGTACAATCAGGGGCTGAAAACGCGTTTAAAGCAATAAAAAGTTCATTTTGGCTCTCACATCTAAACTAAACGTTGTAGACTCAAAATTTTTGTTGTATTTAGTGTATTCTAGCATCCTGAAGATGATTCCAGCATTAATTTCATTGTGCTTATGCTCATTTTGAAGATTTTGACATTTTCACCTAAAGTGTACAATCAGGCTGAAAACGCATTTAAAGCAATAAAAAGTTCATTTTGGCTCTCACACCTAAACTAAACGTTGTAGACTCAAAATTTTTGCTGTATTTAGTGTATTCTAGCATCCTGAAGATGATTCCAGCATTAATTTCATTGTGCTTATGCTCATTTTTAAGATTTTGACATTTTCACCTAAAGTGCACAATCATGCTGAAAACGCATTTAAAGCAATAAAAAGTTCATTTTGGCACACAAACCTAAACTAAACGTTGTAGACTCAAAATTTTTGCTGTATTTAGTGTATTCTAGCATCCTGAAGATGATTCCAGCATTAATTTCATTGTGCTTATGCTCATTTTGAAGATTTTGACATTTTCACCTTAAGTGTACAATCAGGGGCTGAAAACGCGTTTAAAGCAATAAAAAGTTCATTTTGGCTCTCACACCTAAACTAAACGTTGTAGACTCAAAATTTTTGCTGTATTTAGTGTATTCTAGCATCCTGAAGATGATTCCAGCATTAATTTCATTGTGCTTATGCTCATTTTTAAGATTTTGACATTTTCACCTAAAGTGCACAATCAGGCTGAAAACGCGTTTAAAGCAATAAAAAGTTCATTTTGGCTCTCACACCTAAACTAAACGTTGTAGACTCAAAATTTTTGCTGTATTTAGTGTATTCTAGCATCCTGAAGATGATTCCAGCATTAATTTCATTGTGCTTATGCTCATTTTTAAGATTTTGACATTTTCACCTAAAGTGCACAATCAGGCTGAAAACGCGTTTAAAGCAATAAAAAGTTCATTTTGGCTCTCACACCTAAACTAAACGTTGTAGACTCAAAATTTTTGCTGTATTTAGTGTATTCTAGCATCCTGAAGATGATTCCAGCATTAATTTCATTGTGCTTTTGCTCATTTTGAAGATTTTGACATTTTCACCTAAAGTGCACAATCAGGCTGAAAACGCATTTAAAGCCATAAAAAGTTCATTTTGGCTCTCACACCTAAACAAAACGTTGTAGACTCAACATTTTTGCTGTATTTAGTGTATTCTAGCATCCTGAAGATGATTCCAGCATTAATTTCATTGTGCTTATGCTCATTTTGAAGATTTTGACATTTTCACCTTAAGTGTACAATCAGGGGCTGAAAACGCGTTTAAAGCAATAAAAAGTTCATTTTGGCTCTCACACCTAAACTAAACGTTGTAGACTCAAAATTTTTGCTGTATTTAGTGTATTCTAGCATCCTGAAGATGATTCCAGCATTAATTTCATTGTGCTTATGCTCATTTTTAAGATTTTGACATTTTCACCTAAAGTGCACAATCAGGCTGAAAACGCGTTTAAAGCAATAAAAAGTTCATTTTGGCTCTCACACCTAAACTAAACGTTGTAGACTCAAAAATTTTGCTGTATTTAGTGTATTATAGCATCCTGAAGATGATTCCATCATTAATTTCATTGTGCTTATGCTCATTTTGAAGATTTTGACATTTTCACCTTAAGTGTACAATCAGGGGCTGAAAACGCGTTTAAAGCAATAAAAAGTTCATTTTGGCTCTCACACCTAAACTAAACGTTGTAGACTCAAATTTTTTGCTGTATTTAGTGTATTCTAGCATCCTGAAGATGATTCCAGCATTAATTTCATTGTGCTTATGCTCATTTTGAAGATTTTGACATTTTCTCCTTAAGTGTACAATCAGGGGCTGAAAACGCGTTTAAAGCAATAAAAAGTTCATTTTGGCTCTCAGACCTAAACTAAACGTTGTAGACTCAAAATTTTTGCTGTATTTAGTGTATTCTAGCATCCTGAAGATGATTCCAGCATTAATTTCATTGTGCTTATGCTCATTTTTAAGATTTTGACATTTTCACCTAAAGTGCACAATCAGGCTGAAAACGCGTTTAAAGCAATAAAAAGTTCATTTTGGCTCTCACACCTAAACTAAACGTTGTAGACTCAAAATTTTTGCTGTATTTAGTGTATTCTAGCATCCTGAAGATGATTCCAGCATTAATTTCATTGTGCTTATGCTCATTTTGAAGATTTTGACATTTTCACCTAAAGTGCACAATCAGGCTGAAAACGCGTTTAAAGCAATAAAAAGTTCATTTTGGCTCTCACACCTAAACTAAACGTTGTAGACTCAAAATTTTTGCTGTATTTAGTGTATTCTAGCATCCTGAAGATGATTCCAGCATTAATTTCATTGTGCTTATGCTCATTTTGAAGATTTTGACATTTTCACCTTAAGTGTACAATCAGGGGCTGAAAACGCGTTTAAAGCAATAAAAAGTTCATTTTGGCTCTCACACCTAAACTAAACGTTGTAGACTCAAAATTTTTGCTGTATTTAGTGTATTCTAGCATCCTGAAGATGATTCCAGCATTAATTTCATTGTGCTTATGCTCATTTTTAAGATTTTGACATTTTCACCTAAAGTGCACAATCAGGCTGAAAACGCATTTAAAGCCATAAAAAGTTCATTTTGGCTCTCACACCTAAACAAAACGTTGTAGACTCAACATTTTTGCTGTATTTAGTGTATTCTAGCATCCTGAAGATGATTCCAGCATTAATTTCATTGTGCTTATGCTCATTTTTAAGATTTTGACATTTTCACCTTAAGTGTACAATCAGGGGCTGAAAACGCGTTTAAAGCAATAAAAAGTTCATTTTGGCTCTCACACCTAAACTAAACGTTGTAGACTCAAAATTTTTGCTGTATTAATGTGTTTTCTAGCATCCTGAAGATGATTCCAGCATTAATTTCATTGTGCTTATGCTCATTTTTAAGATTTTGACATTTTCACCTAAAGTGCACAATCAGGCTGAAAACGCGTTTAAAGCAATAAAAAGTTCATTTTGGCTCTCACACCTAAACTAAACGTTGTAGACTCAAAATTTTTGCTGTATTTAGTGTATTCTAGCATCCTGAAGATGATTCCAGCATTAATTTCATTGTGCTTATGCTCATTTTGAAGATTTTGACATTTTCACCTAAAGTGCACAATCAGGCTGAAAACGCATTTAAAGCCATAAAAAGTTCATTTTGGCTATCACACCTAAACAAAACGTTGTAGACTCAACATTTTTGCTGTATTTAGTGTATTCTAGCATCCTGAAGATGATTCCAGCATTAATTTCATTGTGCTTATGCTCATTTTTAAGATTTTGACATTTTCACCTTAAGTGTACAATCAGGGGCTGAAAACGCGTTTAAAGCAATAAAAAGTTCATTTTGGCTCTCACACCTAAACTAAACGTTGTAGACTCAAAATTTTTGCTGTATTTAGTGTATTCTAGCATCCTGAAGATGATTCCAGCATTAATTTCATTGTGCTTATGCTCATTTTTAAGATTTTGACATTTTCACCTAAAGTGCACAATCAGGCTGAAAACGCGTTTAAAGCAATAAAAAGTTCATTTTGGCTCTCACACCTAAACTAAACGTTGTAGACTCAAAATTTTTGCTGTATTTAGTGTATTCTAGCATCCTGAAGATGATTCCAGCATTAATTTCATTGTGCTTATGCTCATTTTGAAGATTTTGACATTTTCACCTTAAGTGTACAATCAGGGGCTGAAAACGCGTTTAAAGCAATAAAAAGTTCATTTTGGCTCTCACACCTAAACTAAACGTTGTAGACTCAAAATTGTTGCTGTATTTAGTGTATTCTAGCATCCTGAAGATGATTCCAGCATTAATTTCATTGTGCTTATGCTCATTTTTAAGATTTTGACATTTTCACCTAAAGTGCACAATCAGGCTGAAAACGCGTTTAAAGCAATAAAAAGTTCATTTTGGCTCTCACACCTAAACTAAACGTTGTAGACTCAAAATTTTTGCTGTATTTAGTGTATTCTAGCATCCTGAAGATGATTCCAGCATTAATTTCATTGTGCTTATGCTCATTTTGAAGATTTTGACATTTTCACCTAAAGTGCACAATCAGGCTGAAAACGCATTTAAAGCCATAAAAAGTTCATTTTGGCTCTCACACCTAAACAAAACGTTGTAGACTCAACATTTTTGCTGTATTTAGTGTATTCTAGCATCCTGAAGATGATTCCAGCATTAATTTCATTGTGCTTATGCTCATTTTTAAGATTTTGACATTTTCACCTAAAGTGCACAATCAGGCTGAAAACGCGTTTAAAGCAATAAAAAGTTCATTTTGGCTCTCACACCTAAACTAAACGTTGTAGACTCAAAATTTTTGCTGTATTTAGTGTATTCTAGCATCCTGAAGATGATTCCAGCATTAATTTCATTGTGCTTATGCTCATTTTGAAGATTTTGACATTTTCACCTTAAGTGTACAATCAGGGGCTGAAAACGCGTTTAAAGCAATAAAAAGTTCATTTTGGCTCTCACACCTAAACTAAACGTTGTAGACTCAAAATTGTTGCTGTATTTAGTGTATTCTAGCATCCTGAAGATGATTCCAGCATTAATTTCATTGTGCTTATGCTCATTTTGAAGATTTTGACATTTTCACCTAAAGTGCACAATCAGGCTGAAAACGCGTTTAAAGCAATAAAAAGTTCATTTTGGCTCTCACACCTAAACTAAACGTTGTAGACTCAAAATTTTTGCTGTATTTAGTGTATTCTAGCATCCTGAAGATGATTCCAGCATTAATTTCATTGTGCTTATGCTCATTTTGAAGATTTTGACATTTTCACCTTAAGTGTACAATCAGGGGCTGAAAACGCGTTTAAAGCAATAAAAAGTTCATTTTGGCTCTCACACCTAAACTAAACGTTGTAGACTCAAAATTTTTGCTGTATTTAGTGTATTCTAGCATCCTGAAGATGATTCCAGCATTAATTTCATTGTGCTTATGCTCATTTTTAAGATTTTGACATTTTCACCTAAAGTGCACAATCAGGCTGAAAACGCGTTTAAAGCAATAAAAAGTTCATTTTGGCTCTCACACCTAAACTAAACGTTGTAGAATCAAAATTTTTGCTGTATTTAGTGTATTCTAGCATCCTGAAGATGATTCCAGCATTAATTTCATTGTGCTTATGCTCATTTTGAAGATTTTGACATTTTCACCTAAAGTGCACAATCAGGCTGAAAACGCATTTAAAGCCATAAAAAGTTCATTTTGGCTCTCACACCTAAACAAAACGTTGTAGACTCAACATTTTTGCTGTATTTAGTGTATTCTAGCATCCTGAAGATGATTCCAGCATTAATTTCATTGTGCTTATGCTCATTTTGAAGATTTTGACATTTTCACCTTAAGTGTACAATCAGGGGCTGAAAACGCGTTTAAACCAATAAAAAGTTCATTTTGGCTCTCACACCTAAACTAAACGTTGTAGACTCAAAATTGTTGCTGTATTTAGTGTATTCTAGCATCCTGAAGATGATTCCAGCATTAATTTCATTGTGCTTATGCTCATTTTTAAGATTTTGACATTTTCACCTAAAGTGCACAATCAGGCTGAAAACGCGTTTAAAGCAATAAAAAGTTCATTTTGGCTCTCACACCTAAACTAAACGTTGTAGACTCAAAATTTTTGCTGTATTTAGTGTATTCTAGCATCCTGAAGATGATTCCAGCATTAATTTCATTGTGCTTATGCTCATTTTGAAGATTTTGACATTTTCACCTAAAGTGCACAATCAGGCTGAAAACGCATTTAAAGCCATAAAAAGTTCATTTTGGCTCTCACACCTAAACAAAACGTTGTAGACTCAACATTTTTGCTGTATTTAGTGTATTCTAGCATCCTGAAGATGATTCCAGCATTAATTTCATTGTGCTTATGCTCATTTTTAAGATTTTGACATTTTCACCTTAAGTGTACAATCAGGGGCTGAAAACGCGTTTAAAGCAATAAAAAGTTCATTTTGGCTCTCACACCTAAACTAAACGTTGTAGACTCAAAATTTTTGCTGTATTTAGTGTATTCTAGCATCCTGAAGATGATTCCAGCATTAATTTCATTGTGCTTATGCTCATTTTTAAGATTTTGACATTTTCACCTAAAGTGCACAATCAGGCTGAAAACGCGTTTAAAGCAATAAAAAGTTCATTTTGGCTCTCACACCTAAACTAAACGTTGTAGACTCAAAATTTTTGCTGTATTTAGTGTATTCTAGCATCCTGAAGATGATTCCAGCATTAATTTCATTGTGCTTATGCTCATTTTGAAGATTTTGACATTTTCACCTTAAGTGTACAATCAGGGGCTGAAAACGCGTTTAAAGCAATAAAAAGTTCATTTTGGCTCTCACACCTAAACTAAACGTTGTAGACTCAAAATTTTTGCTGTATTTAGTGTATTCTAGCATCCTGAAGATGATTCCAGCATTAATTTCATTGTGCTTATGCTCATTTTTAAGATTTTGACATTTTCACCTAAAGTGCACAATCAGGCTGAAAACGCGTTTAAAGCAATAAAAAGTTCATTTTGGCTCTCACACCTAAACTAAACGTTGTAGACTCAAAATTGTTGCTGTATTTAGTGTATTCTAGCATCCTGAAGATGATTCCAGCATTAATTTCATTGTGCTTATGCTCATTTTGAAGATTTTGACATTTTCACCTAAAGTGCACAATCAGGCTGAAAACGCATTTAAAGCCATAAAAAGTTCATTTTGGCTCTCACACCTAAACAAAACGTTGTAGACTCAACATTTTTGCTGTATTTAGTGTATTCTAGCATCCTGAAGATGATTCCAGCATTAATTTCATTGTGCTTATGCTCATTTTGAAGATTTTGACATTTTCACCTTAAGTGTACAATCAGGGGCTGAAAACGCGTTTAAAGCAATAAAAAGTTCATTTTGGCTCTCACACCTAAACTAAACGTTGTAGACTCAAAATTGTTGCTGTATTTAGTGTATTCTAGCATCCTGAAGATGATTCCAGCATTAATTTCATTGTGCTTATGCTCATTTTTAAGATTTTGACATTTTCACCTAAAGTGCACAATCAGGCTGAAAACGCGTTTAAAGCAATAAAAAGTTCATTTTGGCTCTCACACCTAAACTAAACGTTGTAGACTCAAAATTTTTGCTGTATTTAGTGTATTCTAGCATCCTGAAGATGATTCCAGCATTAATTTCATTGTGCTTATGCTCATTTTGAAGATTTTGACATTTTCACCTAAAGTGCACAATCAGGCTGAAAACGCATTTAAAGCCATAAAAAGTTCATTTTGGCTCTCACACCTAAACAAAACGTTGTAGACTCAACATTTTTGCTGTATTTAGTGTATTCTAGCATCCTGAAGATGATTCCAGCATTAATTTCATTGTGCTTATGCTCATTTTTAAGATTTTGACATTTTCACCTTAAGTGTACAATCAGGGGCTGAAAACGCGTTTAAAGCAATAAAAAGTTCATTTTGGCTCTCACACCTAAACTAAACGTTGTAGACTCAAAATTTTTGCTGTATTTAGTGTATTCTAGCATCCTGAAGATGATTCCAGCATTAATTTCATTGTGCTTATGCTCATTTTTAAGATTTTGACATTTTCACCTAAAGTGCACAATCAGGCTGAAAACGCGTTTAAAGCAATAAAAAGTTCATTTTGGCTCTCACACCTAAACTAAACGTTGTAGACTCAAAATTTTTGCTGTATTTAGTGTATTCTAGCATCCTGAAGATGATTCCAGCATTAATTTCATTGTGCTTATGCTCATTTTGAAGATTTTGACATTTTCACCTTAAGTGTACAATCAGGGGCTGAAAACGCGTTTAAAGCAATAAAAAGTTCATTTTGGCTCTCACACCTAAACTAAACGTTGTAGACTCAAAATTTTTGCTGTATTTAGTGTATTCTAGCATCCTGAAGATGATTCCAGCATTAATTTCATTGTGCTTATGCTCATTTTTAAGATTTTGACATTTTCACCTAAAGTGCACAATCAGGCTGAAAACGCGTTTAAAGCAATAAAAAGTTCATTTTGGCTCTCACACCTAAACTAAACGTTGTAGACTCAAAATTGTTGCTGTATTTAGTGTATTCTAGCATCCTGAAGATGATTCCAGCATTAATTTCATTGTGCTTATGCTCATTTTGAAGATTTTGACATTTTCACCTAAAGTGCACAATCAGGCTGAAAACGCATTTAAAGCCATAAAAAGTTCATTTTGGCTCTCACACCTAAACAAAACGTTGTAGACTCAACATTTTTGCTGTATTTAGTGTATTCTAGCATCCTGAAGATGATTCCAGCATTAATTTCATTGTGCTTATGCTCATTTTTAAGATTTTGACATTTTCACCTTAAGTGTACAATCAGGGGCTGAAAACGCGTTTAAAGCAATAAAAAGTTCATTTTGGCTCTCACACCTAAACTAAACGTTGTAGACTCAAAATTTTTGCTGTATTTAGTGTATTCTAGCATCCTGAAGATGATTCCAGCATTAATTTCATTGTGCTTATGCTCATTTTTAAGATTTTGACATTTTCACCTAAAGTGCACAATCAGGCTGAAAACGCGTTTAAAGCAATAAAAAGTTCATTTTGGCTCTCACACCTAAACTAAACGTTGTAGACTCAAAATTTTTGCTGTATTTAGTGTATTCTAGCATCCTGAAGATGATTCCAGCATTAATTTCATTGTGCTTATGCTCATTTTTAAGATTTTGACATTTTCACCTTAAGTGTACAATCAGGGGCTGAAAACGCGTTTAAAGCAATAAAAAGTTCATTTTGGCTCTCACACCTAAACTAAACGTTGTAGACTCAAAATTTTTGCTGTATTTAGTGTATTCTAGCATCCTGAAGATGATTCCAGCATTAATTTCATTGTGCTTATGCTCATTTTTAAGATTTTGACATTTTCACCTAAAGTGCACAATCAGGCTGAAAACGCGTTTAAAGCAATAAAAAGTTCATTTTGGCTCTCACACCTAAACTAAACGTTGTAGACTCAAAATTTTTGCTGTATTTAGTGTATTCTAGCATCCTGAAGATGATTCCAGCATTAATTTCATTGTGCTTATGCTCATTTTGAAGATTTTGACATTTTCACCTAAAGTGCACAATCAGGCTGAAAACGCGTTTAAAGCAATAAAAAGTTCATTTTGGCTCTCACACCTAAACTAAACGTTGTAGACTCAAAATTTTTGCTGTATTTAGTGTATTCTAGCATCCTGAAGATGATTCCAGCATTAATTTCATTGTGCTTGTGCTCATTTTGAAGATTTTGACATTTTCACCTTAAGTGTACAATCAGGGGCTGAAAACGCGTTTAAAGCAATAAAAAGTTCATTTTGGCTCTCACACCTAAACTAAACGTTGTAGACTCAAAATTTTTGCTGTATTTAGTGTATTCTAGCATCCTGAAGATGATTCCAGCATTAATTTCATTGTGCTTATGCTCATTTTTAAGATTTTGACATTTTCACCTAAAGTGCACAATCAGGCTGAAAACGCGTTTAAAGCAATAAAAAGTTCATTTTGGCTCTCACACCTAAACTAAACGTTGTAGAATCAAAATTTTTGCTGTATTTAGTGTATTCTAGCATCCTGAAGATGATTCCAGCATTAATTTCATTGTGCTTATGCTCATTTTGAAGATTTTGACATTTTCACCTAAAGTGCACAATCAGGCTGAAAACGCATTTAAAGCCATAAAAAGTTCATTTTGGCTCTCACACCTAAACAAAACGTTGTAGACTCAACATTTTTGCTGTATTTAGTGTATTCTAGCATCCTGAAGATGATTCCAGCATTAATTTCATTGTGCTTATGCTCATTTTTAAGATTTTGACATTTTCACCTTAAGTGTACAATCAGGGGCTGAAAACGCGTTTAAAGCAATAAAAAGTTCATTTTGGCTCTCACACCTAAACTAAACGTTGTAGACTCTAAATTTTTGCTGTATTTAGTGTATTCTAGCATCCTGAAGATGATTCCAGCATTAATTTCATTGTGCTTATGCTCATTTTGAAGATTTTGACATTTTCACCTAAAGTGCACAATCAGGCTGAAAACGCATTTAAAGCCATAAAAAGTTCATTTTGGCTCTCACACCTAAACAAAACGTTGTAGACTCAACATTTTTGCTGTATTTAGTGTATTCTAGCATCCTGAAAATGATTCCAGCATTAATTTCATTGTGCTTATGCTCATTTTGAAGATTTTGACATTTTCACCTTAAGTGTACAATCAGGGGCTGAAAACGCGTTTAAAGCAATAAAAAGTTCATTTTGGCTCTCACACCTAAACTAAACCTTGTAGACTCAAAATTTTTGCTGTATTTAGTGTATTCTAGCATCCTGAAGATGATTCCAGCAATAATTTCATTGTGCTTATGCTCATTTTTAAGATTTTGACATTTTCACCTTAAGTGTACAATCAGGGGCTGAAAACGCGTTTAAAGCAATAAAAAGTTCATTTTGGCTCTCACACCTAAACTAAACGTTGTAGACTCAAAATTTTTGCTGTATTTAGTGTATTCTAGCATCCTGAAGATGATTCCAGCATTAATTTCATTGTGCTTATGCTCATTTTTAAGATTTTGACATTTTCACCTAAAGTGCACAATCAGGCTGAAAACGCATTTAAAGCAATAAAAAGTTCATTTTTGCTCACAAACCTAAACTAAACGTTGTAGACTCCAAATTTTTGCTGTATTTAGTGTATTCTAGCATCCTGAAGATGATTCCAGCATTAATTTCATTGTGCTTATGCTCATTTTGAAGATTTTGACATTTTCACCTTAAGTGTACAATCAGGGGCTGAAAACGCGTTTAAAGCAATAAAAAGTTCATTTTGGCTCTCACACCTAAACTAAACGTTGTAGACTCAAAATTTTTGTTGTATTTAGTGTATTCTAGCATCCTGAAGATGATTCCAGCATTAATTTCATTGTGCTTATGCTCATTTTGAAGATTTTGACATTTTCACCTTAAGTGTACAATCAGGGGCTGAAAACGCGTTTAAAGCAATAAAAAGTTCATTTTGGCTCTCACACCTAAACTAAACGTTGTAGACTCAAAATTTTTGCTGTATTTAGTGTATTCTAGCATCCTGAAGATGATTCCAGCATTAATTTCATTGTGCTTATGCTCATTTTTAAGATTTTGACATTTTCACCTAAAGTGCACAATCAGGCTGAAAACGCGTTTAAAGCAATAAAAAGTTCATTTTGGCTCTCACACCTAAACTAAACGTTGTAGACTCAAAATTGTTGCTGTATTTAGTGTATTCTAGCATCCTGAAGATGATTCCAGCATTAATTTCATTGTGCTTATGCTCATTTTGAAGATTTTGACATTTTCACCTAAAGTGCACAATCAGGCTGAAAACGCATTTAAAGCCATAAAAAGTTCATTTTGGCTCTCACACCTAAACAAAACGTTGTAGACTCAACATTTTTGCTGTATTTAGTGTATTCTAGCATCCTGAAGATGATTCCAGCATTAATTTCATTGTGCTTATGCTCATTTTTAAGATTTTGACATTTTCACCTTAAGTGTACAATCAGGGGCTGAAAACGCGTTTAAAGCAATAAAAAGTTCATTTTGGCTCTCACACCTAAACTAAACGTTGTAGACTCAAAATTTTTGCTGTATTTAGTGTATTCTAGCATCCTGAAGATGATTCCAGCATTAATTTCATTGTGCTTATGCTCATTTTTAAGATTTTGACATTTTCACCTAAAGTGCACAATCAGGCTGAAAACGCGTTTAAAGCAATAAAAAGTTCATTTTGGCTCTCACACCTAAACTAAACGTTGTAGACTCAAAATTTTTGCTGTATTTAGTGTATTCTAGCATCCTGAAGATGATTCCAGCATTAATTTCATTGTGCTTATGCTCATTTTTAAGATTTTGACATTTTCACCTTAAGTGTACAATCAGGGGCTGAAAACGCGTTTAAAGCAATAAAAAGTTCATTTTGGCTCTCACACCTAAACTAAACGTTGTAGACTCAAAATTTTTGCTGTATTTAGTGTATTCTAGCATCCTGAAGATGATTCCAGCATTAATTTCATTGTGCTTATGCTCATTTTTAAGATTTTGACATTTTCACCTAAAGTGCACAATCAGGCTGAAAACGCGTTTAAAGCAATAAAAAGTTCATTTTGGCTCTCACACCTAAACTAAACGTTGTAGACTCAAAATTTTTGCTGTATTTAGTGTATTCTAGCATCCTGAAGATGATTCCAGCATTAATTTCATTGTGCTTATGCTCATTTTGAAGATTTTGACATTTTCACCTAAAGTGCACAATCAGGCTGAAAACGCGTTTAAAGCAATAAAAAGTTCATTTTGGCTCTCACACCTAAACTAAACGTTGTAGACTCAAAATTTTTGCTGTATTTAGTGTATTCTAGCATCCTGAAGATGATTCCAGCATTAATTTCATTGTGCTTGTGCTCATTTTGAAGATTTTGACATTTTCACCTTAAGTGTACAATCAGGGGCTGAAAACGCGTTTAAAGCAATAAAAAGTTCATTTTGGCTCTCACACCTAAACTAAACGTTGTAGACTCAAAATTTTTGCTGTATTTAGTGTATTCTAGCATCCTGAAGATGATTCCAGCATTAATTTCATTGTGCTTATGCTCATTTTTAAGATTTTGACATTTTCACCTAAAGTGCACAATCAGGCTGAAAACGCGTTTAAAGCAATAAAAAGTTCATTTTGGCTCTCACACCTAAACTAAACGTTGTAGAATCAAAATTTTTGCTGTATTTAGTGTATTCTAGCATCCTGAAGATGATTCCAGCATTAATTTCATTGTGCTTATGCTCATTTTGAAGATTTTGACATTTTCACCTAAAGTGCACAATCAGGCTGAAAACGCATTTAAAGCCATAAAAAGTTCATTTTGGCTCTCACACCTAAACAAAACGTTGTAGACTCAACATTTTTGCTGTATTTAGTGTATTCTAGCATCCTGAAGATGATTCCAGCATTAATTTCATTGTGCTTATGCTCATTTTTAAGATTTTGACATTTTCACCTTAAGTGTACAATCAGGGGCTGAAAACGCGTTTAAAGCAATAAAAAGTTCATTTTGGCTCTCACACCTAAACTAAACGTTGTAGACTCTAAATTTTTGCTGTATTTAGTGTATTCTAGCATCCTGAAGATGATTCCAGCATTAATTTCATTGTGCTTATGCTCATTTTGAAGATTTTGACATTTTCACCTAAAGTGCACAATCAGGCTGAAAACGCATTTAAAGCCATAAAAAGTTCATTTTGGCTCTCACACCTAAACAAAACGTTGTAGACTCAACATTTTTGCTGTATTTAGTGTATTCTAGCATCCTGAAAATGATTCCAGCATTAATTTCATTGTGCTTATGCTCATTTTGAAGATTTTGACATTTTCACCTTAAGTGTACAATCAGGGGCTGAAAACGCGTTTAAAGCAATAAAAAGTTCATTTTGGCTCTCACACCTAAACTAAACCTTGTAGACTCAAAATTTTTGCTGTATTTAGTGTATTCTAGCATCCTGAAGATGATTCCAGCAATAATTTCATTGTGCTTATGCTCATTTTTAAGATTTTGACATTTTCACCTTAAGTGTACAATCAGGGGCTGAAAACGCGTTTAAAGCAATAAAAAGTTCATTTTGGCTCTCACACCTAAACTAAACGTTGTAGACTCAAAATTTTTGCTGTATTTAGTGTATTCTAGCATCCTGAAGATGATTCCAGCATTAATTTCATTGTGCTTATGCTCATTTTTAAGATTTTGACATTTTCACCTAAAGTGCACAATCAGGCTGAAAACGCATTTAAAGCAATAAAAAGTTCATTTTTGCTCACAAACCTAAACTAAACGTTGTAGACTCCAAATTTTTGCTGTATTTAGTGTATTCTAGCATCCTGAAGATGATTCCAGCATTAATTTCATTGTGCTTATGCTCATTTTGAAGATTTTGACATTTTCACCTTAAGTGTACAATCAGGGGCTGAAAACGCGTTTAAAGCAATAAAAAGTTCATTTTGGCTCTCACACCTAAACTAAACGTTGTAGACTCAAAATTTTTGTTGTATTTAGTGTATTCTAGCATCCTGAAGATGATTCCAGCATTAATTTCATTGTGCTTATGCTCATTTTGAAGATTTTGACATTTTCACCTAAAGTGTACAATCAGGCTGAAAACGCATTTAAAGCAATAAAAAGTTCATTTTGGCTCTCACACCTAAACTAAACGTTGTAGACTCAAAATTTTTGCTGTATTTAGTGTATTCTAGCATCCTGAAGATGATTCCAGCATTAATTTCATTGTGCTTATGCTCATTTTTAAGATTTTGACATTTTCACCTAAAGTGCACAATCAGGCTGAAAACGCGTTTAAAGCAATAAAAAGTTCATTTTGGCTCTCACACCTAAACTAAACGTTGTAGACTCAAAATTTTTGCTGTATTTAGTGTATTCTAGCATCCTGAAGATGATTTCAGCATTAATTTCATTGTGCTTATGCTCATTTTGAAGATTTTGACATTTTCACCTTAAGTGTACAATCAGGGGCTGAAAACGCGTTTAAAGCAATAAAAAGTTCATTTTGGCTCTCACACCTAAACTAAACGTTGTAGACTCAAAATTTTTGCTGTATTTAGTGTATTCTAGCATCCTGAAGATGATTCCAGCATTAATTTCATTGTGCTTATGCTCATTTTTAAGATTTTGACATTTTCACCTAAAGTGCACAATCAGGCTGAAAACGCGTTTAAAGCAATAAAAAGTTCATTTTGGCTCTCACACCTAAACTAAACGTTGTAGACTCAAAATTTTTGCTGTATTTAGTGTATTCTAGCATCCTGAAGATGATTCCAGCATTAATTTCATTGTGCTTATGCTCATTTTGAAGATTTTGACATTTTCACCTTAAGTGTACAATCAGGGGCTGAAAACGCGTTTAAAGCAATAAAAAGTTCATTTTGGCTCTCACACCTAAACTAAACGTTGTAGACTCAAAATTTTTGCTGTATTTAGTGTATTCTAGCATCCTGAAGATGATTCCAGCATTAATTTCATTGTGCTTATGCTCATTTTTAAGATTTTGACATTTTCACCTAAAGTGCACAATCAGGCTGAAAACGCGTTTAAAGCAATAAAAAGTTCATTTTGGCTCTCACACCTAAACTAAACGTTGTAGACTCAAAATTTTTGCTGTATTTAGTGTATTCTAGCATCCTGAAGATGATTCCAGCATTAATTTCATTGTGCTTATGCTCATTTTGAAGATTTTGACATTTTCACCTAAAGTGCACAATCAGGCTGAAAACGCATTTAAAGCCATAAAAAGTTCATTTTGGCTCTCACACCTAAACAAAACGTTGTAGACTCAACATTTTTGCTGTATTTAGTGTATTCTAGCATCCTGAAGATGATTCCAGCATTAATTTCATTGTGCTTATGCTCATTTTTAAGATTTTGACATTTTCACCTTAAGTGTACAATCAGGGGCTGAAAACGCGTTTAAAGCAATAAAAAGTTCATTTTGGCTCTCACACCTAAACTAAACGTTGTAGACTCAAAATTTTTGCTGTATTTAGTGTATTCTAGCATCCTGAAGATGATTCCAGCATTAATTTCATTGTGCTTATGCTCATTTTTAAGATTTTGACATTTTCACCTAAAGTGCACAATCAGGCTGAAAACGCATTTAAAGCAATAAAAAGTTCATTTTGGCACACAAACCTAAACTAAACGTTGTAGACTCAAAATTGTTGCTGTATTTAGTGTATTCTAGCATCCTGAAGATGATTCCAGCATTTATTTCATTGTGCTTATGCTCATTTTGAAGATTTTGACATTTTCACCTTAAGTGTACAATCAGGGGCTGAAAACGCGTTTAAAGCAATAAAAAGTTCATTTTGGCTCTCACACCTAAACTAAACGTTGTAGACTCAAAATTTTTGCTGTATTTAGTGTATTCTAGCATCCTGAAGATGATTCCAGCATTAATTTCATTGTGCTTATGCTCATTTTGAAGATTTTGACATTTTCACCTTAAGTGTACAATCAGGGGCTGAAAACGCGTTTAAAGCAATAAAAAGTTCATTTTGGCTCTCACATCTAAACTAAACGTTGTAGACTCAAAATTTTTGTTGTATTTAGTGTATTCTAGCATCCTGAAGATGATTCCAGCATTAATTTCATTGTGCTTATGCTCATTTTGAAGATTTTGACATTTTCACCTAAAGTGTACAATCAGGCTGAAAACGCATTTAAAGCAATAAAAAGTTCATTTTGGCTCTCACACCTAAACTAAACGTTGTAGACTCAAAATTTTTGCTGTATTTAGTGTATTCTAGCATCCTGAAGATGATTCCAGCATTAATTTCATTGTGCTTATGCTCATTTTTAAGATTTTGACATTTTCACCTAAAGTGCACAATCATGCTGAAAACGCATTTAAAGCAATAAAAAGTTCATTTTGGCACACAAACCTAAACTAAACGTTGTAGACTCAAAATTTTTGCTGTATTTAGTGTATTCTAGCATCCTGAAGATGATTCCAGCATTAATTTCATTGTGCTTATGCTCATTTTGAAGATTTTGACATTTTCACCTTAAGTGTACAATCAGGGGCTGAAAACGCGTTTAAAGCAATAAAAAGTTCATTTTGGCTCTCACACCTAAACTAAACGTTGTAGACTCAAAATTTTTGCTGTATTTAGTGTATTCTAGCATCCTGAAGATGATTCCAGCATTAATTTCATTGTGCTTATGCTCATTTTTAAGATTTTGACATTTTCACCTAAAGTGCACAATCAGGCTGAAAACGCGTTTAAAGCAATAAAAAGTTCATTTTGGCTCTCACACCTAAACTAAACGTTGTAGACTCAAAATTTTTGCTGTATTTAGTGTATTCTAGCATCCTGAAGATGATTCCAGCATTAATTTCATTGTGCTTATGCTCATTTTTAAGATTTTGACATTTTCACCTAAAGTGCACAATCAGGCTGAAAACGCGTTTAAAGCAATAAAAAGTTCATTTTGGCTCTCACACCTAAACTAAACGTTGTAGACTCAAAATTTTTGCTGTATTTAGTGTATTCTAGCATCCTGAAGATGATTCCAGCATTAATTTCATTGTGCTTTTGCTCATTTTGAAGATTTTGACATTTTCACCTAAAGTGCACAATCAGGCTGAAAACGCATTTAAAGCCATAAAAAGTTCATTTTGGCTCTCACACCTAAACAAAACGTTGTAGACTCAACATTTTTGCTGTATTTAGTGTATTCTAGCATCCTGAAGATGATTCCAGCATTAATTTCATTGTGCTTATGCTCATTTTGAAGATTTTGACATTTTCACCTTAAGTGTACAATCAGGGGCTGAAAACGCGTTTAAAGCAATAAAAAGTTCATTTTGGCTCTCACACCTAAACTAAACGTTGTAGACTCAAAATTTTTGCTGTATTTAGTGTATTCTAGCATCCTGAAGATGATTCCAGCATTAATTTCATTGTGCTTATGCTCATTTTTAAGATTTTGACATTTTCACCTAAAGTGCACAATCAGGCTGAAAACGCGTTTAAAGCAATAAAAAGTTCATTTTGGCTCTCACACCTAAACTAAACGTTGTAGACTCAAAAATTTTGCTGTATTTAGTGTATTATAGCATCCTGAAGATGATTCCATCATTAATTTCATTGTGCTTATGCTCATTTTGAAGATTTTGACATTTTCACCTTAAGTGTACAATCAGGGGCTGAAAACGCGTTTAAAGCAATAAAAAGTTCATTTTGGCTCTCACACCTAAACTAAACGTTGTAGACTCAAATTTTTTGCTGTATTTAGTGTATTCTAGCATCCTGAAGATGATTCCAGCATTAATTTCATTGTGCTTATGCTCATTTTGAAGATTTTGACATTTTCACCTTAAGTGTACAATCAGGGGCTGAAAACGCGTTTAAAGCAATAAAAAGTTCATTTTGGCTCTCACACCTAAACTAAACGTTGTAGACTCAAAATTTTTGCTGTATTTAGTGTATTCTAGCATCCTGAAGATGATTCCAGCATTAATTTCATTGTGCTTATGCTCATTTTTAAGATTTTGACATTTTCACCTAAAGTGCACAATCAGGCTGAAAACGCGTTTAAAGCAATAAAAAGTTCATTTTGGCTCTCACACCTAAACTAAACGTTGTAGACTCAAAATTTTTGCTGTATTTAGTGTATTCTAGCATCCTGAAGATGATTCCAGCATTAATTTCATTGTGCTTATGCTCATTTTGAAGATTTTGACATTTTCACCTTAAGTGCACAATCAGGCTGAAAACGCATTTAAAGCCATAAAAAGTTCATTTTGGCTCTCACACCTAAACAAAACGTTGTAGACTCAAAATTTTTGCTGTATTTAGTGTATTCTAGCATCCTGAAGATGATTCCAGCATTAATTTCATTGTGCTTATGCTCATTTTTAAGATTTTGACATTTTCACCTAAAGTGCACAATCAGGCTGAAAACGCGTTTAAAGCCATAAAAAGTTCATTTTGGCTCTCACACCTAAACAAAACGTTGTAGACTCAACATTTTTGCTGTATTTAGTGTATTCTAGCATCCTGAAGATGATTCCAGCATTAATTTCATTGTGCTTTTGCTCATTTTGAAGATTTTGACATTTTCACCTAAAGTGCACAATCAGGCTGAAAACGCATTTAAAGCCATAAAAAGTTCATTTTGGCTCTCACACCTAAACAAAACGTTGTAGACTCAACATTTTTGCTGTATTTAGTGTATTCTAGCATCCTGAAGATGATTCCAGCATTAATTTCATTGTGCTTATGCTCATTTTGAAGATTTTGACATTTTCACCTTAAGTGTACAATCAGGGGCTGAAAACGCGTTTAAAGCAATAAAAAGTTCATTTTGGCTCTCACACCTAAACTAAACCTTGTAGACTCAAAATTTTTGCTGTATTTAGTGTATTCTAGCATCCTGAAGATGATTCCAGCATTAATTTCATTGTGCTTATGCTCATTTTTAAGATTTTGACATTTTCACCTAAAGTGCACAATCAGGCTGAAAACGCGTTTAAAGCAATAAAAAGTTCATTTTGGCTCTCACACCTAAACTAAACGTTGTAGACTCAAAATTTTTGCTGTATTTAGTGTATTCTAGCATCCTGAAGATGATTCCATCATTAATTTCATTGTGCTTATGCTCATTTTGAAGATTTTGACATTTTCACCTTAAGTGTACAATCAGGGGCTGAAAACGCGTTTAAAGCAATAAAAAGTTCATTTTGGCTCTCACACCTAAACTAAACGTTGTAGACTCAAATTTTTTGCTGTATTTAGTGTATTCTAGCATCCTGAAGATGATTCCAGCATTAATTTCATTGTGCTTATGCTCATTTTGAAGATTTTGACATTTTCACCTTAAGTGTACAATCAGGGGCTGAAAACGCGTTTAAAGCAATAAAAAGTTCATTTTGGCTCTCACACCTAAACTAAACGTTGTAGACTCAAAATTTTTGCTGTATTTAGTGTATTCTAGCATCCTGAAGATGATTCCAGCATTAATTTCATTGTGCTTATGCTCATTTTTAAGATTTTGACATTTTCACCTAAAGTGCACAATCAGGCTGAAAACGCGTTTAAAGCAATAAAAAGTTCATTTTGGCTCTCACACCTAAACTAAACGTTGTAGACTCAAAATTTTTGCTGTATTTAGTGTATTCTAGCATCCTGAAGATGATTCCAGCATTAATTTCATTGTGCTTATGCTCATTTTGAAGATTTTGACATTTTCACCTTAAGTGTACAATCAGGGGCTGAAAACGCGTTTAAAGCAATAAAAAGTTCATTTTGGCTCTCACACCTAAACTAAACGTTGTAGACTCAAAATTTTTGCTGTATTTAGTGTATTCTAGCATCCTGAAGATGATTCCAGCATTAATTTCATTGTGCTTATGCTCATTTTGAAGATTTTGACATTTTCACCTTAAGTGTACAATCAGGGGCTGAAAACGCGTTTAAAGCAATAAAAAGTTCATTTTGGCTCTCACACCTAAACTAAACGTTGTAGACTCAAAATTTTTGCTGTATTTAGTGTATTCTAGCATCCTGAAGATGATTCCAGCATTAATTTCATTGTGCTTATGCTCATTTTGAAGATTTTGACATTTTCACCTAAAGTGCACAATCAGGCTGAAAACGCATTTAAAGCCATAAAAAGTTCATTTTGGCTCTCACACCTAAACAAAACGTTGTAGACTCAACATTTTTGCTGTATTTAGTGTATTCTAGCATCCTGAAGATGATTCCAGCATTAATTTCATTGTGCTTATGCTCATTTTTAAGATTTTGACATTTTCACCTTAAGTGTACAATCAGGGGCTGAAAACGCGTTTAAAGCAATAAAAAGTTCATTTTGGCTCTCACACCTAAACTAAACGTTGTAGACTCAAAGTTTTTTCTGTATTTAGTGTATTCTAGCATCCTGAAGATGATTCCAGCATTAATTTCATTGTGCTTATGCTCATTTTTAAGATTTTGACATTTTCACCTAAAGTGCACAATCAGGCTGAAAACGCGTTTAAAGCAATAAAAAGTTCATTTTGGCTCTCACACCTAAACTAAACGTTGTAGACTCAAAATTTTTGCTGTATTTAGTGTATTCTAGCATCCTGAAGATGATTCCAGCATTAATTTCATTGTGCTTATGCTCATTTTGAAGATTTTAACATTTTCACCTTAAGTGTACAATCAGGGGCTGAAAACGCGTTTAAAGCAATAAAAAGTTCATTTTGGCTCTCACACCTAAACTAAACGTTGTAGACTCAAAATTTTTGCTGTATTTAGTGTATTCTAGCATCCTGAAGATGATTCCAGCATTAATTTCATTGTGCTTATGCTCATTTTTAAGATTTTGACATTTTCACCTAAAGTGCACAATCAGGCTGAAAACGCGTTTAAAGCAATAAAAAGTTCATTTTGGCTCTCACACCTAAACTAAACGTTGTAGACTCAAAATTTTTGCTGTATTTAGTGTATTCTAGCATCCTGAAGATGATTCCAGCATTAATTTCATTGTGCTTATGCTCATTTTGAAGATTTTGACATTTTCACCTAAAGTGCACAATCAGGCTGAAAACGCATTTAAAGCCATAAAAAGTTCATTTTGGCTCTCACACCTAAACAAAACGTTGTAGACTCAACATTTTTGCTGTATTTAGTGTATTCTAGCATCCTGAAGATGATTCCAGCATTAATTTCATTGTGCTTATGCTCATTTTTAAGATTTTGACATTTTCACCTTAAGTGTACAATCAGGGGCTGAAAACGCGTTTAAAGCAATAAAAAGTTCATTTTGGCTCTCACACCTAAACTAAACGTTGTAGACTCAAAATTTTTGCTGTATTTAGTGTATTCTAGCATCCTGAAGATGATTCCAGCATTAATTTCATTGTGCTTATGCTCATTTTTAAGATTTTGACATTTTCACCTAAAGTGCACAATCAGGCTGAAAACGCATTTAAAGCAATAAAAAGTTCATTTTGGCACACAAACCTAAACTAAACGTTGTAGACTCAAAATTGTTGCTGTATTTAGTGTATTCTAGCATCCTGAAGATGATTCCAGTATTTATTTCATTGTGCTTATGCTCATTTTGAAGATTTTGACATTTTCACCTAAAGTGTACAATCAGGCTGAAAACGCATTTAAAGCAATAAAAAGTTCATTTTGGCTCTCACACCTAAACTAAACGTTGTAGACTCAAAATTTTTGCTGTATTTAGTGTATTCTAGCATCCTGAAGATGATTCCAGCATTAATTTCATTGTGCTTATGCTCATTTTGAAGATTTTGACATTTTCACCTTAAGTGTACAATCAGGGGCTGAAAACGCGTTTAAAGCAATAAAAAGTTCATTTTGGCTCTCACACCTAAACTAAACGTTGTAGACTCAAAATTTTTGCTGTATTTAGTGTATTCTAGCATCCTGAAGATGATTCCAGCATTAATTTCATTGTGCTTATGCTCATTTTGAAGATTTTGACATTTTCACCTTAAGTGTACAATCAGGGGCTGAAAACGCGTTTAAAGCAATAAAAAGTTCATTTTGGCTCTCACACCTAAACTAAACGTTGTAGACTCAAAATTTTTGCTGTATTTAGTGTATTCTAGCATCCTGAAGATGATTCCAGCATTAATTTCATTGTGCTTATGCTCATTTTTAAGATTTTGACATTTTCACCTAAAGTGCACAATCAGGCTGAAAACGCGTTTAAAGCAATAAAAAGTTCATTTTGGCTCTCACACCTAAACTAAACGTTGTAGACTCAAAATTTTTGCTGTATTTAGTGTATTCTAGCATCCTGAAGATGATTCCAGCATTAATTTCATTGTGCTTATGCTCATTTTGAAGATTTTGACATTTTCACCTAAAGTGCACAATCAGGCTGAAAACGCGTTTAAAGCAATAAAAAGTTCATTTTGGCTCTCACACCTAAACTAAACGTTGTAGACTCAAAATTTTTGCTGTATTTAGTGTATTCTAGCATCCTGAAGATGATTCCAGCATTAATTTCATTGTGCTTATGCTCATTTTGAAGATTTTAACATTTTCACCTTAAGTGTACAATCAGGCTGAAAACGCGTTTAAAGCAATAAAAAGTTCATTTTGGCTCTCACACCTAAACTAAACGTTGTAGAATCAAAATTTTTGCTGTATTTAGTGTATTCTAGCATCCTGAAGATGATTCCAGCATTAATTTCAGTGTGCTTATGCTCATTTTGAAGATTTTGACATTTTCACCTTAAGTGTACAATCAGGGGCTGAAAACGCGTTTAAAGCAATAAAAAGTTCATTTTGGCTCTCACACCTAAACTAAACGTTGTAGACTCAAAATTTTTGCTGTATTTAGTGTATTCTAGCATCCTGAAGATGATTCCAGCATTAATTTCATTGTGCTTATGCTCATTTTTAAGATTTTGACATTTTCACCTAAAGTGCACAATCAGGCTGAAAACGCGTTTAAAGCAATAAAAAGTTCATTTTGACTCTCACACCTAAACTAAACGTTGTAGAATCAAAATTTTTGCTGTATTTAGTGTATTCTAGCATCCTGAAGATGATTCCAGCATTAATTTCATTGTGCTTATGCTCATTTTGAAGATTTTGACATTTTCACCTAAAGTGCACAATCAGGCTGAAAACGCATTTAAAGCCATAAAAAGTTCATTTTGGCTCTCACACCTAAACAAAACGTTGTAGACTCAACATTTTTGCTGTATTTAGTGTATTCTAGCATCCTGAAGATGATTCCAGCATTAATTTCATTGTGCTTATGCTCATTTTGAAGATTTTGACATTTTCACCTTAAGTGTACAATCAGGGGCTGAAAACGCGTTTAAAGCAATAAAAAGTTCATTTTGGCTCTCACACCTAAACTAAACCTTGTAGACTCAAAATTTTTGCTGTATTTAGTGTATTCTAGCATCCTGAAGATGATTCCAGCAATAATTTCATTGTGCTTATGCTCATTTTTAAGATTTTGACATTTTCACCTTAAGTGTACAATCAGGGGCTGAAAACGCGTTTAAAGCAATAAAAAGTTCATTTTGGCTCTCACACCTAAACTAAACGTTGTAGACTCAAAATTTTTGCTGTATTTAGTGTATTCTAGCATCCTGAAGATGATTCCAGCATTAATTTCATTGTGCTTATGCTCATTTTTAAGATTTTGACATTTTCACCTAAAGTGCACAATCAGGCTGAAAACGCATTTAAAGCAATAAAAAGTTCATTTTTGCTCACAAACCTAAACTAAACGTTGTAGACTCCAAATTTTTGCTGTATTTAGTGTATTCTAGCATCCTGAAGATGATTCCAGCATTAATTTCATTGTGCTTATGCTCATTTTGAAGATTTTGACATTTTCACCTTAAGTGTACAATCAGGGGCTGAAAACGCGTTTAAAGCAATAAAAAGTTCATTTTGGCTCTCACACCTAAACTAAACGTTGTAGACTCAAAATTTTTGTTGTATTTAGTGTATTCTAGCATCCTGAAGATGATTCCAGCATTAATTTCATTGTGCTTATGCTCATTTTGAAGATTTTGACATTTTCACCTAAAGTGTACAATCAGGCTGAAAACGCATTTAAAGCAATAAAAAGTTCATTTTGGCTCTCACACCTAAACTAAACGTTGTAGACTCAAAATTTTTGCTGTATTTAGTGTATTCTAGCATCCTGAAGATGATTCCAGCATTAATTTCATTGTGCTTATGCTCATTTTTAAGATTTTGACATTTTCACCTAAAGTGCACAATCAGGCTGAAAACGCGTTTAAAGCAATAAAAAGTTCATTTTGGCTCTCACACCTAAACTAAACGTTGTAGACTCAAAATTTTTGCTGTATTTAGTGTATTCTAGCATCCTGAAGATGATTCCAGCATTAATTTCATTGTGCTTATGCTCATTTTGAAGATTTTGACATTTTCACCTTAAGTGTACAATCAGGGGCTGAAAACGCGTTTAAAGCAATAAAAAGTTCATTTTGGCTCTCACACCTAAACTAAACGTTGTAGACTCAAAATTTTTGCTGTATTTAGTGTATTCTAGCATCCTGAAGATGATTCCAGCATTAATTTCATTGTGCTTATGCTCATTTTTAAGATTTTGACATTTTCACCTAAAGTGCACAATCAGGCTGAAAACGCGTTTAAAGCCATAAAAAGTTCATTTTGGCTCTCACACCTAAACTAAACGTTGTAGACTCAAAATTTTTGCTGTATTTAGTGTATTCTAGCATCCTGAAGATGATTCCAGCATTAATTTCATTGTGCTTATGCTCATTTTGAAGATTTTGACATTTTCACCTTAAGTGTACAATCAGGGGCTGAAAACGCGTTTAAAGCAATAAAAAGTTCATTTTGGCTCTCACACCTAAACTAAACGTTGTAGACTCAAAATTTTTGCTGTATTTAGTGTATTCTAGCATCCTGAAGATGATTCCAGCATTAATTTCATTGTGCTTATGCTCATTTTTAAGATTTTGACATTTTCACCTAAAGTGCACAATCAGGCTGAAAACGCGTTTAAAGCAATAAAAAGTTCATTTTGGCTCTCACACCTAAACTAAACGTTGTAGAATCAAAATTTTTGCTGTATTTAGTGTATTCTAGCATCCTGAAGATGATTCCAGCATTAATTTCATTGTGCTTATGCTCATTTTGAAGATTTTGACATTTTCACCTTAAGTGTACAATCAGGGGCTGAAAACGCGTTTAAAGCAATAAAAAGTTCATTTTGGCTCTCACACCTAAACTAAACGTTGTAGACTCAAAATTTTTGCTGTATTTAGTGTATTCTAGCATCCTGAAGATGATTCCAGCATTAATTTCATTGTGCTTATGCTCATTTTTAAGATTTTGACATTTTCACCTAAAGTGCACAATCAGGCTGAAAACGCGTTTAAAGCAATAAAAAGTTCATTTTGACTCTCACACCTAAACTAAACGTTGTAGAATCAAAATTTTTGCTGTATTTAGTGTATTCTAGCATCCTGAAGATGATTCCAGCATTAATTTCATTGTGCTTATGCTCATTTTGAAGATTTTGACATTTTCACCTAAAGTGCACAATCAGGCTGAAAACGCATTTAAAGCCATAAAAAGTTCATTTTGGCTCTCACACCTAAACAAAACGTTGTAGACTCAACATTTTTGCTGTATTTAGTGTATTCTAGCATCCTGAAGATGATTCCAGCATTAATTTCATTGTGCTTATGCTCATTTTTAAGATTTTGACATTTTCACCTTAAGTGTACAATCAGGGGCTGAAAACGCGTTTAAAGCAATAAAAAGTTCATTTTGGCTCTCACACCTAAACTAAACGTTGTAGACTCAAAATTTTTGCTGTATTTAGTGTATTCTAGCATCCTGAAGATGATTCCAGCATTAATTTCATTGTGCTTATGCTCATTTTTAAGATTTTGACATTTTCACCTAAAGTGCACAATCAGGCTGAAAACGCATTTAAAGCCATAAAAAGTTCATTTTGGCTCTCACACCTAAACAAAACGTTGTAGACTCAACATTTTTGCTGTATTTAGTGTATTCTAGCATCCTGAAGATGATTCCAGCATTAATTTCATTGTGCTTATGCTCATTTTTAAGATTTTGACATTTTCACCTTAAGTGTACAATCAGGGGCTGAAAACGCGTTTAAAGCAATAAAAAGTTCATTTTGGCTCTCACACCTAAACTAAACGTTGTAGACTCAAAATTTTTGCTGTATTTAGTGTATTCTAGCATCCTGAAGATGATTCCAGCATTAATTTCATTGTGCTTATGCTCATTTTTAAGATTTTGACATTTTCACCTAAAGTGCACAATCAGGCTGAAAACGCGTTTAAAGCAATAAAAAGTTCATTTTGGCTCTCACACCTAAACTAAACGTTGTAGACTCAAAATTTTTGCTGTATTTAGTGTATTCTAGCATCCTGAAGATGATTCCAGCATTAATTTCATTGTGCTTATGCTCATTTTGAAGATTTTGACATTTTCACCTAAAGTGCACAATCAGGCTGAAAACGCATTTAAAGCCATAAAAAGTTCATTTTGGCTCTCACACCTAAACAAAACGTTGTAGACTCAACATTTTTGCTGTATTTAGTGTATTCTAGCATCCTGAAGATGATTCCAGCATTAATTTCATTGTGCTTATGCTCATTTTTAAGATTTTGACATTTTCACCTTAAGTGTACAATCAGGGGCTGAAAACGCGTTTAAAGCAATAAAAAGTTCATTTTGGCTCTCACACCTAAACTAAACGTTGTAGACTCAAAATTTTTGCTGTATTTAGTGTATTCTAGCATCCTGAAGATGATTCCAGCATTAATTTCATTGTGCTTATGCTCATTTTTAAGATTTTGACATTTTCACCTAAAGTGCACAATCAGGCTGAAAACGCGTTTAAAGCAATAAAAAGTTCATTTTGGCTCTCACACCTAAACTAAACGTTGTAGACTCAAAATTTTTGCTGTATTTAGTGTATTCTAGCATCCTGAAGATGATTCCAGCATTAATTTCATTGTGCTTATGCTCATTTTGAAGATTTTGACATTTTCACCTTAAGTGTACAATCAGGGGCTGAAAACGCGTTTAAAGCAATAAAAAGTTCATTTTGGCTCTCACACCTAAACTAAACGTTGTAGACTCAAAATTGTTGCTGTATTTAGTGTATTCTAGCATCCTGAAGATGATTCCAGCATTAATTTCATTGTGCTTATGCTCATTTTTAAGATTTTGACATTTTCACCTAAAGTGCACAATCAGGCTGAAAACGCGTTTAAAGCAATAAAAAGTTCATTTTGGCTCTCACACCTAAACTAAACGTTGTAGACTCAAAATTTTTGCTGTATTTAGTGTATTCTAGCATCCTGAAGATGATTCCAGCATTAATTTCATTGTGCTTATGCTCATTTTGAAGATTTTGACATTTTCACCTAAAGTGCACAATCAGGCTGAAAACGCATTTAAAGCCATAAAAAGTTCATTTTGGCTCTCACACCTAAACAAAACGTTGTAGACTCAACATTTTTGCTGTATTTAGTGTATTCTAGCATCCTGAAGATGATTCCAGCATTAATTTCATTGTGCTTATGCTCATTTTTAAGATTTTGACATTTTCACCTTAAGTGTACAATCAGGGGCTGAAAACGCGTTTAAAGCAATAAAAAGTTCATTTTGGCTCTCACACCTAAACTAAACGTTGTAGACTCAAAATTTTTGCTGTATTTAGTGTATTCTAGCATCCTGAAGATGATTCCAGCATTAATTTCATTGTGCTTATGCTCATTTTTAAGATTTTGACATTTTCACCTAAAGTGCACAATCAGGCTGAAAACGCGTTTAAAGCAATAAAAAGTTCATTTTGGCTCTCACACCTAAACTAAACGTTGTAGACTCAAAATTTTTGCTGTATTTAGTGTATTCTAGCATCCTGAAGATGATTCCAGCATTAATTTCATTGTGCTTATGCTCATTTTGAAGATTTTGACATTTTCACCTTAAGTGTACAATCAGGGGCTGAAAACGCGTTTAAAGCAATAAAAAGTTCATTTTGGCTCTCACACCTAAACTAAACGTTGTAGACTCAAAATTTTTGCTGTATTTAGTGTATTCTAGCATCCTGAAGATGATTCCAGCATTAATTTCATTGTGCTTATGCTCATTTTTAAGATTTTGACATTTTCACCTAAAGTGCACAATCAGGCTGAAAACGCGTTTAAAGCAATAAAAAGTTCATTTTGGCTCTCACACCTAAACTAAACGTTGTAGACTCAAAATTTTTGCTGTATTTAGTGTATTCTAGCATCCTGAAGATGATTCCAGCATTAATTTCATTGTGCTTATGCTCATTTTGAAGATTTTGACATTTTCACCTAAAGTGCACAATCAGGCTGAAAACGCGTTTAAAGCAATAAAAAGTTCATTTTGGCTCTCACACCTAAACTAAACGTTGTAGACTCAAAATTTTTGCTGTATTTAGTGTATTCTAGCATCCTGAAGATGATTCCAGCATTAATTTCATTGTGCTTATGCTCATTTTGAAGATTTTGACATTTTCACCTTAAGTGTACAATCAGGGGCTGAAAACGCGTTTAAAGCAATAAAAAGTTCATTTTGGCTCTCACACCTAAACTAAACGTTGTAGACTCAAAATTTTTGCTGTATTTAGTGTATTCTAGCATCCTGAAGATGATTCCAGCATTAATTTCATTGTGCTTATGCTCATTTTTAAGATTTTGACATTTTCACCTAAAGTGCACAATCAGGCTGAAAACGCGTTTAAAGCAATAAAAAGTTCATTTTGGCTCTCACACCTAAACTAAACGTTGTAGACTCAAAATTTTTGCTGTATTTAGTGTATTCTAGCATCCTGAAGATGATTCCAGCATTAATTTCATTGTGCTTATGCTCATTTTGAAGATTTTGACATTTTCACCTAAAGTGCACAATCAGGCTGAAAACGCGTTTAAAGCAATAAAAAGTTCATTTTGGCTCTCACACCTAAACTAAACGTTGTAGACTCAAAATTTTTGCTGTATTTAGTGTATTCTAGCATCCTGAAGATGATTCCAGCATTAATTTCATTGTGCTTATGCTCATTTTGAAGATTTTGACATTTTCACCTTAAGTGTACAATCAGGGGCTGAAAACGCGTTTAAAGCAATAAAAAGTTCATTTTGGCTCTCACACCTAAACTAAACGTTGTAGACTCAAAATTTTTGCTGTATTTAGTGTATTCTAGCATCCTGAAGATGATTCCAGCATTAATTTCATTGTGCTTATGCTCATTTTTAAGATTTTGACATTTTCACCTTATGTGTACAATCAGGGGCTGAAAACGCGTTTAAAGCAATAAAAAGTTCATTTTGGCTCTCACACCTAAACTAAACGTTGTAGACTCAAAATTTTTGCTGTATTTAGTGTATTCTAGCATCCTGAAGATGATTCCAGCATTAATTTCATTGTGCTTATGCTCATTTTTAAGATTTTGACATTTTCACCTAAAGTGCACAATCAGGCTGAAAACGCGTTTAAAGCAATAAAAAGTTCATTTTGGCTCTCACACCTAAACTAAACGTTGTAGACTCAAAATTTTTGCTGTATTTAGTGTATTCTAGCATCCTGAAGATGATTCCAGCATTAATTTCATTGTGCTTATGCTCATTTTGAAGATTTTGACATTTTCACCTAAAGTGCACAATCAGGCTGAAAACGCGTTTAAAGCAATAAAAAGTTCATTTTGGCTCTCACACCTAAACTAAACGTTGTAGACTCAAAATTTTTGCTGTATTTAGTGTATTCTAGCATCCTGAAGATGATTCCAGCATTAATTTCATTGTGCTTATGCTCATTTTGAAGATTTTGACATTTTCACCTTAAGTGTACAATCAGGGGCTGAAAACGCGTTTAAAGCAATAAAAAGTTCATTTTGGCTCTCACACCTAAACTAAACGTTGTAGACTCAAAATTTTTGCTGTATTTAGTGTATTCTAGCATCCTGAAGATGATTCCAGCATTAATTTCATTGTGCTTATGCTCATTTTTAAGATTTTGACATTTTCACCTAAAGTGCACAATCAGGCTGAAAACGCGTTTAAAGCAATAAAAAGTTCATTTTGGCTCTCACACCTAAACTAAACGTTGTAGACTCAAAATTTTTGCTGTATTTAGTGTATTCTAGCATCCTGAAGATGATTCCAGCATTAATTTCATTGTGCTTATGCTCATTTTGAAGATTTTGACATTTTCACCTAAAGTGCACAATCAGGCTGAAAACGCGTTTAAAGCAATAAAAAGTTCATTTTGGCTCTCACACCTAAACTAAACGTTGTAGACTCAAAATTTTTGCTGTATTTAGTGTATTCTAGCATCCTGAAGATGATTCCAGCATTAATTTCATTGTGCTTATGCTCATTTTGAAGATTTTGACATTTTCACCTTAAGTGTACAATCAGGGGCTGAAAACGCGTTTAAAGCAATAAAAAGTTCATTTTGGCTCTCACACCTAAACTAAACGTTGTAGACTCAAAATTTTTGCTGTATTTAGTGTATTCTAGCATCCTGAAGATGATTCCAGCATTAATTTCATTGTGCTTATGCTCATTTTTAAGATTTTGACATTTTCACCTAAAGTGCACAATCAGGCTGAAAACGCATTTAAAGCCATAAAAAGTTCATTTTGGCTCTCACACCTAAACAAAACGTTGTAGACTCAACATTTTTGCTGTATTTAGTGTATTCTAGCATCCTGAAGATGATTCCAGCATTAATTTCATTGTGCTTATGCTCATTTTTAAGATTTTGACATTTTCACCTTATGTGTACAATCAGGGGCTGAAAACGCGTTTAAAGCAATAAAAAGTTCATTTTGGCTCTCACACCTAAACTAAACGTTGTAGACTCAAAATTTTTGCTGTATTTAGTGTATTCTAGCATCCTGAAGATGATTCCAGCATTAATTTCATTGTGCTTATGCTCATTTTTAAGATTTTGACATTTTCACCTAAAGTGCACAATCAGGCTGAAAACGCGTTTAAAGCAATAAAAAGTTCATTTTGGCTCTCACACCTAAACTAAACGTTGTAGACTCAAAATTTTTGCTGTATTTAGTGTATTCTAGCATCCTGAAGATGATTCCAGCATTAATTTCATTGTGCTTATGCTCATTTTGAAGATTTTGACATTTTCACCTAAAGTGCACAATCAGGCTGAAAACGCATTTAAAGCCATAAAAAGTTCATTTTGGCTCTCACACCTAAACAAAACGTTGTAGACTCAACATTTTTGCTGTATTTAGTGTATTCTAGCATCCTGAAGATGATTCCAGCATTAATTTCATTGTGCTTATGCTAATTTTTAAGATTTTGACATTTTCACCTTAAGTGTACAATCAGGGGCTGAAAACGCGTTTAAAGCAATAAAAAGTTCATTTTGGCTCTCACACCTAAACTAAACGTTGTAGACTCAAAATTTTTGCTGTATTTAGTGTATTCTAGCATCCTGAAGATGATTCCAGCATTAATTTCATTGTGCTTATGCTCATTTTTAAGATTTTGACATTTTCACCTAAAGTGCACAATCAGGCTGAAAACGCGTTTAAAGCAATAAAAAGTTCATTTTGGCTCTCACACCTAAACTAAACGTTGTAGACTCAAAATTTTTGCTGTATTTAGTGTATTCTAGCATCCTGAAGATGATTCCAGCATTAATTTCATTGTGCTTATGCTCATTTTGAAGATTTTGACATTTTCACCTTAAGTGTACAATCAGGGGCTGAAAACGCGTTTAAAGCAATAAAAAGTTCATTTTGGCTCTCACACCTAAACTAAACGTTGTAGACTCAAAATTGTTGCTGTATTTAGTGTATTCTAGCATCCTGAAGATGATTCCAGCATTAATTTCATTGTGCTTATGCTCATTTTTAAGATTTTGACATTTTCACCTAAAGTGCACAATCAGGCTGAAAACGCGTTTAAAGCAATAAAAAGTTCATTTTGGCTCTCACACCTAAACTAAACGTTGTAGACTCAAAATTTTTGCTGTATTTAGTGTATTCTAGCATCCTGAAGATGATTCCAGCATTAATTTCATTGTGCTTATGCTCATTTTGAAGATTTTGACATTTTCACCTAAAGTGCACAATCAGGCTGAAAACGCATTTAAAGCCATAAAAAGTTCATTTTGGCTCTCACACCTAAACAAAACGTTGTAGACTCAACATTTTTGCTGTATTTAGTGTATTCTAGCATCCTGAAGATGATTCCAGCATTAATTTCATTGTGCTTATGCTCATTTTTAAGATTTTGACATTTTCACCTTAAGTGTACAATCAGGGGCTGAAAACGCGTTTAAAGCAATAAAAAGTTCATTTTGGCTCTCACACCTAAACTAAACCTTGTAGACTCAAAATTTTTGCTGTATTTAGTGTATTCTAGCATCCTGAAGATGATTCCAGCATTAATTTCATTGTGCTTATGCTCATTTTTAAGATTTTGACATTTTCACCTAAAGTGCACAATCAGGCTGAAAACGCGTTTAAAGCAATAAAAAGTTCATTTTGGCTCTCACACCTAAACTAAACGTTGTAGACTCAAAATTTTTGCTGTATTTAGTGTATTCTAGCATCCTGAAGATGATTCCAGCATTAATTTCATTGTGCTTATGCTCATTTTGAAGATTTTGACATTTTCACCTTAAGTGTACAATCAGGGGCTGAAAACGCGTTTAAAGCAATAAAAAGTTCATTTTGGCTCTCACACCTAAACTAAACGTTGTAGACTCAAAATTTTTGCTGTATTTAGTGTATTCTAGCATCCTGAAGATGATTCCAGCATTAATTTCATTGTGCTTATGCTCATTTTTAAGATTTTGACATTTTCACCTAAAGTGCACAATCAGGCTGAAAACGCGTTTAAAGCAATAAAAAGTTCATTTTGGCTCTCACACCTAAACTAAACGTTGTAGACTCAAAATTTTTGCTGTATTTAGTGTATTCTAGCATCCTGAAGATGATTCCAGCATTAATTTCATTGTGCTTATGCTCATTTTTAAGATTTTGACATTTTCACCTAAAGTGCACAATCAGGCTGAAAACGCGTTTAAAGCAATAAAAAGTTCATTTTGGCTCTCACACCTAAACTAAACGTTGTAGACTCAAAATTTTTGCTGTATTTAGTGTATTCTAGCATCCTGAAGATGATTCCAGCATTAATTTCATTGTGCTTATGCTCATTTTGAAGATTTTGACATTTTCACCTTAAGTGTACAATCAGGGGCTGAAAACGCGTTTAAAGCAATAAAAAGTTCATTTTGGCTCTCACACCTAAACTAAACGTTGTAGACTCAAAATTTTTGCTGTATTTAGTGTATTCTAGCATCCTGAAGATGATTCCAGCATTAATTTCATTGTGCTTATGCTCATTTTTAAGATTTTGACATTTTCACCTAAAGTGCACAATCAGGCTGAAAACGCGTTTAAAGCAATAAAAAGTTCATTTTGGCTCTCACACCTAAACTAAACGTTGTAGACTCAAAATTTTTGCTGTATTTAGTGTATTCTAGCATCCTGAAGATGATTCCAGCATTAATTTCATTGTGCTTATGCTCATTTTGAAGATTTTGACATTTTCACCTAAAGTGCACAATCAGGCTGAAAACGCGTTTAAAGCAATAAAAAGTTCATTTTGGCTCTCACACCTAAACTAAACGTTGTAGACTCAAAATTTTTGCTGTATTTAGTGTATTCTAGCATCCTGAAGATGATTCCAGCATTAATTTCATTGTGCTTATGCTCATTTTGAAGATTTTGACATTTTCACCTTAAGTGTACAATCAGGGGCTGAAAACGCGTTTAAAGCAATAAAAAGTTCATTTTGGCTCTCACACCTAAACTAAACGTTGTAGACTCAAAATTTTTGCTGTATTTAGTGTATTCTAGCATCCTGAAGATGATTCCAGCATTAATTTCATTGTGCTTATGCTCATTTTTAAGATTTTGACATTTTCACCTAAAGTGCACAATCAGGCTGAAAACGCGTTTAAAGCAATAAAAAGTTCATTTTGGCTCTCACACCTAAACTAAACGTTGTAGACTCAAAATTTTTGCTGTATTTAGTGTATTCTAGCATCCTGAAGATGATTCCAGCATTAATTTCATTGTGCTTATGCTCATTTTGAAGATTTTGACATTTTCACCTAAAGTGCACAATCAGGCTGAAAACGCGTTTAAAGCAATAAAAAGTTCATTTTGGCTCTCACACCTAAACTAAACGTTGTAGACTCAAAATTTTTGCTGTATTTAGTGTAGTCTAGCATCCTGAAGATGATTCCAGCATTAATTTCATTGTGCTTATGCTCATTTTGAAGATTTTGACATTTTCACCTAAAGTGCACAATCAGGCTGAAAACGCGTTTAAAGCAATAAAAAGTTCATTTTGGCTCTCACACCTAAACTAAACGTTGTAGACTCAAAATTTTTGCTGTATTTAGTGTATTCTAGCATCCTGAAGATGATTCCAGCATTAATTTCATTGTGCTTATGCTCATTTTTAAGATTTTGACATTTTCACCTTATGTGTACAATCAGGGGCTGAAAACGCGTTTAAAGCAATAAAAAGTTCATTTTGGCTCTCACACCTAAACTAAACGTTGTAGACTCAAAATTTTTGCTGTATTTAGTGTATTCTAGCATCCTGAAGATGATTCCAGCATTAATTTCATTGTGCTTATGCTCATTTTTAAGATTTTGACATTTTCACCTAAAGTGCACAATCAGGCTGAAAACGCGTTTAAAGCAATAAAAAGTTCATTTTGGCTCTCACACCTAAACTAAACGTTGTAGACTCAAAATTTTTGCTGTATTTAGTGTATTCTAGCATCCTGAAGATGATTCCAGCATTAATTTCATTGTGCTTATGCTCATTTTGAAGATTTTGACATTTTCACCTAAAGTGCACAATCAGGCTGAAAACGCATTTAAAGCCATAAAAAGTTCATTTTGGCTCTCACACCTAAACAAAACGTTGTAGACTCAACATTTTTGCTGTATTTAGTGTATTCTAGCATCCTGAAGATGATTCCAGCATTAATTTCATTGTGCTTATGCTAATTTTTAAGATTTTGACATTTTCACCTTAAGTGTACAATCAGGGGCTGAAAACGCGTTTAAAGCAATAAAAAGTTCATTTTGGCTCTCACACCTAAACTAAACGTTGTAGACTCAAAATTTTTGCTGTATTTAGTGTATTCTAGCATCCTGAAGATGATTCCAGCATTAATTTCATTGTGCTTATGCTCATTTTTAAGATTTTGACATTTTCACCTAAAGTGCACAATCAGGCTGAAAACGCGTTTAAAGCAATAAAAAGTTCATTTTGGCTCTCACACCTAAACTAAACGTTGTAGACTCAAAATTTTTGCTGTATTTAGTGTATTCTAGCATCCTGAAGATGATTCCAGCATTAATTTCATTGTGCTTATGCTCATTTTGAAGATTTTGACATTTTCACCTTAAGTGTACAATCAGGGGCTGAAAACGCGTTTAAAGCAATAAAAAGTTCATTTTGGCTCTCACACCTAAACTAAACGTTGTAGACTCAAAATTTTTGCTGTATTTAGTGTATTCTAGCATCCTGAAGATGATTCCAGCATTAATTTCATTGTGCTTATGCTCATTTTTAAGATTTTGACATTTTCACCTAAAGTGCACAATCAGGCTGAAAACGCGTTTAAAGCAATAAAAAGTTCATTTTGGCTCTCACACCTAAACTAAACGTTGTAGACTCAAAATTTTTGCTGTATTTAGTGTATTCTAGCATCCTGAAGATGATTCCAGCATTAATTTCATTGTGCTTATGCTCATTTTGAAGATTTTGACATTTTCACCTTAAGTGTACAATCAGGGGCTGAAAACGCGTTTAAAGCAATAAAAAGTTCATTTTGGCTCTCACACCTAAACTAAACGTTGTAGACTCAAAATTTTTGCTGTATTTAGTGTATTCTAGCATCCTGAAGATGATTCCAGCATTAATTTCATTGTGCTTATGCTCATTTTTAAGATTTTGACATTTTCACCTAAAGTGCACAATCAGGCTGAAAACGCGTTTAAAGCAATAAAAGGTTCATTTTGGCTCTCACACCTAAACTAAACGTTGTAGACTCAAAATTTTTGCTGTATTTAGTGTATTCTAGCATCCTGAAGATGATTCCAGCATTAATTTCATTGTGCTTATGCTCATTTTTAAGATTTTGACATTTTCACCTAAAGTGCACAATCAGGCTGAAAACGCGTTTAAAGCAATAAAAAGTTCATTTTGGCTCTCACACCTAAACTAAACGTTGTAGACTCAAAATTTTTGCTGTATTTAGTGTATTCTAGCATCCTGAAGATGATTCCAGCATTAATTTCATTGTGCTTATGCTCATTTTGAAGATTTTGACATTTTCACCTTAAGTGTACAATCAGGGGCTGAAAACGCGTTTAAAGCAATAAAAAGTTCATTTTGGCTCTCACACCTAAACTAAACGTTGTAGACTCAAAATTTTTGCTGTATTTAGTGTATTCTAGCATCCTGAAGATGATTCCAGCATTAATTTCATTGTGCTTATGCTCATTTTTAAGATTTTGACATTTTCACCTAAAGTGCACAATCAGGCTGAAAACGCGTTTAAAGCAATAAAAAGTTCATTTTGGCTCTCACACCTAAACTAAACGTTGTAGACTCAAAATTTTTGCTGTATTTAGTGTATTCTAGCATCCTGAAGATGATTCCAGCATTAATTTCATTGTGCTTATGCTCATTTTGAAGATTTTGACATTTTCACCTAAAGTGCACAATCAGGCTGAAAACGCGTTTAAAGCAATAAAAAGTTCATTTTGGCTCTCACACCTAAACTAAACGTTGTAGACTCAAAATTTTTGCTGTATTTAGTGTATTCTAGCATCCTGAAGATGATTCCAGCATTAATTTCATTGTGCTTATGCTCATTTTGAAGATTTTGACATTTTCACCTTAAGTGTACAATCAGGGGCTGAAAACGCGTTTAAAGCAATAAAAAGTTCATTTTGGCTCTCACACCTAAACTAAACGTTGTAGACTCAAAATTTTTGCTGTATTTAGTGTATTCTAGCATCCTGAAGATGATTCCAGCATTAATTTCATTGTGCTTATGCTCATTTTTAAGATTTTGACATTTTCACCTAAAGTGCACAATCAGGCTGAAAACGCGTTTAAAGCAATAAAAAGTTCATTTTGGCTCTCACACCTAAACTAAACGTTGTAGACTCAAAATTTTTGCTGTATTTAGTGTATTCTAGCATCCTGAAGATGATTCCAGCATTAATTTCATTGTGCTTATGCTCATTTTGAAGATTTTGACATTTTCACCTAAAGTGCACAATCAGGCTGAAAACGCGTTTAAAGCAATAAAAAGTTCATTTTGGCTCTCACACCTAAACTAAACGTTGTAGACTCAAAATTTTTGCTGTATTTAGTGTAGTCTAGCATCCTGAAGATGATTCCAGCATTAATTTCATTGTGCTTATGCTCATTTTGAAGATTTTGACATTTTCACCTAAAGTGCACAATCAGGCTGAAAACGCGTTTAAAGCAATAAAAAGTTCATTTTGGCTCTCACACCTAAACTAAACGTTGTAGACTCAAAATTTTTGCTGTATTTAGTGTATTCTAGCATCCTGAAGATGATTCCAGCATTAATTTCATTGTGCTTATGCTCATTTTGAAGATTTTGACATTTTCACCTTAAGTGTACAATCAGGGGCTGAAAACGCGTTTAAAGCAATAAAAAGTTCATTTTGGCTCTCACACCTAAACTAAACGTTGTAGACTCAAAATTTTTGCTGTATTTAGTGTATTCTAGCATCCTGAAGATGATTCCAGCATTAATTTCATTGTGCTTATGCTCATTTTTAAGATTTTGACATTTTCACCTAAAGTGCACAATCAGGCTGAAAACGCGTTTAAAGCAATAAAAAGTTCATTTTGGCTCTCACACCTAAACTAAACGTTGTAGACTCAAAATTTTTGCTGTATTTAGTGTATTCTAGCATCCTGAAGATGATTCCAGCATTAATTTCATTGTGCTTATGCTCATTTTGAAGATTTTGACATTTTCACCTAAAGTGCACAATCAGGCTGAAAACGCGTTTAAAGCAATAAAAAGTTCATTTTGGCTCTCACACCTAAACTAAACGTTGTAGACTCAAAATTTTTGCTGTATTTAGTGTATTCTAGCATCCTGAAGATGATTCCAGCATTAATTTCATTGTGCTTATGCTCATTTTGAAGATTTTGACATTTTCACCTTAAGTGTACAATCAGGGGCTGAAAACGCGTTTAAAGCAATAAAAAGTTCATTTTGGCTCTCACACCTAAACTAAACGTTGTAGACTCAAAATTTTTGCTGTATTTAGTGTATTCTAGCATCCTGAAGATGATTCCAGCATTAATTTCATTGTGCTTATGCTCATTTTTAAGATTTTGACATTTTCACCTAAAGTGCACAATCAGGCTGAAAACGCGTTTAAAGCAATAAAAAGTTCATTTTGGCTCTCACACCTAAACTAAACGTTGTAGAATCAAAATTTTTGCTGTATTTAGTGTATTCTAGCATCCTGAAGATGATTCCAGCATTAATTTTATTGTGCTTATGCTCATTTTGAAGATTTTGACATTTTCACCTAAAGTGCACAATCAGGCTGAAAACGCATTTAAAGCCATAAAAAGTTCATTTTGGCTCTCACACCTAAACAAAACGTTGTAGACTCAACATTTTTGCTGTATTTAGTGTATTCTAGCATCCTGAAGATGATTCCAGCATTAATTTCATTGTGCTTATGCTCATTTTGAAGATTTTGACATTTTCACCTAAAGTGCACAATCAGGCTGAAAACGCATTTAAAGCCATAAAAAGTTCATTTTGGCTCTCACACCTAAACAAAACGTTGTAGACTCAACATTTTTGCTGTATTTAGTGTATTCTAGCATCCTGAAGATGATTCCAGCATTAATTTCATTGTGCTTATGCTCATTTTTAAGATTTTGACATTTTCACCTTAAGTGTACAATCAGGGGCTGAAAACGCGTTTAAAGCAATAAAAAGTTCATTTTGGCTCTCACACCTAAACTAAACGTTGTAGACTCAAAATTTTTGCTGTATTTAGTGTATTCTAGCATCCTGAAGATGATTCCAGCATTAATTTCATTGTGCTTATGCTCATTTTTAAGATTTTGACATTTTCACCTAAAGTGCACAATCAGGCTGAAAACGCATTTAAAGCCATAAAAAGTTCATTTTGGCTCTCACACCTAAACAAAACGTTGTAGACTCAACATTTTTGCTGTATTTAGTGTATTCTAGCATCCTGAAGATGATTCCAGCATTAATTTCATTGTGCTTATGCTCATTTTTAAGATTTTGACATTTTCACCTTATGTGTACAATCAGGGGCTGAAAACGCGTTTAAAGCAATAAAAAGTTCATTTTGGCTCTCACACCTAAACTAAACGTTGTAGACTCAAAATTTTTGCTGTATTTAGTGTATTCTAGCATCCTGAAGATGATTCCAGCATTAATTTCATTGTGCTTATGCTCATTTTTAAGATTTTGACATTTTCACCTAAAGTGCACAATCAGGCTGAAAACGCGTTTAAAGCAATAAAAAGTTCATTTTGGCTCTCACACCTAAACTAAACGTTGTAGACTCAAAATTTTTGCTGTATTTAGTGTATTCTAGCATCCTGAAGATGATTCCAGCATTAATTTCATTGTGCTTATGCTCATTTTGAAGATTTTGACATTTTCACCTAAAGTGCACAATCAGGCTGAAAACGCATTTAAAGCCATAAAAAGTTCATTTTGGCTCTCACACCTAAACAAAACGTTGTAGACTCAACATTTTTGCTGTATTTAGTGTATTCTAGCATCCTGAAGATGATTCCAGCATTAATTTCATTGTGCTTATGCTAATTTTTAAGATTTTGACATTTTCACCTTAAGTGTACAATCAGGGGCTGAAAACGCGTTTAAAGCAATAAAAAGTTCATTTTGGCTCTCACACCTAAACTAAACGTTGTAGACTCAAAATTTTTGCTGTATTTAGTGTATTCTAGCATCCTGAAGATGATTCCAGCATTAATTTCATTGTGCTTATGCTCATTTTTAAGATTTTGACATTTTCACCTAAAGTGCACAATCAGGCTGAAAACGCGTTTAAAGCAATAAAAAGTTCATTTTGGCTCTCACACCTAAACTAAACGTTGTAGACTCAAAATTTTTGCTGTATTTAGTGTATTCTAGCATCCTGAAGATGATTCCAGCATTAATTTCATTGTGCTTATGCTCATTTTGAAGATTTTGACATTTTCACCTTAAGTGTACAATCAGGGGCTGAAAACGCGTTTAAAGCAATAAAAAGTTCATTTTGGCTCTCACACCTAAACTAAACGTTGTAGACTCAAAATTGTTGCTGTATTTAGTGTATTCTAGCATCCTGAAGATGATTCCAGCATTAATTTCATTGTGCTTATGCTCATTTTTAAGATTTTGACATTTTCACCTAAAGTGCACAATCAGGCTGAAAACGCGTTTAAAGCAATAAAAAGTTCATTTTGGCTCTCACACCTAAACTAAACGTTGTAGAATCAAAATTTTTGCTGTATTTAGTGTATTCTAGCATCCTGAAGATGATTCCAGCATTAATTTCATTGTGCTTATGCTCATTTTGAAGATTTTGACATTTTCACCTAAAGTGCACAATCAGGCTGAAAACGCATTTAAAGCCATAAAAAGTTCATTTTGGCTCTCACACCTAAACAAAACGTTGTAGACTCAACATTTTTGCTGTATTTAGTGTATTCTAGCATCCTGAAGATGATTCCAGCATTAATTTCATTGTGCTTATGCTCATTTTGAAGATTTTGACATTTTCACCTAAAGTGCACAATCAGGCTGAAAACGCATTTAAAGCCATAAAAAGTTCATTTTGGCTCTCACACCTAAACAAAACGTTGTAGACTCAACATTTTTGCTGTATTTAGTGTATTCTAGCATCCTGAAGATGATTCCAGCATTAATTTCATTGTGCTTATGCTCATTTTTAAGATTTTGACATTTTCACCTTAAGTGTACAATCAGGGGCTGAAAACGCGTTTAAAGCAATAAAAAGTTCATTTTGGCTCTCACACCTAAACTAAACGTTGTAGACTCAAAATTTTTGCTGTATTTAGTGTATTCTAGCATCCTGAAGATGATTCCAGCATTAATTTCATTGTGCTTATGCTCATTTTTAAGATTTTGACATTTTCACCTAAAGTGCACAATCAGGCTGAAAACGCGTTTAAAGCAATAAAAAGTTCATTTTGGCTCTCACACCTAAACTAAACGTTGTAGACTCAAAATTTTTGCTGTATTTAGTGTATTCTAGCATCCTGAAGATGATTCCAGCATTAATTTCATTGTGCTTATGCTCATTTTGAAGATTTTGACATTTTCACCTTAAGTGTACAATCAGGGGCTGAAAACGCGTTTAAAGCAATAAAAAGTTCATTTTGGCTCTCACACCTAAACTAAACGTTGTAGACTCAAAATTTTTGCTGTATTTAGTGTATTCTAGCATCCTGAAGATGATTCCAGCATTAATTTCATTGTGCTTATGCTCATTTTTAAGATTTTGACATTTTCACCTAAAGTGCACAATCAGGCTGAAAACGCGTTTAAAGCAATAAAAAGTTCATTTTGGCTCTCACACCTAAACTAAACGTTGTAGACTCAAAATTTTTGCTGTATTTAGTGTATTCTAGCATCCTGAAGATGATTCCAGCATTAATTTCATTGTGCTTATGCTCATTTTTAAGATTTTGACATTTTCACCTAAAGTGCACAATCAGGCTGAAAACGCGTTTAAAGCAATAAAAAGTTCATTTTGGCTCTCACACCTAAACTAAACGTTGTAGACTCAAAATTTTTGCTGTATTTAGTGTATTCTAGCATCCTGAAGATGATTCCAGCATTAATTTCATTGTGCTTATGCTCATTTTGAAGATTTTGACATTTTCACCTTAAGTGTACAATCAGGGGCTGAAAACGCGTTTAAAGCAATAAAAAGTTCATTTTGGCTCTCACACCTAAACTAAACGTTGTAGACTCAAAATTTTTGCTGTATTTAGTGTAGTCTAGCATCCTGAAGATGATTCCAGCATTAATTTCATTGTGCTTATGCTCATTTTTAAGATTTTGACATTTTCACCTAAAGTGCACAATCAGGCTGAAAACGCGTTTAAAGCAATAAAAAGTTCATTTTGGCTCTCACACCTAAACTAAACGTTGTAGAATCAAAATTTTTGCTGTATTTAGTGTATTCTAGCATCCTGAAGATGATTCCAGCATTAATTTCATTGTGCTTATGCTCATTTTGAAGATTTTGACATTTTCACCTTAAGTGTACAATCAGGGGCTGAAAACGCGTTTAAAGCAATAAAAAGTTCATTTTGGCTCTCACACCTAAACTAAACGTTGTAGACTCAAAATTTTTGCTGTATTTAGTGTATTCTAGCATCCTGAAGATTATTCCAGCATTAATTTCATTGTGCTTATGCTCATTTTTAAGATTTTGACATTTTCACCTAAAGTGCACAATCAGGCTGAAAACGTGTTTAAAGCAATAAAAAGTTCATTTTGGCTCTCACACCTAAACTAAACGTTGTAGAATCAAAATTTTTGCTGTATTTAGTGTATTCTAGCATCCTGAAGATGATTCCAGCATTAATTTCATTGTGCTTATGCTCATTTTGAAGATTTTGACATTTTCACCTAAAGTGCACAATCAGGCTGAAAACGCATTTAAAGCCATAAAAAGTTCATTTTGGCTCTCACACCTAAACAAAACGTTGTAGACTCAACATTTTTGCTGTATTTAGTGTATTCTAGCATCCTGAAGATGATTCCAGCATTAATTTCATTGTGCTTATGCTCATTTTGAAGATTTTGACATTTTCACCTTAAGTGTACAATCAGGGGCTGAAAACGCGTTTAAAGCAATAAAAAGTTCATTTTGGCTCTCACACCTAAACTAAACGTTGTAGACTCAAAATTTTTGCTGTATTTAGTGTATTCTAGCATCCTGAAGATGATTCCAGCATTAATTTCATTGTGCTTATGCTCATTTTTAAGATTTTGACATTTTCACCTAAAGTGCACAATCAGGCTGAAAACGCGTTTAAAGCAATAAAAAGTTCATTTTGGCTCTCACACCTAAACTAAACGTTGTAGAATCAAAATTTTTGCTGTATTTAGTGTATTCTAGCATCCTGAAGATGATTCCAGCATTAATTTCATTGTGCTTATGCTCATTTTGAAGATTTTGACATTTTCACCTAAAGTGCACAATCAGGCTGAAAACGCATTTAAAGCCATAAAAAGTTCATTTTGGCTCTCACACCTAAACAAAACGTTGTAGACTCAACATTTTTGCTGTATTTAGTGTATTCTAGCATCCTGAAGATGATTCCAGCATTAATTTCATTGTGCTTATGCTCATTTTGAAGATTTTGACATTTTCACCTAAAGTGCACAATCAGGCTGAAAACGCATTTAAAGCCATAAAAAGTTCATTTTGGCTCTCACACCTAAACAAAACGTTGTAGACTCAACATTTTTGCTGTATTTAGTGTATTCTAGCATCCTGAAGATGATTCCAGCATTAATTTCATTGTGCTTATGCTCATTTTTAAGATTTTGACATTTTCACCTTAAGTGTACAATCAGGGGCTGAAAACGCGTTTAAAGCAATAAAAAGTTCATTTTGGCTCTCACACCTAAACTAAACGTTGTAGACTCAAAATTTTTGCTGTATTTAGTGTATTCTAGCATCCTGAAGATGATTCCAGCATTAATTTCATTGTGCTTATGCTCATTTTTAAGATTTTGACATTTTCACCTAAAGTGCACAATCAGGCTGAAAACGCGTTTAAAGCAATAAAAAGTTCATTTTGGCTCTCACACCTAAACTAAACGTTGTAGACTCAAAATTTTTGCTGTATTTAGTGTATTCTAGCATCCTGAAGATGATTCCAGCATTAATTTCATTGTGCTTATGCTCATTTTGAAGATTTTGACATTTTCACCTAAAGTGCACAATCAGGCTGAAAACGCGTTTAAAGCAATAAAAAGTTCATTTTGGCTCTCACACCTAAACTAAACGTTGTAGACTCAAAATTTTTGCTGTATTTAGTGTATTCTAGCATCCTGAAGATGATTCCAGCATTAATTTCATTGTGCTTATGCTCATTTTTAAGATTTTGACATTTTCACCTAAAGTGCACAATCAGGCTGAAAACGCGTTTAAAGCAATAAAAAGTTCATTTTGGCTCTCACACCTAAACTAAACGTTGTAGACTCAAAATTTTTGCTGTATTTAGTGTATTCTAGCATCCTGAAGATGATTCCAGCATTAATTTCATTGTGCTTATGCTCATTTTGAAGATTTTGACATTTTCACCTTAAGTGTACAATCAGGGGCTGAAAACGCGTTTAAAGCAATAAAAAGTTCATTTTGGCTCTCACACCTAAACTAAACGTTGTAGACTCAAAATTTTTGCTGTATTTAGTGTATTCTAGCATCCTGAAGATGATTCCAGCATTAATTTCATTGTGCTTATGCTCATTTTTAAGATTTTGACATTTTCACCTAAAGTGCACAATCAGGCTGAAAACGCGTTTAAAGCAATAAAAAGTTCATTTTGGCTCTCACACCTAAACTAAACGTTGTAGACTCAAAATTTTTGCTGTATTTAGTGTATTCTAGCATCCTGAAGATGATTCCAGCATTAATTTCATTGTGCTTATGCTCATTTTGAAGATTTTGACATTTTCACCTTAAGTGTACAATCAGGGGCTGAAAACGCGTTTAAAGCAATAAAAAGTTCATTTTGGCTCTCACACCTAAACTAAACGTTGTAGACTCAAAATTTTTGCTGTATTTAGTGTATTCTAGCATCCTGAAGATGATTCCAGCATTAATTTCATTGTGCTTATGCTCATTTTTAAGATTTTGACATTTTCACCTAAAGTGCACAATCAGGCTGAAAACGCGTTTAAAGCAATAAAAAGTTCATTTTGGCTCTCACACCTAAACTAAACGTTGTAGACTCAAAATTTTTGCTGTATTTAGTGTATTCTAGCATCCTGAAGATGATTCCAGCATTAATTTCATTGTGCTTATGCTCATTTTGAAGATTTTGACATTTTCACCTAAAGTGCACAATCAGGCTGAAAACGCATTTAAAGCCATAAAAAGTTCATTTTGGCTCTCACACCTAAACAAAACGTTGTAGACTCAACATTTTTGCTGTATTTAGTGTATTCTAGCATCCTGAAGATGATTCCAGCATTAATTTCATTGTGCTTATGCTCATTTTTAAGATTTTGACATTTTCACCTTAAGTGTACAATCAGGGGCTGAAAACGCGTTTAAAGCAATAAAAAGTTCATTTTGGCTCTCACACCTAAACTAAACGTTGTAGACTCAAAATTTTTGCTGTATTTAGTGTATTCTAGCATCCTGAAGATGATTCCAGCATTAATTTCATTGTGCTTATGCTCATTTTTAAGATTTTGACATTTTCACCTAAAGTGCACAATCAGGCTGAAAACGCATTTAAAGCCATAAAAAGTTCATTTTGGCTCTCACACCTAAACAAAACGTTGTAGACTCAACATTTTTGCTGTATTTAGTGTATTCTAGCATCCTGAAGATGATTCCAGCATTAATTTCATTGTGCTTATGCTCATTTTTAAGATTTTGACATTTTCACCTTAAGTGTACAATCAGGGGCTGAAAACGCGTTTAAAGCAATAAAAAGTTCATTTTGGCTCTCACACCTAAACTAAACGTTGTAGACTCAAAATTTTTGCTGTATTTAGTGTATTCTAGCATCCTGAAGATGATTCCAGCATTAATTTCATTGTGCTTATGCTTATTTTTAAGATTTTGACATTTTCACCTAAAGTGCACAATCAGGCTGAAAACGCGTTTAAAGCAATAAAAAGTTCATTTTGGCTCTCACACCTAAACTAAACGTTGTAGACTCAAAATTTTTGCTGTATTTAGTGTATTCTAGCATCCTGAAGATGATTCCAGCATTAATTTCATTGTGCTTATGCTCATTTTGAAGATTTTGACATTTTCACCTAAAGTGCACAATCAGGCTGAAAACGCATTTAAAGCCATAAAAAGTTCATTTTGGCTCTCACACCTAAACAAAACGTTGTAGACTCAACATTTTTGCTGTATTTAGTGTATTCTAGCATCCTGAAGATGATTCCAGCATTAATTTCATTGTGCTTATGCTCATTTTTAAGATTTTGACATTTTCACCTTAAGTGTACAATCAGGGGCTGAAAACGCGTTTAAAGCAATAAAAAGTTCATTTTGGCTCTCACACCTAAACTAAACGTTGTAGACTCAAAATTTTTGCTGTATTTAGTGTATTCTAGCATCCTGAAGATGATTCCAGCATTAATTTCATTGTGCTTATGCTCATTTTTAAGATTTTGACATTTTCACCTAAAGTGCACAATCAGGCTGAAAACGCGTTTAAAGCAATAAAAAGTTCATTTTGGCTCTCACACCTAAACTAAACGTTGTAGACTCAAAATTTTTGCTGTATTTAGTGTATTCTAGCATCCTGAAGATGATTCCAGCATTAATTTCATTGTGCTTATGCTCATTTTGAAGATTTTGACATTTTCACCTTAAGTGTACAATCAGGGGCTGAAAACGCGTTTAAAGCAATAAAAAGTTCATTTTGGCTCTCACACCTAAACTAAACGTTGTAGACTCAAAATTGTTGCTGTATTTAGTGTATTCTAGCATCCTGAAGATGATTCCAGCATTAATTTCATTGTGCTTATGCTCATTTTTAAGATTTTGACATTTTCACCTAAAGTGCACAATCAGGCTGAAAACGCGTTTAAAGCAATAAAAAGTTCATTTTGGCTCTCACACCTAAACTAAACGTTGTAGACTCAAAATTTTTGCTGTATTTAGTGTATTCTAGCATCCTGAAGATGATTCCAGCATTAATTTCATTGTGCTTATGCTCATTTTGAAGATTTTGACATTTTCACCTAAAGTGCACAATCAGGCTGAAAACGCATTTAAAGCCATAAAAAGTTCATTTTGGCTCTCACACCTAAACAAAACGTTGTAGACTCAACATTTTTGCTGTATTTAGTGTATTCTAGCATCCTGAAGATGATTCCAGCATTAATTTCATTGTGCTTATGCTCATTTTTAAGATTTTGACATTTTCACCTTAAGTGTACAATCAGGGGCTGAAAACGCGTTTAAAGCAATAAAAAGTTCATTTTGGCTCTCACACCTAAACTAAACGTTGTAGACTCAAAATTTTTGCTGTATTTAGTGTATTCTAGCATCCTGAAGATGATTCCAGCATTAATTTCATTGTGCTTATGCTCATTTTTAAGATTTTGACATTTTCACCTAAAGTGCACAATCAGGCTGAAAACGCATTTAAAGCCATAAAAAGTTCATTTTGGCTCTCACACCTAAACAAAACGTTGTAGACTCAACATTTTTGCTGTATTTAGTGTATTCTAGCATCCTGAAGATGATTCCAGCATTAATTTCATTGTGCTTATGCTCATTTTTAAGATTTTGACATTTTCACCTTATGTGTACAATCAGGGGCTGAAAACGCGTTTAAAGCAATAAAAAGTTCATTTTGGCTCTCACACCTAAACTAAACGTTGTAGACTCAAAATTTTTGCTGTATTTAGTGTATTCTAGCATCCTGAAGATGATTCCAGCATTAATTTCATTGTGCTTATGCTCATTTTTAAGATTTTGACATTTTCACCTAAAGTGCACAATCAGGCTGAAAACGCGTTTAAAGCAATAAAAAGTTCATTTTGGCTCTCACACCTAAACTAAACGTTGTAGACTCAAAATTTTTGCTGTATTTAGTGTATTCTAGCATCCTGAAGATGATTCCAGCATTAATTTCATTGTGCTTATGCTCATTTTGAAGATTTTGACATTTTCACCTAAAGTGCACAATCAGGCTGAAAACGCATTTAAAGCCATAAAAAGTTCATTTTGGCTCTCACACCTAAACAAAACGTTGTAGACTCAACATTTTTGCTGTATTTAGTGTATTCTAGCATCCTGAAGATGATTCCAGCATTAATTTCATTGTGCTTATGCTCATTTTGAAGATTTTGACATTTTCACCTAAAGTGCACAATCAGGCTGAAAACGCATTTAAAGCCATAAAAAGTTCATTTTGGCTCTCACACCTAAACAAAACGTTGTAGACTCAACATTTTTGCTGTATTTAGTGTATTCTAGCATCCTGAAGATGATTCCAGCATTAATTTCATTGTGCTTATGCTCATTTTTAAGATTTTGACATTTTCACCTTAAGTGTACAATCAGGGGCTGAAAACGCGTTTAAAGCAATAAAAAGTTCATTTTGGCTCTCACACCTAAACTAAACGTTGTAGACTCAAAATTTTTGCTGTATTTAGTGTATTCTAGCATCCTGAAGATGATTCCAGCATTAATTTCATTGTGCTTATGCTCATTTTTAAGATTTTGACATTTTCACCTAAAGTGCACAATCAGGCTGAAAACGCATTTAAAGCCATAAAAAGTTCATTTTGGCTCTCACACCTAAACAAAACGTTGTAGACTCAACATTTTTGCTGTATTTAGTGTATTCTAGCATCCTGAAGATGATTCCAGCATTAATTTCATTGTGCTTATGCTCATTTTTAAGATTTTGACATTTTCACCTTAAGTGTACAATCAGGGGCTGAAAACGCGTTTAAAGCAATAAAAAGTTCATTTTGGCTCTCACACCTAAACTAAACGTTGTAGACTCAAAATTTTTGCTGTATTTAGTGTATTCTAGCATCCTGAAGATGATTCCAGCATTAATTTCATTGTGCTTATGCTTATTTTTAAGATTTTGACATTTTCACCTAAAGTGCACAATCAGGCTGAAAACGCGTTTAAAGCAATAAAAAGTTCATTTTGGCTCTCACACCTAAACTAAACGTTGTAGACTCAAAATTTTTGCTGTATTTAGTGTATTCTAGCATCCTGAAGATGATTCCAGCATTAATTTCATTGTGCTTATGCTCATTTTGAAGATTTTGACATTTTCACCTAAAGTGCACAATCAGGCTGAAAACGCATTTAAAGCCATAAAAAGTTCATTTTGGCTCTCACACCTAAACAAAACGTTGTAGACTCAACATTTTTGCTGTATTTAGTGTATTCTAGCATCCTGAAGATGATTCCAGCATTAATTTCATTGTGCTTATGCTCATTTTTAAGATTTTGACATTTTCACCTTAAGTGTACAATCAGGGGCTGAAAACGCGTTTAAAGCAATAAAAAGTTCATTTTGGCTCTCACACCTAAACTAAACGTTGTAGACTCAAAATTTTTGCTGTATTTAGTGTATTCTAGCATCCTGAAGATGATTCCAGCATTAATTTCATTGTGCTTATGCTCATTTTTAAGATTTTGACATTTTCACCTAAAGTGCACAATCAGGCTGAAAACGCGTTTAAAGCAATAAAAAGTTCATTTTGGCTCTCACACCTAAACTAAACGTTGTAGACTCAAAATTTTTGCTGTATTTAGTGTATTCTAGCATCCTGAAGATGATTCCAGCATTAATTTCATTGTGCTTATGCTCATTTTGAAGATTTTGACATTTTCACCTTAAGTGTACAATCAGGGGCTGAAAACGCGTTTAAAGCAATAAAAAGTTCATTTTGGCTCTCACACCTAAACTAAACGTTGTAGACTCAAAATTGTTGCTGTATTTAGTGTATTCTAGCATCCTGAAGATGATTCCAGCATTAATTTCATTGTGCTTATGCTCATTTTTAAGATTTTGACATTTTCACCTAAAGTGCACAATCAGGCTGAAAACGCGTTTAAAGCAATAAAAAGTTCATTTTGGCTCTCACACCTAAACTAAACGTTGTAGACTCAAAATTTTTGCTGTATTTAGTGTATTCTAGCATCCTGAAGATGATTCCAGCATTAATTTCATTGTGCTTATGCTCATTTTGAAGATTTTGACATTTTCACCTAAAGTGCACAATCAGGCTGAAAACGCATTTAAAGCCATAAAAAGTTCATTTTGGCTCTCACACCTAAACAAAACGTTGTAGACTCAACATTTTTGCTGTATTTAGTGTATTCTAGCATCCTGAAGATGATTCCAGCATTAATTTCATTGTGCTTATGCTCATTTTTAAGATTTTGACATTTTCACCTTAAGTGTACAATCAGGGGCTGAAAACGCGTTTAAAGCAATAAAAAGTTCATTTTGGCTCTCACACCTAAACTAAACGTTGTAGACTCAAAATTTTTGCTGTATTTAGTGTATTCTAGCATCCTGAAGATGATTCCAGCATTAATTTCATTGTGCTTATGCTCATTTTTAAGATTTTGACATTTTCACCTAAAGTGCACAATCAGGCTGAAAACGCATTTAAAGCCATAAAAAGTTCATTTTGGCTCTCACACCTAAACAAAACGTTGTAGACTCAACATTTTTGCTGTATTTAGTGTATTCTAGCATCCTGAAGATGATTCCAGCATTAATTTCATTGTGCTTATGCTCATTTTTAAGATTTTGACATTTTCACCTTATGTGTACAATCAGGGGCTGAAAACGCGTTTAAAGCAATAAAAAGTTCATTTTGGCTCTCACACCTAAACTAAACGTTGTAGACTCAAAATTTTTGCTGTATTTAGTGTATTCTAGCATCCTGAAGATGATTCCAGCATTAATTTCATTGTGCTTATGCTCATTTTTAAGATTTTGACATTTTCACCTAAAGTGCACAATCAGGCTGAAAACGCGTTTAAAGCAATAAAAAGTTCATTTTGGCTCTCACACCTAAACTAAACGTTGTAGACTCAAAATTTTTGCTGTATTTAGTGTATTCTAGCATCCTGAAGATGATTCCAGCATTAATTTCATTGTGCTTATGCTCATTTTGAAGATTTTGACATTTTCACCTAAAGTGCACAATCAGGCTGAAAACGCATTTAAAGCCATAAAAAGTTCATTTTGGCTCTCACACCTAAACAAAACGTTGTAGACTCAACATTTTTGCTGTATTTAGTGTATTCTAGCATCCTGAAGATGATTCCAGCATTAATTTCATTGTGCTTATGCTAATTTTTAAGATTTTGACATTTTCACCTTAAGTGTACAATCAGGGGCTGAAAACGCGTTTAAAGCAATAAAAAGTTCATTTTGGCTCTCACACCTAAACTAAACGTTGTAGACTCAAAATTTTTGCTGTATTTAGTGTATTCTAGCATCCTGAAGATGATTCCAGCATTAATTTCATTGTGCTTATGCTCATTTTTAAGATTTTGACATTTTCACCTAAAGTGCACAATCAGGCTGAAAACGCGTTTAAAGCAATAAAAAGTTCATTTTGGCTCTCACACCTAAACTAAACGTTGTAGACTCAAAATTTTTGCTGTATTTAGTGTATTCTAGCATCCTGAAGATGATTCCAGCATTAATTTCATTGTGCTTATGCTCATTTTGAAGATTTTGACATTTTCACCTTAAGTGTACAATCAGGGGCTGAAAACGCGTTTAAAGCAATAAAAAGTTCATTTTGGCTCTCACACCTAAACTAAACGTTGTAGACTCAAAATTGTTGCTGTATTTAGTGTATTCTAGCATCCTGAAGATGATTCCAGCATTAATTTCATTGTGCTTATGCTCATTTTTAAGATTTTGACATTTTCACCTAAAGTGCACAATCAGGCTGAAAACGCGTTTAAAGCAATAAAAAGTTCATTTTGGCTCTCACACCTAAACTAAACGTTGTAGACTCAAAATTTTTGCTGTATTTAGTGTATTCTAGCATCCTGAAGATGATTCCAGCATTAATTTCATTGTGCTTATGCTCATTTTGAAGATTTTGACATTTTCACCTAAAGTGCACAATCAGGCTGAAAACGCATTTAAAGCCATAAAAAGTTCATTTTGGCTCTCACACCTAAACAAAACGTTGTAGACTCAACATTTTTGCTGTATTTAGTGTATTCTAGCATCCTGAAGATGATTCCAGCATTAATTTCATTGTGCTTATGCTCATTTTTAAGATTTTGACATTTTCACCTTAAGTGTACAATCAGGGGCTGAAAACGCGTTTAAAGCAATAAAAAGTTCATTTTGGCTCTCACACCTAAACTAAACGTTGTAGACTCAAAATTTTTGCTGTATTTAGTGTATTCTAGCATCCTGAAGATGATTCCAGCATTAATTTCATTGTGCTTATGCTCATTTTTAAGATTTTGACATTTTCACCTAAAGTGCACAATCAGGCTGAAAACGCGTTTAAAGCAATAAAAAGTTCATTTTGGCTCTCACACCTAAACTAAACGTTGTAGACTCAAAATTTTTGCTGTATTTAGTGTATTCTAGCATCCTGAAGATGATTCCAGCATTAATTTCATTGTGCTTATGCTCATTTTGAAGATTTTGACATTTTCACCTTAAGTGTACAATCAGGGGCTGAAAACGCGTTTAAAGCAATAAAAAGTTCATTTTGGCTCTCACACCTAAACTAAACGTTGTAGACTCAAAATTTTTGCTGTATTTAGTGTATTCTAGCATCCTGAAGATGATTCCAGCATTAATTTCATTGTGCTTATGCTCATTTTTAAGATTTTGACATTTTCACCTAAAGTGCACAATCAGGCTGAAAACGCGTTTAAAGCAATAAAAAGTTCATTTTGGCTCTCACACCTAAACTAAACGTTGTAGACTCAAAATTTTTGCTGTATTTAGTGTATTCTAGCATCCTGAAGATGATTCCAGCATTAATTTCATTGTGCTTATGCTCATTTTTAAGATTTTGACATTTTCACCTAAAGTGCACAATCAGGCTGAAAACGCGTTTAAAGCAATAAAAAGTTCATTTTGGCTCTCACACCTAAACTAAACGTTGTAGACTCAAAATTTTTGCTGTATTTAGTGTATTCTAGCATCCTGAAGATGATTCCAGCATTAATTTCATTGTGCTTATGCTCATTTTGAAGATTTTGACATTTTCACCTTAAGTGTACAATCAGGGGCTGAAAACGCGTTTAAAGCAATAAAAAGTTCATTTTGGCTCTCACACCTAAACTAAACGTTGTAGACTCAAAATTTTTGCTGTATTTAGTGTAGTCTAGCATCCTGAAGATGATTCCAGCATTAATTTCATTGTGCTTATGCTCATTTTTAAGATTTTGACATTTTCACCTAAAGTGCACAATCAGGCTGAAAACGCGTTTAAAGCAATAAAAAGTTCATTTTGGCTCTCACACCTAAACTAAACGTTGTAGAATCAAAATTTTTGCTGTATTTAGTGTATTCTAGCATCCTGAAGATGATTCCAGCATTAATTTCATTGTGCTTATGCTCATTTTGAAGATTTTGACATTTTCACCTTAAGTGTACAATCAGGGGCTGAAAACGCGTTTAAAGCAATAAAAAGTTCATTTTGGCTCTCACACCTAAACTAAACGTTGTAGACTCAAAATTTTTGCTGTATTTAGTGTATTCTAGCATCCTGAAGATTATTCCAGCATTAATTTCATTGTGCTTATGCTCATTTTTAAGATTTTGACATTTTCACCTAAAGTGCACAATCAGGCTGAAAACGTGTTTAAAGCAATAAAAAGTTCATTTTGGCTCTCACACCTAAACTAAACGTTGTAGAATCAAAATTTTTGCTGTATTTAGTGTATTCTAGCATCCTGAAGATGATTCCAGCATTAATTTCATTGTGCTTATGCTCATTTTGAAGATTTTGACATTTTCACCTAAAGTGCACAATCAGGCTGAAAACGCATTTAAAGCCATAAAAAGTTCATTTTGGCTCTCACACCTAAACAAAACGTTGTAGACTCAACATTTTTGCTGTATTTAGTGTATTCTAGCATCCTGAAGATGATTCCAGCATTAATTTCATTGTGCTTATGCTCATTTTGAAGATTTTGACATTTTCACCTTAAGTGTACAATCAGGGGCTGAAAACGCGTTTAAAGCAATAAAAAGTTCATTTTGGCTCTCACACCTAAACTAAACGTTGTAGACTCAAAATTTTTGCTGTATTTAGTGTATTCTAGCATCCTGAAGATGATTCCAGCATTAATTTCATTGTGCTTATGCTCATTTTTAAGATTTTGACATTTTCACCTAAAGTGCACAATCAGGCTGAAAACGCGTTTAAAGCAATAAAAAGTTCATTTTGGCTCTCACACCTAAACTAAACGTTGTAGAATCAAAATTTTTGCTGTATTTAGTGTATTCTAGCATCCTGAAGATGATTCCAGCATTAATTTCATTGTGCTTATGCTCATTTTGAAGATTTTGACATTTTCACCTAAAGTGCACAATCAGGCTGAAAACGCATTTAAAGCCATAAAAAGTTCATTTTGGCTCTCACACCTAAACAAAACGTTGTAGACTCAACATTTTTGCTGTATTTAGTGTATTCTAGCATCCTGAAGATGATTCCAGCATTAATTTCATTGTGCTTATGCTCATTTTGAAGATTTTGACATTTTCACCTAAAGTGCACAATCAGGCTGAAAACGCATTTAAAGCCATAAAAAGTTCATTTTGGCTCTCACACCTAAACAAAACGTTGTAGACTCAACATTTTTGCTGTATTTAGTGTATTCTAGCATCCTGAAGATGATTCCAGCATTAATTTCATTGTGCTTATGCTCATTTTTAAGATTTTGACATTTTCACCTTAAGTGTACAATCAGGGGCTGAAAACGCGTTTAAAGCAATAAAAAGTTCATTTTGGCTCTCACACCTAAACTAAACGTTGTAGACTCAAAATTTTTGCTGTATTTAGTGTATTCTAGCATCCTGAAGATGATTCCAGCATTAATTTCATTGTGCTTATGCTCATTTTTAAGATTTTGACATTTTCACCTAAAGTGCACAATCAGGCTGAAAACGCGTTTAAAGCAATAAAAAGTTCATTTTGGCTCTCACACCTAAACTAAACGTTGTAGACTCAAAATTTTTGCTGTATTTAGTGTATTCTAGCATCCTGAAGATGATTCCAGCATTAATTTCATTGTGCTTATGCTCATTTTGAAGATTTTGACATTTTCACCTAAAGTGCACAATCAGGCTGAAAACGCGTTTAAAGCAATAAAAAGTTCATTTTGGCTCTCACACCTAAACTAAACGTTGTAGACTCAAAATTTTTGCTGTATTTAGTGTATTCTAGCATCCTGAAGATGATTCCAGCATTAATTTCATTGTGCTTATGCTCATTTTTAAGATTTTGACATTTTCACCTAAAGTGCACAATCAGGCTGAAAACGCGTTTAAAGCAATAAAAAGTTCATTTTGGCTCTCACACCTAAACTAAACGTTGTAGACTCAAAATTTTTGCTGTATTTAGTGTATTCTAGCATCCTGAAGATGATTCCAGCATTAATTTCATTGTGCTTATGCTCATTTTGAAGATTTTGACATTTTCACCTTAAGTGTACAATCAGGGGCTGAAAACGCGTTTAAAGCAATAAAAAGTTCATTTTGGCTCTCACACCTAAACTAAACGTTGTAGACTCAAAATTTTTGCTGTATTTAGTGTATTCTAGCATCCTGAAGATGATTCCAGCATTAATTTCATTGTGCTTATGCTCATTTTTAAGATTTTGACATTTTCACCTAAAGTGCACAATCAGGCTGAAAACGCGTTTAAAGCAATAAAAAGTTCATTTTGGCTCTCACACCTAAACTAAACGTTGTAGACTCAAAATTTTTGCTGTATTTAGTGTATTCTAGCATCCTGAAGATGATTCCAGCATTAATTTCATTGTGCTTATGCTCATTTTGAAGATTTTGACATTTTCACCTTAAGTGTACAATCAGGGGCTGAAAACGCGTTTAAAGCAATAAAAAGTTCATTTTGGCTCTCACACCTAAACTAAACGTTGTAGACTCAAAATTTTTGCTGTATTTAGTGTATTCTAGCATCCTGAAGATGATTCCAGCATTAATTTCATTGTGCTTATGCTCATTTTTAAGATTTTGACATTTTCACCTAAAGTGCACAATCAGGCTGAAAACGCGTTTAAAGCAATAAAAAGTTCATTTTGGCTCTCACACCTAAACTAAACGTTGTAGACTCAAAATTTTTGCTGTATTTAGTGTATTCTAGCATCCTGAAGATGATTCCAGCATTAATTTCATTGTGCTTATGCTCATTTTGAAGATTTTGACATTTTCACCTAAAGTGCACAATCAGGCTGAAAACGCATTTAAAGCCATAAAAAGTTCATTTTGGCTCTCACACCTAAACAAAACGTTGTAGACTCAACATTTTTGCTGTATTTAGTGTATTCTAGCATCCTGAAGATGATTCCAGCATTAATTTCATTGTGCTTATGCTCATTTTTAAGATTTTGACATTTTCACCTTAAGTGTACAATCAGGGGCTGAAAACGCGTTTAAAGCAATAAAAAGTTCATTTTGGCTCTCACACCTAAACTAAACGTTGTAGACTCAAAATTTTTGCTGTATTTAGTGTATTCTAGCATCCTGAAGATGATTCCAGCATTAATTTCATTGTGCTTATGCTCATTTTTAAGATTTTGACATTTTCACCTAAAGTGCACAATCAGGCTGAAAACGCATTTAAAGCCATAAAAAGTTCATTTTGGCTCTCACACCTAAACAAAACGTTGTAGACTCAACATTTTTGCTGTATTTAGTGTATTCTAGCATCCTGAAGATGATTCCAGCATTAATTTCATTGTGCTTATGCTCATTTTTAAGATTTTGACATTTTCACCTTAAGTGTACAATCAGGGGCTGAAAACGCGTTTAAAGCAATAAAAAGTTCATTTTGGCTCTCACACCTAAACTAAACGTTGTAGACTCAAAATTTTTGCTGTATTTAGTGTATTCTAGCATCCTGAAGATGATTCCAGCATTAATTTCATTGTGCTTATGCTTATTTTTAAGATTTTGACATTTTCACCTAAAGTGCACAATCAGGCTGAAAACGCGTTTAAAGCAATAAAAAGTTCATTTTGGCTCTCACACCTAAACTAAACGTTGTAGACTCAAAATTTTTGCTGTATTTAGTGTATTCTAGCATCCTGAAGATGATTCCAGCATTAATTTCATTGTGCTTATGCTCATTTTGAAGATTTTGACATTTTCACCTAAAGTGCACAATCAGGCTGAAAACGCATTTAAAGCCATAAAAAGTTCATTTTGGCTCTCACACCTAAACAAAACGTTGTAGACTCAACATTTTTGCTGTATTTAGTGTATTCTAGCATCCTGAAGATGATTCCAGCATTAATTTCATTGTGCTTATGCTCATTTTTAAGATTTTGACATTTTCACCTTAAGTGTACAATCAGGGGCTGAAAACGCGTTTAAAGCAATAAAAAGTTCATTTTGGCTCTCACACCTAAACTAAACGTTGTAGACTCAAAATTTTTGCTGTATTTAGTGTATTCTAGCATCCTGAAGATGATTCCAGCATTAATTTCATTGTGCTTATGCTCATTTTTAAGATTTTGACATTTTCACCTAAAGTGCACAATCAGGCTGAAAACGCGTTTAAAGCAATAAAAAGTTCATTTTGGCTCTCACACCTAAACTAAACGTTGTAGACTCAAAATTTTTGCTGTATTTAGTGTATTCTAGCATCCTGAAGATGATTCCAGCATTAATTTCATTGTGCTTATGCTCATTTTGAAGATTTTGACATTTTCACCTTAAGTGTACAATCAGGGGCTGAAAACGCGTTTAAAGCAATAAAAAGTTCATTTTGGCTCTCACACCTAAACTAAACGTTGTAGACTCAAAATTGTTGCTGTATTTAGTGTATTCTAGCATCCTGAAGATGATTCCAGCATTAATTTCATTGTGCTTATGCTCATTTTTAAGATTTTGACATTTTCACCTAAAGTGCACAATCAGGCTGAAAACGCGTTTAAAGCAATAAAAAGTTCATTTTGGCTCTCACACCTAAACTAAACGTTGTAGACTCAAAATTTTTGCTGTATTTAGTGTATTCTAGCATCCTGAAGATGATTCCAGCATTAATTTCATTGTGCTTATGCTCATTTTGAAGATTTTGACATTTTCACCTAAAGTGCACAATCAGGCTGAAAACGCATTTAAAGCCATAAAAAGTTCATTTTGGCTCTCACACCTAAACAAAACGTTGTAGACTCAACATTTTTGCTGTATTTAGTGTATTCTAGCATCCTGAAGATGATTCCAGCATTAATTTCATTGTGCTTATGCTCATTTTTAAGATTTTGACATTTTCACCTTAAGTGTACAATCAGGGGCTGAAAACGCGTTTAAAGCAATAAAAAGTTCATTTTGGCTCTCACACCTAAACTAAACGTTGTAGACTCAAAATTTTTGCTGTATTTAGTGTATTCTAGCATCCTGAAGATGATTCCAGCATTAATTTCATTGTGCTTATGCTCATTTTTAAGATTTTGACATTTTCACCTAAAGTGCACAATCAGGCTGAAAACGCGTTTAAAGCAATAAAAAGTTCATTTTGGCTCTCACACCTAAACTAAACGTTGTAGACTCAAAATTTTTGCTGTATTTAGTGTATTCTAGCATCCTGAAGATGATTCCAGCATTAATTTCATTGTGCTTATGCTCATTTTGAAGATTTTGACATTTTCACCTTAAGTGTACAATCAGGGGCTGAAAACGCGTTTAAAGCAATAAAAAGTTCATTTTGGCTCTCACACCTAAACTAAACGTTGTAGACTCAAAATTTTTGCTGTATTTAGTGTATTCTAGCATCCTGAAGATGATTCCAGCATTAATTTCATTGTGCTTATGCTCATTTTTAAGATTTTGACATTTTCACCTAAAGTGCACAATCAGGCTGAAAACGCGTTTAAAGCAATAAAAAGTTCATTTTGGCTCTCACACCTAAACTAAACGTTGTAGACTCAAAATTTTTGCTGTATTTAGTGTATTCTAGCATCCTGAAGATGATTCCAGCATTAATTTCATTGTGCTTATGCTCATTTTGAAGATTTTGACATTTTCACCTAAAGTGCACAATCAGGCTGAAAACGCGTTTAAAGCAATAAAAAGTTCATTTTGGCTCTCACACCTAAACTAAACGTTGTAGACTCAAAATTTTTGCTGTATTTAGTGTATTCTAGCATCCTGAAGATGATTCCAGCATTAATTTCATTGTGCTTATGCTCATTTTGAAGATTTTGACATTTTCACCTTAAGTGTACAATCAGGGGCTGAAAACGCGTTTAAAGCAATAAAAAGTTCATTTTGGCTCTCACACCTAAACTAAACGTTGTAGACTCAAAATTTTTGCTGTATTTAGTGTATTCTAGCATCCTGAAGATGATTCCAGCATTAATTTCATTGTGCTTATGCTCATTTTTAAGATTTTGACATTTTCACCTAAAGTGCACAATCAGGCTGAAAACGCGTTTAAAGCAATAAAAAGTTCATTTTGGCTCTCACACCTAAACTAAACGTTGTAGACTCAAAATTTTTGCTGTATTTAGTGTATTCTAGCATCCTGAAGATGATTCCAGCATTAATTTCATTGTGCTTATGCTCATTTTGAAGATTTTGACATTTTCACCTAAAGTGCACAATCAGGCTGAAAACGCGTTTAAAGCAATAAAAAGTTCATTTTGGCTCTCACACCTAAACTAAACGTTGTAGACTCAAAATTTTTGCTGTATTTAGTGTATTCTAGCATCCTGAAGATGATTCCAGCATTAATTTCATTGTGCTTATGCTCATTTTGAAGATTTTGACATTTTCACCTTAAGTGTACAATCAGGGGCTGAAAACGCGTTTAAAGCAATAAAAAGTTCATTTTGGCTCTCACACCTAAACTAAACGTTGTAGACTCAAAATTTTTGCTGTATTTAGTGTATTCTAGCATCCTGAAGATGATTCCAGCATTAATTTCATTGTGCTTATGCTCATTTTTAAGATTTTGACATTTTCACCTAAAGTGCACAATCAGGCTGAAAACGCGTTTAAAGCAATAAAAAGTTCATTTTGGCTCTCACACCTAAACTAAACGTTGTAGAATCAAAATTTTTGCTGTATTTAGTGTATTCTAGCATCCTGAAGATGATTCCAGCATTAATTTCATTGTGCTTATGCTCATTTTGAAGATTTTGACATTTTCACCTAAAGTGCACAATCAGGCTGAAAACGCATTTAAAGCCATAAAAAGTTCATTTTGGCTCTCACACCTAAACAAAACGTTGTAGACTCAACATTTTTGCTGTATTTAGTGTATTCTAGCATCCTGAAGATGATTCCAGCATTAATTTCATTGTGCTTATGCTCATTTTGAAGATTTTGACATTTTCACCTAAAGTGCACAATCAGGCTGAAAACGCATTTAAAGCCATAAAAAGTTCATTTTGGCTCTCACACCTAAACAAAACGTTGTAGACTCAACATTTTTGCTGTATTTAGTGTATTCTAGCATCCTGAAGATGATTCCAGCATTAATTTCATTGTGCTTATGCTCATTTTTAAGATTTTGACATTTTCACCTTAAGTGTACAATCAGGGGCTGAAAACGCGTTTAAAGCAATAAAAAGTTCATTTTGGCTCTCACACCTAAACTAAACGTTGTAGACTCAAAATTTTTGCTGTATTTAGTGTATTCTAGCATCCTGAAGATGATTCCAGCATTAATTTCATTGTGCTTATGCTCATTTTTAAGATTTTGACATTTTCACCTAAAGTGCACAATCAGGCTGAAAACGCATTTAAAGCCATAAAAAGTTCATTTTGGCTCTCACACCTAAACAAAACGTTGTAGACTCAACATTTTTGCTGTATTTAGTGTATTCTAGCATCCTGAAGATGATTCCAGCATTAATTTCATTGTGCTTATGCTCATTTTTAAGATTTTGACATTTTCACCTTAAGTGTACAATCAGGGGCTGAAAACGCGTTTAAAGCAATAAAAAGTTCATTTTGGCTCTCACACCTAAACTAAACGTTGTAGACTCAAAATTTTTGCTGTATTTAGTGTATTCTAGCATCCTGAAGATGATTCCAGCATTAATTTCATTGTGCTTATGCTCATTTTTAAGATTTTGACATTTTCACCTAAAGTGCACAATCAGGCTGAAAACGCGTTTAAAGCAATAAAAAGTTCATTTTGGCTCTCACACCTAAACTAAACGTTGTAGACTCAAAATTTTTGCTGTATTTAGTGTATTCTAGCATCCTGAAGATGATTCCAGCATTAATTTCATTGTGCTTATGCTCATTTTGAAGATTTTGACATTTTCACCTAAAGTGCACAATCAGGCTGAAAACGCATTTAAAGCCATAAAAAGTTCATTTTGGCTCTCACACCTAAACAAAACGTTGTAGACTCAACATTTTTGCTGTATTTAGTGTATTCTAGCATCCTGAAGATGATTCCAGCATTAATTTCATTGTGCTTATGCTAATTTTTAAGATTTTGACATTTTCACCTTAAGTGTACAATCAGGGGCTGAAAACGCGTTTAAAGCAATAAAAAGTTCATTTTGGCTCTCACACCTAAACTAAACGTTGTAGACTCAAAATTTTTGCTGTATTTAGTGTATTCTAGCATCCTGAAGATGATTCCAGCATTAATTTCATTGTGCTTATGCTCATTTTTAAGATTTTGACATTTTCACCTAAAGTGCACAATCAGGCTGAAAACGCGTTTAAAGCAATAAAAAGTTCATTTTGGCTCTCACACCTAAACTAAACGTTGTAGACTCAAAATTTTTGCTGTATTTAGTGTATTCTAGCATCCTGAAGATGATTCCAGCATTAATTTCATTGTGCTTATGCTCATTTTGAAGATTTTGACATTTTCACCTTAAGTGTACAATCAGGGGCTGAAAACGCGTTTAAAGCAATAAAAAGTTCATTTTGGCTCTCACACCTAAACTAAACGTTGTAGACTCAAAATTGTTGCTGTATTTAGTGTATTCTAGCATCCTGAAGATGATTCCAGCATTAATTTCATTGTGCTTATGCTCATTTTTAAGATTTTGACATTTTCACCTAAAGTGCACAATCAGGCTGAAAACGCGTTTAAAGCAATAAAAAGTTCATTTTGGCTCTCACACCTAAACTAAACGTTGTAGACTCAAAATTTTTGCTGTATTTAGTGTATTCTAGCATCCTGAAGATGATTCCAGCATTAATTTCATTGTGCTTATGCTCATTTTGAAGATTTTGACATTTTCACCTAAAGTGCACAATCAGGCTGAAAACGCATTTAAAGCCATAAAAAGTTCATTTTGGCTCTCACACCTAAACAAAACGTTGTAGACTCAACATTTTTGCTGTATTTAGTGTATTCTAGCATCCTGAAGATGATTCCAGCATTAATTTCATTGTGCTTATGCTCATTTTTAAGATTTTGACATTTTCACCTTAAGTGTACAATCAGGGGCTGAAAACGCGTTTAAAGCAATAAAAAGTTCATTTTGGCTCTCACACCTAAACTAAACGTTGTAGACTCAAAATTTTTGCTGTATTTAGTGTATTCTAGCATCCTGAAGATGATTCCAGCATTAATTTCATTGTGCTTATGCTCATTTTTAAGATTTTGACATTTTCACCTAAAGTGCACAATCAGGCTGAAAACGCGTTTAAAGCAATAAAAAGTTCATTTTGGCTCTCACACCTAAACTAAACGTTGTAGACTCAAAATTTTTGCTGTATTTAGTGTATTCTAGCATCCTGAAGATGATTCCAGCATTAATTTCATTGTGCTTATGCTCATTTTGAAGATTTTGACATTTTCACCTTAAGTGTACAATCAGGGGCTGAAAACGCGTTTAAAGCAATAAAAAGTTCATTTTGGCTCTCACACCTAAACTAAACGTTGTAGACTCAAAATTTTTGCTGTATTTAGTGTATTCTAGCATCCTGAAGATGATTCCAGCATTAATTTCATTGTGCTTATGCTCATTTTTAAGATTTTGACATTTTCACCTAAAGTGCACAATCAGGCTGAAAACGCGTTTAAAGCAATAAAAAGTTCATTTTGGCTCTCACACCTAAACTAAACGTTGTAGACTCAAAATTTTTGCTGTATTTAGTGTATTCTAGCATCCTGAAGATGATTCCAGCATTAATTTCATTGTGCTTATGCTCATTTTGAAGATTTTGACATTTTCACCTAAAGTGCACAATCAGGCTGAAAACGCGTTTAAAGCAATAAAAAGTTCATTTTGGCTCTCACACCTAAACTAAACGTTGTAGACTCAAAATTTTTGCTGTATTTAGTGTATTCTAGCATCCTGAAGATGATTCCAGCATTAATTTCATTGTGCTTATGCTCATTTTGAAGATTTTGACATTTTCACCTTAAGTGTACAATCAGGGGCTGAAAACGCGTTTAAAGCAATAAAAAGTTCATTTTGGCTCTCACACCTAAACTAAACGTTGTAGACTCAAAATTTTTGCTGTATTTAGTGTATTCTAGCATCCTGAAGATGATTCCAGCATTAATTTCATTGTGCTTATGCTCATTTTTAAGATTTTGACATTTTCACCTAAAGTGCACAATCAGGCTGAAAACGCGTTTAAAGCAATAAAAAGTTCATTTTGGCTCTCACACCTAAACTAAACGTTGTAGAATCAAATTTTTTGCTGTATTTAGTGTATTCTAGCATCCTGAAGATGATTCCAGCATTAATTTCATTGTGCTTATGCTCATTTTGAAGATTTTGACATTTTCACCTAAAGTGCACAATCAGGCTGAAAACGCATTTAAAGCCATAAAAAGTTCATTTTGGCTCTCACACCTAAACAAAACGTTGTAGACTCAACATTTTTGCTGTATTTAGTGTATTCTAGCATCCTGAAGATGATTCCAGCATTAATTTCATTGTGCTTATGCTCATTTTGAAGATTTTGACATTTTCACCTTAAGTGTACAATCAGGGGCTGAAAACGCGTTTAAAGCAATAAAAAGTTCATTTTGGCTCTCACACCTAAACTAAACGTTGTAGACTCAAAATTTTTGCTGTATTTAGTGTATTCTAGCATCCTGAAGATGATTCCAGCATTAATTTCATTGTGCTTATGCTCATTTTTAAGATTTTGACATTTTCACCTAAAGTGCACAATCAGGCTGAAAACGCGTTTAAAGCAATAAAAAGTTCATTTTGGCTCTCACACCTAAACTAAACGTTGTAGACTCAAAATTTTTGCTGTATTTAGTGTATTCTAGCATCCTGAAGATGATTCCAGCATTAATTTCATTGTGCTTATGCTCATTTTGAAGATTTTGACATTTTCACCTAAAGTGCACAATCAGGCTGAAAACGCGTTTAAAGCAATAAAAAGTTCATTTTGGCTCTCACACCTAAACTAAACGTTGTAGACTCAAAATTTTTGCTGTATTTAGTGTATTCTAGCATCCTGAAGATGATTCCAGCATTAATTTCATTGTGCTTATGCTCATTTTGAAGATTTTGACATTTTCACCTTAAGTGTACAATCAGGGGCTGAAAACGCGTTTAAAGCAATAAAAAGTTCATTTTGGCTCTCACACCTAAACTAAACGTTGTAGACTCAAAATTTTTGCTGTATTTAGTGTATTCTAGCATCCTGAAGATGATTCCAGCATTAATTTCATTGTGCTTATGCTCATTTTTAAGATTTTGACATTTTCACCTAAAGTGCACAATCAGGCTGAAAACGCGTTTAAAGCAATAAAAAGTTCATTTTGGCTCTCACACCTAAACTAAACGTTGTAGACTCAAAATTTTTGCTGTATTTAGTGTATTCTAGCATCCTGAAGATGATTCCAGCATTAATTTCATTGTGCTTATGCTCATTTTTAAGATTTTGACATTTTCACCTAAAGTGCACAATCAGGCTGAAAACGCGTTTAAAGCAATAAAAAGTTCATTTTGGCTCTCACACCTAAACTAAACGTTGTAGACTCAAAATTTTTGCTGTATTTAGTGTATTCTAGCATCCTGAAGATGATTCCAGCATTAATTTCATTGTGCTTATGCTCATTTTTAAGATTTTGACATTTTCACCTAAAGTGCACAATCAGGCTGAAAACGCGTTTAAAGCAATAAAAAGTTCATTTTGGCTCTCACACCTAAACTAAACGTTGTAGACTCAAAATTTTTGCTGTATTTAGTGTATTCTAGCATCCTGAAGATGATTCCAGCATTAATTTCATTGTGCTTATGCTCATTTTGAAGATTTTGACATTTTCACCTAAAGTGCACAATCAGGCTGAAAACGCGTTTAAAGCAATAAAAAGTTCATTTTGGCTCTCACACCTAAACTAAACGTTGTAGACTCAAAATTTTTGCTGTATTTAGTGTATTCTAGCATCCTGAAGATGATTCCAGCATTAATTTCATTGTGCTTATGCTCATTTTGAAGATTTTGACATTTTCACCTTAAGTGTACAATCAGGGGCTGAAAACGCGTTTAAAGCAATAAAAAGTTCATTTTGGCTCTCACACCTAAACTAAACGTTGTAGACTCAAAATTTTTGCTGTATTTAGTGTATTCTAGCATCCTGAAGATGATTCCAGCATTAATTTCATTGTGCTTATGCTCATTTTTAAGATTTTGACATTTTCACCTAAAGTGCACAATCAGGCTGAAAACGCGTTTAAAGCAATAAAAAGTTCATTTTGGCTCTCACACCTAAACTAAACGTTGTAGAATCAAATTTTTTGCTGTATTTAGTGTATTCTAGCATCCTGAAGATGATTCCAGCATTAATTTCATTGTGCTTATGCTCATTTTGAAGATTTTGACATTTTCACCTAAAGTGCACAATCAGGCTGAAAACGCATTTAAAGCCATAAAAAGTTCATTTTGGCTCTCACACCTAAACAAAACGTTGTAGACTCAACATTTTTGCTGTATTTAGTGTATTCTAGCATCCTGAAGATGATTCCAGCATTAATTTCATTGTGCTTATGCTCATTTTGAAGATTTTGACATTTTCACCTTAAGTGTACAATCAGGGGCTGAAAACGCGTTTAAAGCAATAAAAAGTTCATTTTGGCTCTCACACCTAAACTAAACGTTGTAGACTCAAAATTTTTGCTGTATTTAGTGTATTCTAGCATCCTGAAGATGATTCCAGCATTAATTTCATTGTGCTTATGCTCATTTTTAAGATTTTGACATTTTCACCTAAAGTGCACAATCAGGCTGAAAACGCGTTTAAAGCAATAAAAAGTTCATTTTGGCTCTCACACCTAAACTAAACGTTGTAGACTCAAAATTTTTGCTGTATTTAGTGTATTCTAGCATCCTGAAGATGATTCCAGCATTAATTTCATTGTGCTTATGCTCATTTTGAAGATTTTGACATTTTCACCTAAAGTGCACAATCAGGCTGAAAACGCGTTTAAAGCAATAAAAAGTTCATTTTGGCTCTCACACCTAAACTAAACGTTGTAGACTCAAAATTTTTGCTGTATTTAGTGTATTCTAGCATCCTGAAGATGATTCCAGCATTAATTTCATTGTGCTTATGCTCATTTTGAAGATTTTGACATTTTCACCTTAAGTGTACAATCAGGGGCTGAAAACGCGTTTAAAGCAATAAAAAGTTCATTTTGGCTCTCACACCTAAACTAAACGTTGTAGACTCAAAATTTTTGCTGTATTTAGTGTATTCTAGCATCCTGAAGATGATTCCAGCATTAATTTCATTGTGCTTATGCTCATTTTTAAGATTTTGACATTTTCACCTAAAGTGCACAATCAGGCTGAAAACGCGTTTAAAGCAATAAAAAGTTCATTTTGGCTCTCACACCTAAACTAAACGTTGTAGACTCAAAATTTTTGCTGTATTTAGTGTATTCTAGCATCCTGAAGATGATTCCAGCATTAATTTCATTGTGCTTATGCTCATTTTTAAGATTTTGACATTTTCACCTAAAGTGCACAATCAGGCTGAAAACGCGTTTAAAGCAATAAAAAGTTCATTTTGGCTCTCACACCTAAACTAAACGTTGTAGACTCAAAATTTTTGCTGTATTTAGTGTATTCTAGCATCCTGAAGATGATTCCAGCATTAATTTCATTGTGCTTATGCTCATTTTTAAGATTTTGACATTTTCACCTAAAGTGCACAATCAGGCTGAAAACGCGTTTAAAGCAATAAAAAGTTCATTTTGGCTCTCACACCTAAACTAAACGTTGTAGACTCAAAATTTTTGCTGTATTTAGTGTATTCTAGCATCCTGAAGATGATTCCAGCATTAATTTCATTGTGCTTATGCTCATTTTGAAGATTTTGACATTTTCACCTAAAGTGCACAATCAGGCTGAAAACGCGTTTAAAGCAATAAAAAGTTCATTTTGGCTCTCACACCTAAACTAAACGTTGTAGACTCAAAATTTTTGCTGTATTTAGTGTATTCTAGCATCCTGAAGATGATTCCAGCATTAATTTCATTGTGCTTATGCTCATTTTGAAGATTTTGACATTTTCACCTTAAGTGTACAATCAGGGGCTGAAAACGCGTTTAAAGCAATAAAAAGTTCATTTTGGCTCTCACACCTAAACTAAACGTTGTAGACTCAAAATTTTTGCTGTATTTAGTGTATTCTAGCATCCTGAAGATGATTCCAGCATTAATTTCATTGTGCTTATGCTCATTTTTAAGATTTTGACATTTTCACCTAAAGTGCACAATCAGGCTGAAAACGCGTTTAAAGCAATAAAAAGTTCATTTTGGCTCTCACACCTAAACTAAACGTTGTAGAATCAAAATTTTTGCTGTATTTAGTGTATTCTAGCATCCTGAAGATGATTCCAGCATTAATTTCATTGTGCTTATGCTCATTTTGAAGGTTTTGACATTTTCACCTAAAGTGCACAATCAGGCTGAAAACGCATTTAAAGCCATAAAAAGTTCATTTTGGCTCTCACACCTAAACAAAACGTTGTAGACTCAACATTTTTGCTGTATTTAGTGTATTCTAGCATCCTGAAGATGATTCCAGCATTAATTTCATTGTGCTTATGCTCATTTTGAAGATTTTGACATTTTCACCTTAAGTGTACAATCAGGGGCTGAAAACGCGTTTAAAGCAATAAAAAGTTCATTTTGGCTCTCACACCTAAACTAAACGTTGTAGACTCAAAATTTTTGCTGTATTTAGTGTATTCTAGCATCCTGAAGATGATTCCAGCATTAATTTCATTGTGCTTATGCTCATTTTTAAGATTTTGACATTTTCACCTAAAGTGCACAATCAGGCTGAAAACGCGTTTAAAGCAATAAAAAGTTCATTTTGGCTCTCACACCTAAACTAAACGTTGTAGACTCAAAATTTTTGCTGTATTTAGTGTATTCTAGCATCCTGAAGATGATTCCAGCATTAATTTCATTGTGCTTATGCTCATTTTGAAGATTTTGACATTTTCACCTAAAGTGCACAATCAGGCTGAAAACGCGTTTAAAGCAATAAAAAGTTCATTTTGGCTCTCACACCTAAACTAAACGTTGTAGACTCAAAATTTTTGCTGTATTTAGTGTATTCTAGCATCCTGAAGATGATTCCAGCATTAATTTCATTGTGCTTATGCTCATTTTGAAGATTTTGACATTTTCACCTTAAGTGTACAATCAGGGGCTGAAAACGCGTTTAAAGCAATAAAAAGTTCATTTTGGCTCTCACACCTAAACTAAACGTTGTAGACTCAAAATTTTTGCTGTATTTAGTGTAGTCTAGCATCCTGAAGATGATTCCAGCATTAATTTCATTGTGCTTATGCTCATTTTTAAGATTTTGACATTTTCACCTAAAGTGCACAATCAGGCTGAAAACGCGTTTAAAGCAATAAAAAGTTCATTTTGGCTCTCACACCTAAACTAAACGTTGTAGAATCAAAATTTTTGCTGTATTTAGTGTATTCTAGCATCCTGAAGATGATTCCAGCATTAATTTCATTGTGCTTATGCTCATTTTTAAGATTTTGACATTTTCACCTAAAGTGCACAATCAGGCTGAAAACGCGTTTAAAGCAATAAAAAGTTCATTTTGGCTCTCACACCTAAACTAAACGTTGTAGACTCAAAATTTTTGCTGTATTTAGTGTATTCTAGCATCCTGAAGATGATTCCAGCATTAATTTCATTGTGCTTATGCTCATTTTGAAGATTTTGACATTTTCACCTAAAGTGCACAATCAGGCTGAAAACGCGTTTAAAGCAATAAAAAGTTCATTTTGGCTCTCACACCTAAACTAAACGTTGTAGACTCAAAATTTTTGCTGTATTTAGTGTATTCTAGCATCCTGAAGATGATTCCAGCATTAATTTCATTGTGCTTATGCTCATTTTGAAGATTTTGACATTTTCACCTTAAGTGTACAATCAGGGGCTGAAAACGCGTTTAAAGCAATAAAAAGTTCATTTTGGCTCTCACACCTAAACTAAACGTTGTAGACTCAAAATTTTTGCTGTATTTAGTGTATTCTAGCATCCTGAAGATGATTCCAGCATTAATTTCATTGTGCTTATGCTCATTTTTAAGATTTTGACATTTTCACCTAAAGTGCACAATCAGGCTGAAAACGCGTTTAAAGCAATAAAAAGTTCATTTTGGCTCTCACACCTAAACTAAACGTTGTAGAATCAAAATTTTTGCTGTATTTAGTGTATTCTAGCATCCTGAAGATGATTCCAGCATTAATTTCATTGTGCTTATGCTCATTTTGAAGGTTTTGACATTTTCACCTAAAGTGCACAATCAGGCTGAAAACGCATTTAAAGCCATAAAAAGTTCATTTTGGCTCTCACACCTAAACAAAACGTTGTAGACTCAACATTTTTGCTGTATTTAGTGTATTCTAGCATCCTGAAGATGATTCCAGCATTAATTTCATTGTGCTTATGCTCATTTTGAAGATTTTGACATTTTCACCTTAAGTGTACAATCAGGGGCTGAAAACGCGTTTAAAGCAATAAAAAGTTCATTTTGGCTCTCACACCTAAACTAAACGTTGTAGACTCAAAATTTTTGCTGTATTTAGTGTATTCTAGCATCCTGAAGATGATTCCAGCATTAATTTCATTGTGCTTATGCTCATTTTTAAGATTTTGACATTTTCACCTAAAGTGCACAATCAGGCTGAAAACGCGTTTAAAGCAATAAAAAGTTCATTTTGGCTCTCACACCTAAACTAAACGTTGTAGACTCAAAATTTTTGCTGTATTTAGTGTATTCTAGCATCCTGAAGATGATTCCAGCATTAATTTCATTGTGCTTATGCTCATTTTGAAGATTTTGACATTTTCACCTAAAGTGCACAATCAGGCTGAAAACGCGTTTAAAGCAATAAAAAGTTCATTTTGGCTCTCACACCTAAACTAAACGTTGTAGACTCAAAATTTTTGCTGTATTTAGTGTATTCTAGCATCCTGAAGATGATTCCAGCATTAATTTCATTGTGCTTATGCTCATTTTGAAGATTTTGACATTTTCACCTTAAGTGTACAATCAGGGGCTGAAAACGCGTTTAAAGCAATAAAAAGTTCATTTTGGCTCTCACACCTAAACTAAACGTTGTAGACTCAAAATTTTTGCTGTATTTAGTGTAGTCTAGCATCCTGAAGATGATTCCAGCATTAATTTCATTGTGCTTATGCTCATTTTTAAGATTTTGACATTTTCACCTAAAGTGCACAATCAGGCTGAAAACGCGTTTAAAGCAATAAAAAGTTCATTTTGGCTCTCACACCTAAACTAAACGTTGTAGAATCAAAATTTTTGCTGTATTTAGTGTATTCTAGCATCCTGAAGATGATTCCAGCATTAATTTCATTGTGCTTATGCTCATTTTTAAGATTTTGACATTTTCACCTAAAGTGCACAATCAGGCTGAAAACGCGTTTAAAGCAATAAAAAGTTCATTTTGGCTCTCACACCTAAACTAAACGTTGTAGACTCAAAATTTTTGCTGTATTTAGTGTATTCTAGCATCCTGAAGATGATTCCAGCATTAATTTCATTGTGCTTATGCTCATTTTGAAGATTTTGACATTTTCACCTAAAGTGCACAATCAGGCTGAAAACGCGTTTAAAGCAATAAAAAGTTCATTTTGGCTCTCACACCTAAACTAAACGTTGTAGACTCAAAATTTTTGCTGTATTTAGTGTATTCTAGCATCCTGAAGATGATTCCAGCATTAATTTCATTGTGCTTATGCTCATTTTGAAGATTTTGACATTTTCACCTTAAGTGTACAATCAGGGGCTGAAAACGCGTTTAAAGCAATAAAAAGTTCATTTTGGCTCTCACACCTAAACTAAACGTTGTAGACTCAAAATTTTTGCTGTATTTAGTGTAGTCTAGCATCCTGAAGATGATTCCAGCATTAATTTCATTGTGCTTATGCTCATTTTTAAGATTTTGACATTTTCACCTAAAGTGCACAATCAGGCTGAAAACGCGTTTAAAGCAATAAAAAGTTCATTTTGGCTCTCACACCTAAACTAAACGTTGTAGAATCAAAATTTTTGCTGTATTTAGTGTATTCTAGCATCCTGAAGATGATTCCAGCATTAATTTCATTGTGCTTATGCTCATTTTGAAGATTTTGACATTTTCACCTTAAGTGTACAATCAGGGGCTGAAAACGCGTTTAAAGCAATAAAAAGTTCATTTTGGCTCTCACACCTAAACTAAACGTTGTAGACTCAAAATTTTTGCTGTATTTAGTGTATTCTAGCATCCTGAAGATTATTCCAGCATTAATTTCATTGTGCTTATGCTCATTTTTAAGATTTTGACATTTTCACCTAAAGTGCACAATCAGGCTGAAAACGTGTTTAAAGCAATAAAAAGTTCATTTTGGCTCTCACACCTAAACTAAACGTTGTAGAATCAAAATTTTTGCTGTATTTAGTGTATTCTAGCATCCTGAAGATGATTCCAGCATTAATTTCATTGTGCTTATGCTCATTTTGAAGATTTTGACATTTTCACCTAAAGTGCACAATCAGGCTGAAAACGCATTTAAAGCCATAAAAAGTTCATTTTGGCTCTCACACCTAAACAAAACGTTGTAGACTCAACATTTTTGCTGTATTTAGTGTATTCTAGCATCCTGAAGATGATTCCAGCATTAATTTCATTGTGCTTATGCTCATTTTGAAGATTTTGACATTTTCACCTTAAGTGTACAATCAGGGGCTGAAAACGCGTTTAAAGCAATAAAAAGTTCATTTTGGCTCTCACACCTAAACTAAACCTTGTAGACTCAAAATTTTTGCTGTATTTAGTGTATTCTAGCATCCTGAAGATGATTCCAGCAATAATTTCATTGTGCTTATGCTCATTTTTAAGATTTTGACATTTTCACCTTAAGTGTAAAATCAGGGGCTGAAAACGCGTTTAAAGCAATAAAAAGTTCATTTTGGCTCTCACACCTAAACTAAACGTTGTAGACTCAAAATTTTTGCTGTATTTAGTGTATTCTAGCATCCTGAAGATGATTCCAGCATTAATTTCATTGTGCTTATGCTCATTTTTAAGATTTTGACATTTTCACCTAAAGTGCACAATCAGGCTGAAAACGCATTTAAAGCAATAAAAAGTTCATTTTTGCTCACAAACCTAAACTAAACGTTGTAGACTCCAAATTTTTGCTGTATTTAGTGTATTCTAGCATCCTGAAGATGATTCCAGCATTAATTTCATTGTGCTTATGCTCATTTTGAAGATTTTGACATTTTCACCTTAAGTGTACAATCAGGGGCTGAAAACGCGTTTAAAGCAATAAAAAGTTCATTTTGGCTCTCACACCTAAACTAAACGTTGTAGACTCAAAATTTTTGTTGTATTTAGTGTTTTCTAGCATCCTGAAGATGATTCCAGCATTAATTTCATTGTGCTTATGCTCATTTTGAAGATTTTGACATTTTCACCTAAAGTGTACAATCAGGCTGAAAACGCATTTAAAGCAATAAAAAGTTCATTTTGGCTCTCACACCTAAACTAAACGTTGTAGACTCAAAATTTTTGCTGTATTTAGTGTATTCTAGCATCCTGAAGATGATTCCAGCATTAATTTCATTGTGCTTATGCTCATTTTTAAGATTTTGACATTTTCACCTAAAGTGCACAATCAGGCTGAAAACGCGTTTAAAGCAATAAAAAGTTCATTTTGGCTCTCACACCTAAACTAAACGTTGTAGACTCAAAATTTTTGCTGTATTTAGTGTATTCTAGCATCCTGAAGATGATTCCAGCATTAATTTCATTGTGCTTATGCTCATTTTGAAGATTTTGACATTTTCACCTTAAGTGTACAATCAGGGGCTGAAAACGCGTTTAAAGCAATAAAAAGTTCATTTTGGCTCTCACACCTAAACTAAACGTTGTAGACTCAAAATTTTTGCTGTATTTAGTGTATTCTAGCATCCTGAAGATGATTCCAGCATTAATTTCATTGTGCTTATGCTCATTTTTAAGATTTTGACATTTTCACCTAAAGTGCACAATCAGGCTGAAAACGCGTTTAAAGCAATAAAAAGTTCATTTTGGCTCTCACACCTAAACTAAACGTTGTAGACTCAAAATTTTTGCTGTATTTAGTGTATTCTAGCATCCTGAAGATGATTCCAGCATTAATTTCATTGTGCTTATGCTCATTTTGAAGATTTTGACATTTTCACCTTAAGTGTACAATCAGGGGCTGAAAACGCGTTTAAAGCAATAAAAAGTTCATTTTGGCTCTCACACCTAAACTAAACGTTGTAGACTCAAAATTTTTGCTGTATTTAGTGTATTCAGCATCCTGAAGATGATTCCAGCATTAATTTCATTGTGCTTATGCTCATTTTGAAGATTTTGACATTTTCACCTAAAGTGCACAATCAGGCTGAAAACGCATTTAAAGCCATAAAAAGTTCATTTTGGCTCTCACACCTAAACAAAACGTTGTAGACTCAACATTTTTGCTATATTTAGTGTATTCTAGCATCCTGAAGATGATTCCAGCATTAATTTCATTGTGCTTATGCTCATTTTTAAGATTTTGACATTTTCACCTTAAGTGTACAATCAGGGGCTGAAAACGCGTTTAAAGCAATAAAAAGTTCATTTTGGCTCTCACACCTAAACTAAACGTTGTAGACTCAAAATTTTTGCTGTATTTAGTGTATTCTAGCATCCTGAAGATGATTCCAGCATTAATTTCATTGTGCTTATGCTCATTTTTAAGATTTTGACATTTTCACCTAAAGTGCACAATCAGGCTGAAAACGCATTTAAAGCAATAAAAAGTTCATTTTGGCACACAAACCTAAACTAAACGTTGTAGACTCAAAATTGTTGCTGTATTTAGTGTATTCTAGCATCCTGAAGATGATTCCAGCATTTATTTCATTGTGCTTATGCTCATTTTGAAGATTTTGACATTTTCACCTTAAGTGTACAATCAGGGGCTGAAAACGCGTTTAAAGCAATAAAAAGTTCATTTTGGCTCTCACACCTAAACTAAACGTTGTAGACTCAAAATTTTTGCTGTATTTAGTGTATTCTAGCATCCTGAAGATGATTCCAGCATTAATTTCATTGTGCTTATGCTCATTTTTAAGATTTTGACATTTTCACCTAAAGTGCACAATCAGGCTGAAAACGCATTTAAAGCAATAAAAAGTTCATTTTTGCTCACAAACCTAAACTAAACGTTGTAGACTGAAAATTTTTGCTGTATTTAGTGTATTCTAGCATCCTGAAGATGATTCCAGCATTAATTTCATTGTGCTTATGCTCATTTTGAAGATTTTGACATTTTCACCTTAAGTGTACAATCAGGGGCTGAAAACGCGTTTAAAGCAATAAAAAGTTCATTTTGGCTCTCACACCTAAACTAAACGTTGTAGACTCAAAATTTTTGTTGTATTTAGTGTATTCTAGCATCCTGAAGATGATTCCAGCATTAATTTCATTGTGCTTATGCTCATTTTGAAGATTTTGACATTTTCACCTAAAGTGTACAATCAGGCTGAAAACGCATTTAAAGCAATAAAAAGTTCATTTTGGCTCTCACACCTAAACTAAACGTTGTAGACTCAAAATTTTTGCTGTATTTAGTGTATTCTAGCATCCTGAAGATGATTCCAGCATTAATTTCATTGTGCTTATGCTCATTTTTAAGATTTTGACATTTTCACCTAAAGTGCACAATCATGCTGAAAACGCATTTAAAGCAATAAAAAGTTCATTTTGGCACACAAACCTAAACTAAACGTTGTAGACTCAAAATTTTTGCTGTATTTAGTGTATTCTAGCATCCTGAAGATGATTCCAGCATTAATTTCATTGTGCTTATGCTCATTTTGAAGATTTTGACATTTTCACCTTAAGTGTACAATCAGGGGCTGAAAACGCGTTTAAAGCAATAAAAAGTTCATTTTGGCTCTCACACCTAAACTAAACGTTGTAGACTCAAAATTTTTGCTGTATTTAGTGTATTCTAGCATCCTGAAGATGATTCCAGCATTAATTTCATTGTGCTTATGCTCATTTTTAAGATTTTGACATTTTCACCTAAAGTGCACAATCAGGCTGAAAACGCGTTTAAAGCAATAAAAAGTTCATTTTGGCTCTCACACCTAAACTAAACGTTGTAGACTCAAAATTTTTGCTGTATTTAGTGTATTCTAGCATCCTGAAGATGATTCCAGCATTAATTTCATTGTGCTTATGCTCATTTTTAAGATTTTGACATTTTCACCTAAAGTGCACAATCAGGCTGAAAACGCGTTTAAAGCAATAAAAAGTTCATTTTGGCTCTCACACCTAAACTAAACGTTGTAGACTCTAAATTTTTGCTGTATTTAGTGTATTCTAGCATCCTGAAGATGATTCCAGCATTAATTTCATTGTGCTTTTGCTCATTTTGAAGATTTTGACATTTTCACCTAAAGTGCACAATCAGGCTGAAAACGCATTTAAAGCCATAAAAAGTTCATTTTGGCTCTCACACCTAAACAAAACGTTGTAGACTCAACATTTTTGCTGTATTTAGTGTATTCTAGCATCCTGAAGATGATTCCAGCATTAATTTCATTGTGCTTATGCTCATTTTGAAGATTTTGACATTTTCACCTTAAGTGTACAATCAGGGGCTGAAAACGCGTTTAAAGCAATAAAAAGTTCATTTTGGCTCTCACACCTAAACTAAACGTTGTAGACTCAAAATTTTTGCTGTATTTAGTGTATTCTAGCATCCTGAAGATGATTCCAGCATTAATTTCATTGTGCTTATGCTCATTTTTAAGATTTTGACATTTTCACCTAAAGTGCACAATCAGGCTGAAAACGCGTTTAAAGCAATAAAAAGTTCATTTTGGCTCTCACACCTAAACTAAACGTTGTAGACTCAAAATTTTTGCTGTATTTAGTGTATTCTAGCATCCTGAAGATGATTCCATCATTAATTTCATTGTGCTTATGCTCATTTTGAAGATTTTGACATTTTCACCTTAAGTGTACAATCAGGGGCTGAAAACGCGTTTAAAGCAATAAAAAGTTCATTTTGGCTCTCACACCTAAACTAAACGTTGTAGACTCAAAATTTTTGCTGTATTTAGTGTATTCTAGCATCCTGAAGATGATTCCAGCATTAATTTCATTGTGCTTATGCTCATTTTGAAGATTTTGACATTTTCACCTTAAGTGTACAATCAGGGGCTGAAAACGCGTTTAAAGCAATAAAAAGTTCATTTTGGCTCTCACACCTAAACTAAACGTTGTAGACTCAAAATTTTTGCTGTATTTAGTGTATTCTAGCATCCTGAAGATGATTCCAGCATTAATTTCATTGTGCTTATGCTCATTTTGAAGATTTTGACATTTTCACCTAAAGTGCACAATCAGGCTGAAAACGCATTTAAAGCCATAAAAAGTTCATTTTGGCTCTCACACCTAAACAAAACGTTGTAGACTCAACATTTTTGCTGTATTTAGTGTATTCTAGCATCCTGAAGATGATTCCAGCATTAATTTCATTGTGCTTATGCTCATTTTTAAGATTTTGACATTTTCACCTTAAGTGTACAATCAGGGGCTGAAAACGCGTTTAAAGCAATAAAAAGTTCATTTTGGCTCTCACACCTAAACTAAACGTTGTAGACTCAAAATTTTTGCTGTATTTAGTGTATTCTAGCATCCTGAAGATGATTCCAGCATTAATTTCATTGTGCTTATGCTCATTTTTAAGATTTTGACATTTTCACCTAAAGTGCACAATCAGGCTGAAAATTCGTTTAAAGCAATAAAAAGTTCATTTTGGCTCTCACACCTAAACTAAACGTTGTAGACTCAAAATTTTTGCTGTATTTAGTGTATTCTAGCATCCTGAAGATGATTCCAGCATTAATTTCATTGTGCTTATGCTCATTTTGAAGATTTTGACATTTTCACCTTAAGTGTACAATCAGGGGCTGAAAACGCGTTTAAAGCAATAAAAAGTTCATTTTGGCTCTCACACCTAAACTAAACGTTGTAGACTCAAAATTTTTGCTGTATTTAGTGTATTCTAGCATCCTGAAGATGATTCCAGCATTAATTTCATTGTGCTTATGCTCATTTTTAAGATTTTGACATTTTCACCTAAAGTGCACAATCAGGCTGAAAACGCGTTTAAAGCAATAAAAAGTTCATTTTGGCTCTCACACCTAAACTAAACGTTGTAGACTCAAAATTTTTGCTGTATTTAGTGTATTCTAGCATCCTGAAGATGATTCCAGCATTAATTTCATTGTGCTTATGCTCATTTTGAAGATTTTGACATTTTCACCTAAAGTGCACAATCAGGCTGAAAACGCATTTAAAGCCATAAAAAGTTCATTTTGGCTCTCACACCTAAACAAAACGTTGTAGACTCAACATTTTTGCTGTATTTAGTGTATTCTAGCATCCTGAAGATGATTCCAGCATTAATTTCATTGTGCTTATGCTCATTTTTAAGATTTTGACATTTTCACCTTAAGTGTACAATCAGGGGCTGAAAACGCGTTTAAAGCAATAAAAAGTTCATTTTGGCTCTCACACCTAAACTAAACGTTGTAGACTCAAAATTTTTGCTGTATTTAGTGTATTCTAGCATCCTGAAGATGATTCCAGCATTAATTTCATTGTGCTTATGCTCATTTTTAAGATTTTGACATTTTCACCTAAAGTGCACAATCAGGCTGAAAACGCGTTTAAAGCAATAAAAAGTTCATTTTGGCTCTCACACCTAAACTAAACGTTGTAGACTCAAAATTTTTGCTGTATTTAGTGTATTCTAGCATCCTGAAGATGATTCCAGCATTAATTTCATTGTGCTTATGCTCATTTTGAAGATTTTGACATTTTCACCTTAAGTGTACAATCAGGGGCTGAAAACGCGTTTAAAGCAATAAAAAGTTCATTTTGGCTCTCACACCTAAACTAAACGTTGTAGACTCAAAATTTTTGCTGTATTTAGTGTATTCTAGCATCCTGAAGATGATTCCAGCATTAATTTCATTGTGCTTATGCTCATTTTTAAGATTTTGACATTTTCACCTAAAGTGCACAATCAGGCTGAAAACGCGTTTAAAGCAATAAAAAGTTCATTTTGGCTCTCACACCTAAACTAAACGTTGTAGACTCAAAATTTTTGCTGTATTTAGTGTATTCTAGCATCCTGAAGATGATTCCAGCATTAATTTCATTGTGCTTATGCTCATTTTGAAGATTTTGACATTTTCACCTAAAGTGCACAATCAGGCTGAAAACGCGTTTAAAGCAATAAAAAGTTCATTTTGGCTCTCACACCTAAACTAAACGTTGTAGACTCAAAATTTTTGCTGTATTTAGTGTATTCTAGCATCCTGAAGATGATTCCAGCATTAATTTCATTGTGCTTATGCTCATTTTGAAGATTTTGACATTTTCACCTTAAGTGTACAATCAGGGGCTGAAAACGCGTTTAAAGCAATAAAAAGTTCATTTTGGCTCTCACACCTAAACTAAACGTTGTAGACTCAAAATTTTTGCTGTATTTAGTGTATTCTAGCATCCTGAAGATGATTCCAGCATTAATTTCATTGTGCTTATGCTCATTTTTAAGATTTTGACATTTTCACCTAAAGTGCACAATCAGGCTGAAAACGCGTTTAAAGCAATAAAAAGTTCATTTTGGCTCTCACACCTAAACTAAACGTTGTAGAATCAAAATTTTTGCTGTATTTAGTGTATTCTAGCATCCTGAAGATGATTCCAGCATTAATTTCATTGTGCTTATGCTCATTTTGAAGATTTTGACATTTTCACCTTAAGTGTACAATCAGGGGCTGAAAACGCGTTTAAAGCAATAAAAAGTTCATTTTGGCTCTCACACCTAAACTAAACGTTGTAGACTCAAAATTTTTGCTGTATTTAGTGTATTCTAGCATCCTGAAGATGATTCCAGCATTAATTTCATTGTGCTTATGCTCATTTTTAAGATTTTGACATTTTCACCTAAAGTGCACAATCAGGCTGAAAACGCGTTTAAAGCAATAAAAAGTTCATTTTGACTCTCACACCTAAACTAAACGTTGTAGAATCAAAATTTTTGCTGTATTTAGTGTATTCTAGCATCCTGAAGATGATTCCAGCATTAATTTCATTGTGCTTATGCTCATTTTGAAGATTTTGACATTTTCACCTAAAGTGCACAATCAGGCTGAAAACGCATTTAAAGCCATAAAAAGTTCATTTTGGCTCTCACACCTAAACAAAACGTTGTAGACTCAACATTTTTGCTGTATTTAGTGTATTCTAGCATCCTGAAGATGATTCCAGCATTAATTTCATTGTGCTTATGCTCATTTTTAAGATTTTGACATTTTCACCTTAAGTGTACAATCAGGGGCTGAAAACGCGTTTAAAGCAATAAAAAGTTCATTTTGGCTCTCACACCTAAACTAAACGTTGTAGACTCAAAATTTTTGCTGTATTTAGTGTATTCTAGCATCCTGAAGATGATTCCAGCATTAATTTCATTATGCTTATGCTCATTTTGAAGATTTTGACATTTTCACCTAAAGTGCACAATCAGGCTGAAAACGCATTTAAAGCCATAAAAAGTTCATTTTGGCTCTCACACCTAAACAAAACGTTGTAGACTCAACATTTTTGCTGTATTTAGTGTATTCTAGCATCCTGAAGATGATTCCAGCATTAATTTCATTGTGCTTATGCTCATTTTTAAGATTTTGACATTTTCACCTTAAGTGTACAATCAGGGGCTGAAAACGCGTTTAAAGCAATAAAAAGTTCATTTTGGCTCTCACACCTAAACTAAACCTTGTAGACTCAAAATTTTTGCTGTATTTAGTGTATTCTAGCATCCTGAAGATGATTCCAGCAATAATTTCATTGTGCTTATGCTCATTTTTAAGATTTTGACATTTTCACCTTAAGTGTACAATCAGGGGCTGAAAACGCGTTTAAAGCAATAAAAAGTTCATTTTGGCTCTCACACCTAAACTAAACGTTGTAGACTCAAAATTTTTGCTGTATTTAGTGTATTCTAGCATCCTGAAGATGATTCCAGCATTAATTTCATTGTGCTTATGCTCATTTTTAAGATTTTGACATTTTCACCTAAAGTGCACAATCAGGCTGAAAACGCATTTAAAGCAATAAAAAGTTCATTTTTGCTCACAAACCTAAACTAAACGTTGTAGACTCCAAATTTTTGCTGTATTTAGTGTATTCTAGCATCCTGAAGATGATTCCAGCATTAATTTCATTGTGCTTATGCTCATTTTGAAGATTTTGACATTTTCACCTTAAGTGTACAATCAGGGGCTGAAAACGCGTTTAAAGCAATAAAAAGTTCATTTTGGCTCTCACACCTAAACTAAACGTTGTAGACTCAAAATTTTTGTTGTATTTAGTGTATTCTAGCATCCTGAAGATGATTCCAGCATTAATTTCATTGTGCTTATGCTCATTTTGAAGATTTTGACATTTTCACCTAAAGTGTACAATCAGGCTGAAAACGCATTTAAAGCAATAAAAAGTTCATTTTGGCTCTCACACCTAAACTAAACGTTGTAGACTCAAAATTTTTGCTGTATTTAGTGTATTCTAGCATCCTGAAGATGATTCCAGCATTAATTTCATTGTGCTTATGCTCATTTTTAAGATTTTGACATTTTCACCTAAAGTGCACAATCAGGCTGAAAACGCGTTTAAAGCAATAAAAAGTTCATTTTGGCTCTCACACCTAAACTAAACGTTGTAGACTCAAAATTTTTGCTGTATTTAGTGTATTCTAGCATCCTGAAGATGATTCCAGCATTAATTTCATTGTGCTTATGCTCATTTTGAAGATTTTGACATTTTCACCTTAATTGTACAATCAGGGGCTGAAAACGCGTTTAAAGCAATAAAAAGTTCATTTTGGCTCTCACACCTAAACTAAACGTTGTAGACTCAAAATTTTTGCTGTATTTAGTGTATTCTAGCATCCTGAAGATGATTCCAGCATTAATTTCATTGTGCTTATGCTCATTTTTAAGATTTTGACATTTTCACCTAAAGTGCACAATCAGGCTGAAAACGCGTTTAAAGCAATAAAAAGTTCATTTTGGCTCTCACACCTAAACTAAACGTTGTAGACTCAAAATTTTTGCTGTATTTAGTGTATTCTAGCATCCTGAAGATGATTCCAGCATTAATTTCATTGTGCTTATGCTCATTTTGAAGATTTTGACATTTTCACCTTAAGTGTACAATCAGGGGCTGAAAACGCGTTTAAAGCAATAAAAAGTTCATTTTGGCTCTCACACCTAAACTAAACGTTGTAGACTCAAAATTTTTGCTGTATTTAGTGTATTCTAGCATCCTGAAGATGATTCCAGCATTAATTTCATTGTGCTTATGCTCATTTTTAAGATTTTGACATTTTCACCTAAAGTGCACAATCAGGCTGAAAACGCGTTTAAAGCAATAAAAAGTTCATTTTGGCTCTCACACCTAAACTAAACGTTGTAGACTCAAAATTTTTGCTGTATTTAGTGTATTCTAGCATCCTGAAGATGATTCCAGCATTAATTTCATTGTGCTTATGCTCATTTTGAAGATTTTGACATTTTCACCTAAAGTGCACAATCAGGCTGAAAACGCATTTAAAGCCATAAAAAGTTCATTTTGGCTCTCACACCTAAACAAAACGTTGTAGACTCAACATTTTTGCTGTATTTAGTGTATTCTAGCATCCTGAAGATGATTCCAGCATTAATTTCATTGTGCTTATGCTCATTTTTAAGATTTTGACATTTTCACCTTAAGTGTACAATCAGGGGCTGAAAACGCGTTTAAAGCAATAAAAAGTTCATTTTGGCTCTCACACCTAAACTAAACGTTGTAGACTCAAAATTTTTGCTGTATTTAGTGTATTCTAGCATCCTGAAGATGATTCCAGCATTAATTTCATTGTGCTTATGCTCATTTTTAAGATTTTGACATTTTCACCTAAAGTGCACAATCAGGCTGAAAACGCATTTAAAGCCATAAAAAGTTCATTTTGGCTCTCACACCTAAACAAAACGTTGTAGACTCAACATTTTTGCTGTATTTAGTGTATTCTAGCATCCTGAAGATGATTCCAGCATTAATTTCATTGTGCTTATGCTCATTTTTAAGATTTTGACATTTTCACCTTAAGTGTACAATCAGGGGCTGAAAACGCGTTTAAAGCAATAAAAAGTTCATTTTGGCTCTCACACCTAAACTAAACGTTGTAGACTCAAAATTTTTGCTGTATTTAGTGTATTCTAGCATCCTGAAGATGATTCCAGCATTAATTTCATTGTGCTTATGCTCATTTTTAAGATTTTGACATTTTCACCTAAAGTGCACAATCAGGCTGAAAACGCGTTTAAAGCAATAAAAAGTTCATTTTGGCTCTCACACCTAAACTAAACGTTGTAGACTCAAAATTTTTGCTGTATTTAGTGTATTCTAGCATCCTGAAGATGATTCCAGCATTAATTTCATTGTGCTTATGCTCATTTTGAAGATTTTGACATTTTCACCTAAAGTGCACAATCAGGCTGAAAACGCATTTAAAGCCATAAAAAGTTCATTTTGGCTCTCACACCTAAACAAAACGTTGTAGACTCAACATTTTTGCTGTATTTAGTGTATTCTAGCATCCTGAAGATGATTCCAGCATTAATTTCATTGTGCTTATGCTCATTTTTAAGATTTTGACATTTTCACCTTAAGTGTACAATCAGGGGCTGAAAACGCGTTTAAAGCAATAAAAAGTTCATTTTGGCTCTCACACCTAAACTAAACGTTGTAGACTCAAAATTTTTGCTGTATTTAGTGTATTCTAGCATCCTGAAGATGATTCCAGCATTAATTTCATTGTGCTTATGCTCATTTTTAAGATTTTGACATTTTCACCTAAAGTGCACAATCAGGCTGAAAACGCGTTTAAAGCAATAAAAAGTTCATTTTGGCTCTCACACCTAAACTAAACGTTGTAGACTCAAAATTTTTGCTGTATTTAGTGTATTCTAGCATCCTGAAGATGATTCCAGCATTAATTTCATTGTGCTTATGCTCATTTTGAAGATTTTGACATTTTCACCTAAAGTGCACAATCAGGCTGAAAACGCGTTTAAAGCAATAAAAAGTTCATTTTGGCTCTCACACCTAAACTAAACGTTGTAGACTCAAAATTTTTGCTGTATTTAGTGTATTCTAGCATCCTGAAGATGATTCCAGCATTAATTTCATTGTGCTTATGCTCATTTTGAAGATTTTGACATTTTCACCTAAAGTGCACAATCAGGCTGAAAACGCGTTTAAAGCAATAAAAAGTTCATTTTGGCTCTCACACCTAAACTAAACGTTGTAGACTCAAAATTTTTGCTGTATTTAGTGTATTCTAGCATCCTGAAGATGATTCCAGCATTAATTTCATTGTGCTTATGCTCATTTTGAAGATTTTGACATTTTCACCTTAAGTGTACAATCAGGGGCTGAAAACGCGTTTAAAGCAATAAAAAGTTCATTTTGGCTCTCACACCTAAACTAAACGTTGTAGACTCAAAATTTTTGCTGTATTTAGTGTATTCTAGCATCCTGAAGATGATTCCAGCATTAATTTCATTGTGCTTATGCTCATTTTTAAGATTTTGACATTTTCACCTAAAGTGCACAATCAGGCTGAAAACGCGTTTAAAGCAATAAAAAGTTCATTTTGGCTCTCACACCTAAACTAAACGTTGTAGAATCAAAATTTTTGCTGTATTTAGTGTATTCTAGCATCCTGAAGATGATTCCAGCATTAATTTCATTGTGCTTATGCTCATTTTGAAGATTTTGACATTTTCACCTAAAGTGCACAATCAGGCTGAAAACGCATTTAAAGCCATAAAAAGTTCATTTTGGCTCTCACAACTAAACAAAACGTTGTAGACTCAACATTTTTGCTGTATTTAGTGTATTCTAGCATCCTGAAGATGATTCCAGCATTAATTTCATTGTGCTTATGCTCATTTTGAAGATTTTGACATTTTCACCTTAAGTGTACAATCAGGGGCTGAAAACGCGTTTAAAGCAATAAAAAGTTCATTTTGGCTCTCACACCTAAACTAAACGTTGTAGACTCAAAATTTTTGCTGTATTTAGTGTATTCTAGCATCCTGAAGATGATTCCAGCATTAATTTCATTGCGCTTATGCTCATTTTTAAGATTTTGACATTTTCACCTAAAGTGCACAATCAGGCTGAAAACGCGTTTAAAGCAATAAAAAGTTCATTTTGGCTCTCACACCTAAACTAAACGTTGTAGACTCAAAATTTTTGCTGTATTTAGTGTATTCTAGCATCCTGAAGATGATTCCAGCATTAATTTCATTGTGCTTATGCTCATTTTGAAGATTTTGACATTTTCACCTAAAGTGCACAATCAGGCTGAAAACGCGTTTAAAGCAATAAAAAGTTCATTTTGGCTCTCACACCTAAACTAAACGTTGTAGACTCAAAATTTTTGCTGTATTTAGTGTATTCTAGCATCCTGAAGATGATTCCAGCATTAATTTCATTGTGCTTATGCTCATTTTGAAGATTTTGACATTTTCACCTTAAGTGTACAATCAGGGGCTGAAAACGCGTTTAAAGCAATAAAAAGTTCATTTTGGCTCTCACACCTAAACTAAACGTTGTAGACTCAAAATTGTTGCTGTATTTAGTGTATTCTAGCATCCTGAAGATGATTCCAGCATTAATTTCATTGTGCTTATGCTCATTTTTAAGATTTTGACATTTTCACCTAAAGTGCACAATCAGGCTGAAAACGCGTTTAAAGCAATAAAAAGTTCATTTTGGCTCTCACACCTAAACTAAACGTTGTAGACTCAAAATTTTTGCTGTATTTAGTGTATTCTAGCATCCTGAAGATGATTCCAGCATTAATTTCATTGTGCTTATGCTCATTTTGAAGATTTTGACATTTTCACCTAAAGTGCACAATCAGGCTGAAAACGCGTTTAAAGCAATAAAAAGTTCATTTTGGCTCTCACACCTAAACTAAACGTTGTAGACTCAAAATTTTTGCTGTATTTAGTGTATTCTAGCATCCTGAAGATGATTCCAGCATTAATTTCATTGTGCTTATGCTCATTTTGAAGATTTTGACATTTTCACCTTAAGTGTACAATCAGGGGCTGAAAACGCGTTTAAAGCAATAAAAAGTTCATTTTGGCTCTCACACCTAAACTAAACGTTGTAGACTCAAAATTTTTGCTGTATTTATAGTATTCTAGCATCCTGAAGATGATTCCAGCATTAATTTCATTGTGCTTATGCTCATTTTTAAGATTTTGACATTTTCACCTAAAGTGCACAATCAGGCTGAAAACGCGTTTAAAGCAATAAAAAGTTCATTTTGGCTCTCACACCTAAACTAAACGTTGTAGAATCAAAATTTTTGCTGTATTTAGTGTATTCTAGCATCCTGAAGATGATTCCAGCATTAATTTCATTGTGCTTATGCTCATTTTGAAGATTTTGACATTTTCACCTTAAGTGTACAATCAGGGGCTGAAAACGCGTTTAAAGCAATAAAAAGTTCATTTTGGCTCTCACACCTAAACTAAACGTTGTAGACTCAAAATTTTTGCTGTATTTAGTGTATTCTAGCATCCTGAAGATGATTCCAGCATTAATTTCATTGTGCTTATGCTCATTTTTAAGATTTTGACATTTTCACCTAAAGTGCACAATCAGGCTGAAAACGCGTTTAAAGCAATAAAAAGTTCATTTTGACTCTCACACCTAAACTAAACGTTGTAGAATCAAAATTTTTGCTGTATTTAGTGTATTCTAGCATCCTGAAGATGATTCCAGCATTAATTTCATTGTGCTTATGCTCATTTTGAAGATTTTGACATTTTCACCTAAAGTGCACAATCAGGCTGAAAACGCATTTAAAGCCATAAAAAGTTCATTTTGGCTCTCACACCTAAACAAAACGTTGTAGACTCAACATTTTTGCTGTATTTAGTGTATTCTAGCATCCTGAAGATGATTCCAGCATTAATTTCATTGTGCTTATGCTCATTTTTAAGATTTTGACATTTTCACCTTAAGTGTACAATCAGGGGCTGAAAACGCGTTTAAAGCAATAAAAAGTTCATTTTGGCTCTCACACCTAAACTAAACGTTGTAGACTCAAAATTTTTGCTGTATTTAGTGTATTCTAGCATCCTGAAGATGATTCCAGCATTAATTTCATTATGCTTATGCTCATTTTGAAGATTTTGACATTTTCACCTAAAGTGCACAATCAGGCTGAAAACGCATTTAAAGCCATAAAAAGTTCATTTTGGCTCTCACACCTAAACAAAACGTTGTAGACTCAACATTTTTGCTGTATTTAGTGTATTCTAGCATCCTGAAGATGATTCCAGCATTAATTTCATTGTGCTTATGCTCATTTTGAAGATTTTGACATTTTCACCTTAAGTGTACAATCAGGGGCTGAAAACGCGTTTAAAGCAATAAAAAGTTCATTTTGGCTCTCACACCTAAACTAAACCTTGTAGACTCAAAATTTTTGTTGTATTTAGTGTATTCTAGCATCCTGAAGATGATTCCAGCATTAATTTCATTGTGCTTATGCTCATTTTGAAGATTTTGACATTTTCACCTAAAGTGTACAATCAGGCTGAAAACGCATTTAAAGCAATAAAAAGTTCATTTTGGCTCTCACACCTAAACTAAACGTTGTAGACTCAAAATTTTTGCTGTATTTAGTGTATTCTAGCATCCTGAAGATGATTCCAGCATTAATTTCATTGTGCTTATGCTCATTTTTAAGATTTTGACATTTTCACCTAAAGTGCACAATCAGGCTGAAAACGCGTTTAAAGCAATAAAAAGTTCATTTTGGCTCTCACACCTAAACTAAACGTTGTAGACTCAAAATTTTTGCTGTATTTAGTGTATTCTAGCATCCTGAAGATGATTCCAGCATTAATTTCATTGTGCTTATGCTCATTTTGAAGATTTTGACATTTTCACCTTAATTGTACAATCAGGGGCTGAAAACGCGTTTAAAGCAATAAAAAGTTCATTTTGGCTCTCACACCTAAACTAAACGTTGTAGACTCAAAATTTTTGCTGTATTTAGTGTATTCTAGCATCCTGAAGATGATTCCAGCATTAATTTCATTGTGCTTATGCTCATTTTTAAGATTTTGACATTTTCACCTAAAGTGCACAATCAGGCTGAAAACGCGTTTAAAGCAATAAAAAGTTCATTTTGGCTCTCACACCTAAACTAAACGTTGTAGACTCAAAATTTTTGCTGTATTTAGTGTATTCTAGCATCCTGAAGATGATTCCAGCATTAATTTCATTGTGCTTATGCTCATTTTGAAGATTTTGACATTTTCACCTTAAGTGTACAATCAGGGGCTGAAAACGCGTTTAAAGCAATAAAAAGTTCATTTTGGCTCTCACACCTAAACTAAACGTTGTAGACTCAAAATTGTTGCTGTATTTAGTGTATTCTAGCATCCTGAAGATGATTCCAGCATTAATTTCATTGTGCTTATGCTCATTTTTAAGATTTTGACATTTTCACCTAAAGTGCACAATCAGGCTGAAAACGCGTTTAAAGCAATAAAAAGTTCATTTTGGCTCTCACACCTAAACTAAACGTTGTAGACTCAAAATTTTTGCTGTATTTAGTGTATTCTAGCATCCTGAAGATGATTCCAGCATTAATTTCATTGTGCTTATGCTCATTTTTAAGATTTTGACATTTTCACCTAAAGTGCACAATCAGGCTGAAAACGCGTTTAAAGCAATAAAAAGTTCATTTTGGCTCTCACACCTAAACTAAACGTTGTAGACTCAAAATTTTTGCTGTATTTAGTGTATTCTAGCATCCTGAAGATGATTCCAGCATTAATTTCATTGTGCTTATGCTCATTTTGAAGATTTTGACATTTTCACCTAAAGTGCACAATCAGGCTGAAAACGCGTTTAAAGCAATAAAAAGTTCATTTTGGCTCTCACACCTAAACTAAACGTTGTAGACTCAAAATTTTTGCTGTATTTAGTGTATTCTAGCATCCTGAAGATGATTCCAGCATTAATTTCATTGTGCTTATGCTCATTTTGAAGATTTTGACATTTTCACCTAAAGTGCACAATCAGGCTGAAAACGCGTTTAAAGCAATAAAAAGTTCATTTTGGCTCTCACACCTAAACTAAACGTTGTAGACTCAAAATTTTTGCTGTATTTAGTGTATTCTAGCATCCTGAAGATGATTCCAGCATTAATTTCATTGTGCTTATGCTCATTTTGAAGATTTTGACATTTTCACCTTAAGTGTACAATCAGGGGCTGAAAACGCGTTTAAAGCAATAAAAAGTTCATTTTGGCTCTCACACCTAAACTAAACGTTGTAGACTCAAAATTGTTGCTGTATTTAGTGTATTCTAGCATCCTGAAGATGATTCCAGCATTAATTTCATTGTGCTTATGCTCATTTTTAAGATTTTGACATTTTCACCTAAAGTGCACAATCAGGCTGAAAACGCGTTTAAAGCAATAAAAAGTTCATTTTGGCTCTCACACCTAAACTAAACGTTGTAGACTCAAAATTTTTGCTGTATTTAGTGTATTCTAGCATCCTGAAGATGATTCCAGCATTAATTTCATTGTGCTTATGCTCATTTTTAAGATTTTGACATTTTCACCTAAAGTGCACAATCAGGCTGAAAACGCGTTTAAAGCAATAAAAAGTTCATTTTGGCTCTCACACCTAAACTAAACGTTGTAGACTCAAAATTTTTGCTGTATTTAGTGTATTCTAGCATCCTGAAGATGATTCCAGCATTAATTTCATTGTGCTTATGCTCATTTTGAAGATTTTGACATTTTCACCTAAAGTGCACAATCAGGCTGAAAACGCGTTTAAAGCAATAAAAAGTTCATTTTGGCTCTCACACCTAAACTAAACGTTGTAGACTCAAAATTTTTGCTGTATTTAGTGTATTCTAGCATCCTGAAGATGATTCCAGCATTAATTTCATTGTGCTTATGCTCATTTTGAAGATTTTGACATTTTCACCTTAAGTGTACAATCAGGGGCTGAAAACGCGTTTAAAGCAATAAAAAGTTCATTTTGGCTCTCACACCTAAACTAAACGTTGTAGACTCAAAATTTTTGCTGTATTTAGTGTATTCTAGCATCCTGAAGATGATTCCAGCATTAATTTCATTGTGCTTATGCTCATTTTTAAGATTTTGACATTTTCACCTAAAGTGCACAATCAGGCTGAAAACGCGTTTAAAGCAATAAAAAGTTCATTTTGGCTCTCACACCTAAACTAAACGTTGTAGACTCAAAATTTTTGCTGTATTTAGTGTATTCTAGCATCCTGAAGATGATTCCAGCATTAATTTCATTGTGCTTATGCTCATTTTGAAGATTTTGACATTTTCACCTAAAGTGCACAATCAGGCTGAAAACGCGTTTAAAGCAATAAAAAGTTCATTTTGGCTCTCACACCTAAACTAAACGTTGTAGACTCAAAATTTTTGCTGTATTTAGTGTAGTCTAGCATCCTGAAGATGATTCCAGCATTAATTTCATTGTGCTTATGCTCATTTTGAAGATTTTGACATTTTCACCTAAAGTGCACAATCAGGCTGAAAACGCGTTTAAAGCAATAAAAAGTTCATTTTGGCTCTCACACCTAAACTAAACGTTGTAGACTCAAAATTTTTGCTGTATTTAGTGTATTCTAGCATCCTGAAGATGATTCCAGCATTAATTTCATTGTGCTTATGCTCATTTTGAAGATTTTGACATTTTCACCTTAAGTGTACAATCAGGGGCTGAAAACGCGTTTAAAGCAATAAAAAGTTCATTTTGGCTCTCACACCTAAACTAAACGTTGTAGACTCAAAATTTTTGCTGTATTTAGTGTATTCTAGCATCCTGAAGATGATTCCAGCATTAATTTCATTGTGCTTATGCTCATTTTTAAGATTTTGACATTTTCACCTAAAGTGCACAATCAGGCTGAAAACGCGTTTAAAGCAATAAAAAGTTCATTTTGGCTCTCACACCTAAACTAAACGTTGTAGACTCAAAATTTTTGCTGTATTTAGTGTATTCTAGCATCCTGAAGATGATTCCAGCATTAATTTCATTGTGCTTATGCTCATTTTGAAGATTTTGACATTTTCACCTAAAGTGCACAATCAGGCTGAAAACGCGTTTAAAGCAATAAAAAGTTCATTTTGGCTCTCACACCTAAACTAAACGTTGTAGACTCAAAATTTTTGCTGTATTTAGTGTATTCTAGCATCCTGAAGATGATTCCAGCATTAATTTCATTGTGCTTATGCTCATTTTGAAGATTTTGACATTTTCACCTTAAGTGTACAATCAGGGGCTGAAAACGCGTTTAAAGCAATAAAAAGTTCATTTTGGCTCTCACACCTAAACTAAACGTTGTAGACTCAAAATTTTTGCTGTATTTAGTGTATTCTAGCATCCTGAAGATGATTCCAGCATTAATTTCATTGTGCTTATGCTCATTTTTAAGATTTTGACATTTTCACCTAAAGTGCACAATCAGGCTGAAAACGCGTTTAAAGCAATAAAAAGTTCATTTTGGCTCTCACACCTAAACTAAACGTTGTAGAATCAAAATTTTTGCTGTATTTAGTGTATTCTAGCATCCTGAAGATGATTCCAGCATTAATTTCATTGTGCTTATGCTCATTTTGAAGATTTTGACATTTTCACCTAAAGTGCACAATCAGGCTGAAAACGCATTTAAAGCCATAAAAAGTTCATTTTGGCTCTCACACCTAAACAAAACGTTGTAGACTCAACATTTTTGCTGTATTTAGTGTATTCTAGCATCCTGAAGATGATTCCAGCATTAATTTCATTGTGCTTATGCTCATTTTGAAGATTTTGACATTTTCACCTAAAGTGCACAATCAGGCTGAAAACGCATTTAAAGCCATAAAAAGTTCATTTTGGCTCTCACACCTAAACAAAACGTTGTAGACTCAACATTTTTGCTGTATTTAGTGTATTCTAGCATCCTGAAGATGATTCCAGCATTAATTTCATTGTGCTTATGCTCATTTTTAAGATTTTGACATTTTCACCTTAAGTGTACAATCAGGGGCTGAAAACGCGTTTAAAGCAATAAAAAGTTCATTTTGGCTCTCACACCTAAACTAAACGTTGTAGACTCAAAATTTTTGCTGTATTTAGTGTATTCTAGCATCCTGAAGATGATTCCAGCATTAATTTCATTGTGCTTATGCTCATTTTTAAGATTTTGACATTTTCACCTAAAGTGCACAATCAGGCTGAAAACGCATTTAAAGCCATAAAAAGTTCATTTTGGCTCTCACACCTAAACAAAACGTTGTAGACTCAACATTTTTGCTGTATTTAGTGTATTCTAGCATCCTGAAGATGATTCCAGCATTAATTTCATTGTGCTTATGCTCATTTTTAAGATTTTGACATTTTCACCTTATGTGTACAATCAGGGGCTGAAAACGCGTTTAAAGCAATAAAAAGTTCATTTTGGCTCTCACACCTAAACTAAACGTTGTAGACTCAAAATTTTTGCTGTATTTAGTGTATTCTAGCATCCTGAAGATGATTCCAGCATTAATTTCATTGTGCTTATGCTCATTTTTAAGATTTTGACATTTTCACCTAAAGTGCACAATCAGGCTGAAAACGCGTTTAAAGCAATAAAAAGTTCATTTTGGCTCTCACACCTAAACTAAACGTTGTAGACTCAAAATTTTTGCTGTATTTAGTGTATTCTAGCATCCTGAAGATGATTCCAGCATTAATTTCATTGTGCTTATGCTCATTTTGAAGATTTTGACATTTTCACCTAAAGTGCACAATCAGGCTGAAAACGCATTTAAAGCCATAAAAAGTTCATTTTGGCTCTCACACCTAAACAAAACGTTGTAGACTCAACATTTTTGCTGTATTTAGTGTATTCTAGCATCCTGAAGATGATTCCAGCATTAATTTCATTGTGCTTATGCTAATTTTTAAGATTTTGACATTTTCACCTTAAGTGTACAATCAGGGGCTGAAAACGCGTTTAAAGCAATAAAAAGTTCATTTTGGCTCTCACACCTAAACTAAACGTTGTAGACTCAAAATTTTTGCTGTATTTAGTGTATTCTAGCATCCTGAAGATGATTCCAGCATTAATTTCATTGTGCTTATGCTCATTTTTAAGATTTTGACATTTTCACCTAAAGTGCACAATCAGGCTGAAAACGCGTTTAAAGCAATAAAAAGTTCATTTTGGCTCTCACACCTAAACTAAACGTTGTAGACTCAAAATTTTTGCTGTATTTAGTGTATTCTAGCATCCTGAAGATGATTCCAGCATTAATTTCATTGTGCTTATGCTCATTTTGAAGATTTTGACATTTTCACCTTAAGTGTACAATCAGGGGCTGAAAACGCGTTTAAAGCAATAAAAAGTTCATTTTGGCTCTCACACCTAAACTAAACGTTGTAGACTCAAAATTGTTGCTGTATTTAGTGTATTCTAGCATCCTGAAGATGATTCCAGCATTAATTTCATTGTGCTTATGCTCATTTTTAAGATTTTGACATTTTCACCTAAAGTGCACAATCAGGCTGAAAACGCGTTTAAAGCAATAAAAAGTTCATTTTGGCTCTCACACCTAAACTAAACGTTGTAGACTCAAAATTTTTGCTGTATTTAGTGTATTCTAGCATCCTGAAGATGATTCCAGCATTAATTTCATTGTGCTTATGCTCATTTTGAAGATTTTGACATTTTCACCTAAAGTGCACAATCAGGCTGAAAACGCATTTAAAGCCATAAAAAGTTCATTTTGGCTCTCACACCTAAACAAAACGTTGTAGACTCAACATTTTTGCTGTATTTAGTGTATTCTAGCATCCTGAAGATGATTCCAGCATTAATTTCATTGTGCTTATGCTCATTTTTAAGATTTTGACATTTTCACCTTAAGTGTACAATCAGGGGCTGAAAACGCGTTTAAAGCAATAAAAAGTTCATTTTGGCTCTCACACCTAAACTAAACGTTGTAGACTCAAAATTTTTGCTGTATTTAGTGTATTCTAGCATCCTGAAGATGATTCCAGCATTAATTTCATTGTGCTTATGCTCATTTTTAAGATTTTGACATTTTCACCTAAAGTGCACAATCAGGCTGAAAACGCGTTTAAAGCAATAAAAAGTTCATTTTGGCTCTCACACCTAAACTAAACGTTGTAGACTCAAAATTTTTGCTGTATTTAGTGTATTCTAGCATCCTGAAGATGATTCCAGCATTAATTTCATTGTGCTTATGCTCATTTTGAAGATTTTGACATTTTCACCTTAAGTGTACAATCAGGGGCTGAAAACGCGTTTAAAGCAATAAAAAGTTCATTTTGGCTCTCACACCTAAACTAAACGTTGTAGACTCAAAATTTTTGCTGTATTTAGTGTATTCTAGCATCCTGAAGATGATTCCAGCATTAATTTCATTGTGCTTATGCTCATTTTTAAGATTTTGACATTTTCACCTAAAGTGCACAATCAGGCTGAAAACGCGTTTAAAGCAATAAAAAGTTCATTTTGGCTCTCACACCTAAACTAAACGTTGTAGACTCAAAATTTTTGCTGTATTTAGTGTATTCTAGCATCCTGAAGATGATTCCAGCATTAATTTCATTGTGCTTATGCTCATTTTTAAGATTTTGACATTTTCACCTAAAGTGCACAATCAGGCTGAAAACGCGTTTAAAGCAATAAAAAGTTCATTTTGGCTCTCACACCTAAACTAAACGTTGTAGACTCAAAATTTTTGCTGTATTTAGTGTATTCTAGCATCCTGAAGATGATTCCAGCATTAATTTCATTGTGCTTATGCTCATTTTGAAGATTTTGACATTTTCACCTTAAGTGTACAATCAGGGGCTGAAAACGCGTTTAAAGCAATAAAAAGTTCATTTTGGCTCTCACACCTAAACTAAACGTTGTAGACTCAAAATTTTTGCTGTATTTAGTGTAGTCTAGCATCCTGAAGATGATTCCAGCATTAATTTCATTGTGCTTATGCTCATTTTTAAGATTTTGACATTTTCACCTAAAGTGCACAATCAGGCTGAAAACGCGTTTAAAGCAATAAAAAGTTCATTTTGGCTCTCACACCTAAACTAAACGTTGTAGAATCAAAATTTTTGCTGTATTTAGTGTATTCTAGCATCCTGAAGATGATTCCAGCATTAATTTCATTGTGCTTATGCTCATTTTGAAGATTTTGACATTTTCACCTTAAGTGTACAATCAGGGGCTGAAAACGCGTTTAAAGCAATAAAAAGTTCATTTTGGCTCTCACACCTAAACTAAACGTTGTAGACTCAAAATTTTTGCTGTATTTAGTGTATTCTAGCATCCTGAAGATTATTCCAGCATTAATTTCATTGTGCTTATGCTCATTTTTAAGATTTTGACATTTTCACCTAAAGTGCACAATCAGGCTGAAAACGTGTTTAAAGCAATAAAAAGTTCATTTTGGCTCTCACACCTAAACTAAACGTTGTAGAATCAAAATTTTTGCTGTATTTAGTGTATTCTAGCATCCTGAAGATGATTCCAGCATTAATTTCATTGTGCTTATGCTCATTTTGAAGATTTTGACATTTTCACCTAAAGTGCACAATCAGGCTGAAAACGCATTTAAAGCCATAAAAAGTTCATTTTGGCTCTCACACCTAAACAAAACGTTGTAGACTCAACATTTTTGCTGTATTTAGTGTATTCTAGCATCCTGAAGATGATTCCAGCATTAATTTCATTGTGCTTATGCTCATTTTGAAGATTTTGACATTTTCACCTTAAGTGTACAATCAGGGGCTGAAAACGCGTTTAAAGCAATAAAAAGTTCATTTTGGCTCTCACACCTAAACTAAACGTTGTAGACTCAAAATTTTTGCTGTATTTAGTGTATTCTAGCATCCTGAAGATGATTCCAGCATTAATTTCATTGTGCTTATGCTCATTTTTAAGATTTTGACATTTTCACCTAAAGTGCACAATCAGGCTGAAAACGCGTTTAAAGCAATAAAAAGTTCATTTTGGCTCTCACACCTAAACTAAACGTTGTAGAATCAAAATTTTTGCTGTATTTAGTGTATTCTAGCATCCTGAAGATGATTCCAGCATTAATTTCATTGTGCTTATGCTCATTTTGAAGATTTTGACATTTTCACCTAAAGTGCACAATCAGGCTGAAAACGCATTTAAAGCCATAAAAAGTTCATTTTGGCTCTCACACCTAAACAAAACGTTGTAGACTCAACATTTTTGCTGTATTTAGTGTATTCTAGCATCCTGAAGATGATTCCAGCATTAATTTCATTGTGCTTATGCTCATTTTGAAGATTTTGACATTTTCACCTAAAGTGCACAATCAGGCTGAAAACGCATTTAAAGCCATAAAAAGTTCATTTTGGCTCTCACACCTAAACAAAACGTTGTAGACTCAACATTTTTGCTGTATTTAGTGTATTCTAGCATCCTGAAGATGATTCCAGCATTAATTTCATTGTGCTTATGCTCATTTTTAAGATTTTGACATTTTCACCTTAAGTGTACAATCAGGGGCTGAAAACGCGTTTAAAGCAATAAAAAGTTCATTTTGGCTCTCACACCTAAACTAAACGTTGTAGACTCAAAATTTTTGCTGTATTTAGTGTATTCTAGCATCCTGAAGATGATTCCAGCATTAATTTCATTGTGCTTATGCTCATTTTTAAGATTTTGACATTTTCACCTAAAGTGCACAATCAGGCTGAAAACGCGTTTAAAGCAATAAAAAGTTCATTTTGGCTCTCACACCTAAACTAAACGTTGTAGACTCAAAATTTTTGCTGTATTTAGTGTATTCTAGCATCCTGAAGATGATTCCAGCATTAATTTCATTGTGCTTATGCTCATTTTGAAGATTTTGACATTTTCACCTAAAGTGCACAATCAGGCTGAAAACGCGTTTAAAGCAATAAAAAGTTCATTTTGGCTCTCACACCTAAACTAAACGTTGTAGACTCAAAATTTTTGCTGTATTTAGTGTATTCTAGCATCCTGAAGATGATTCCAGCATTAATTTCATTGTGCTTATGCTCATTTTTAAGATTTTGACATTTTCACCTAAAGTGCACAATCAGGCTGAAAACGCGTTTAAAGCAATAAAAAGTTCATTTTGGCTCTCACACCTAAACTAAACGTTGTAGACTCAAAATTTTTGCTGTATTTAGTGTATTCTAGCATCCTGAAGATGATTCCAGCATTAATTTCATTGTGCTTATGCTCATTTTGAAGATTTTGACATTTTCACCTTAAGTGTACAATCAGGGGCTGAAAACGCGTTTAAAGCAATAAAAAGTTCATTTTGGCTCTCACACCTAAACTAAACGTTGTAGACTCAAAATTTTTGCTGTATTTAGTGTATTCTAGCATCCTGAAGATGATTCCAGCATTAATTTCATTGTGCTTATGCTCATTTTTAAGATTTTGACATTTTCACCTAAAGTGCACAATCAGGCTGAAAACGCGTTTAAAGCAATAAAAAGTTCATTTTGGCTCTCACACCTAAACTAAACGTTGTAGACTCAAAATTTTTGCTGTATTTAGTGTATTCTAGCATCCTGAAGATGATTCCAGCATTAATTTCATTGTGCTTATGCTCATTTTGAAGATTTTGACATTTTCACCTTAAGTGTACAATCAGGGGCTGAAAACGCGTTTAAAGCAATAAAAAGTTCATTTTGGCTCTCACACCTAAACTAAACGTTGTAGACTCAAAATTTTTGCTGTATTTAGTGTATTCTAGCATCCTGAAGATGATTCCAGCATTAATTTCATTGTGCTTATGCTCATTTTTAAGATTTTGACATTTTCACCTAAAGTGCACAATCAGGCTGAAAACGCGTTTAAAGCAATAAAAAGTTCATTTTGGCTCTCACACCTAAACTAAACGTTGTAGACTCAAAATTTTTGCTGTATTTAGTGTATTCTAGCATCCTGAAGATGATTCCAGCATTAATTTCATTGTGCTTATGCTCATTTTGAAGATTTTGACATTTTCACCTAAAGTGCACAATCAGGCTGAAAACGCATTTAAAGCCATAAAAAGTTCATTTTGGCTCTCACACCTAAACAAAACGTTGTAGACTCAACATTTTTGCTGTATTTAGTGTATTCTAGCATCCTGAAGATGATTCCAGCATTAATTTCATTGTGCTTATGCTCATTTTTAAGATTTTGACATTTTCACCTTAAGTGTACAATCAGGGGCTGAAAACGCGTTTAAAGCAATAAAAAGTTCATTTTGGCTCTCACACCTAAACTAAACGTTGTAGACTCAAAATTTTTGCTGTATTTAGTGTATTCTAGCATCCTGAAGATGATTCCAGCATTAATTTCATTGTGCTTATGCTCATTTTTAAGATTTTGACATTTTCACCTAAAGTGCACAATCAGGCTGAAAACGCATTTAAAGCCATAAAAAGTTCATTTTGGCTCTCACACCTAAACAAAACGTTGTAGACTCAACATTTTTGCTGTATTTAGTGTATTCTAGCATCCTGAAGATGATTCCAGCATTAATTTCATTGTGCTTATGCTCATTTTTAAGATTTTGACATTTTCACCTTAAGTGTACAATCAGGGGCTGAAAACGCGTTTAAAGCAATAAAAAGTTCATTTTGGCTCTCACACCTAAACTAAACGTTGTAGACTCAAAATTTTTGCTGTATTTAGTGTATTCTAGCATCCTGAAGATGATTCCAGCATTAATTTCATTGTGCTTATGCTTATTTTTAAGATTTTGACATTTTCACCTAAAGTGCACAATCAGGCTGAAAACGCGTTTAAAGCAATAAAAAGTTCATTTTGGCTCTCACACCTAAACTAAACGTTGTAGACTCAAAATTTTTGCTGTATTTAGTGTATTCTAGCATCCTGAAGATGATTCCAGCATTAATTTCATTGTGCTTATGCTCATTTTGAAGATTTTGACATTTTCACCTAAAGTGCACAATCAGGCTGAAAACGCATTTAAAGCCATAAAAAGTTCATTTTGGCTCTCACACCTAAACAAAACGTTGTAGACTCAACATTTTTGCTGTATTTAGTGTATTCTAGCATCCTGAAGATGATTCCAGCATTAATTTCATTGTGCTTATGCTCATTTTTAAGATTTTGACATTTTCACCTTAAGTGTACAATCAGGGGCTGAAAACGCGTTTAAAGCAATAAAAAGTTCATTTTGGCTCTCACACCTAAACTAAACGTTGTAGACTCAAAATTTTTGCTGTATTTAGTGTATTCTAGCATCCTGAAGATGATTCCAGCATTAATTTCATTGTGCTTATGCTCATTTTTAAGATTTTGACATTTTCACCTAAAGTGCACAATCAGGCTGAAAACGCGTTTAAAGCAATAAAAAGTTCATTTTGGCTCTCACACCTAAACTAAACGTTGTAGACTCAAAATTTTTGCTGTATTTAGTGTATTCTAGCATCCTGAAGATGATTCCAGCATTAATTTCATTGTGCTTATGCTCATTTTTAAGATTTTGACATTTTCACCTTAAGTGTACAATCAGGGGCTGAAAACGCGTTTAAAGCAATAAAAAGTTCATTTTGGCTCTCACACCTAAACTAAACGTTGTAGACTCAAAATTTTTGCTGTATTTAGTGTATTCTAGCATCCTGAAGATGATTCCAGCATTAATTTCATTGTGCTTATGCTTATTTTTAAGATTTTGACATTTTCACCTAAAGTGCACAATCAGGCTGAAAACGCGTTTAAAGCAATAAAAAGTTCATTTTGGCTCTCACACCTAAACTAAACGTTGTAGACTCAAAATTTTTGCTGTATTTAGTGTATTCTAGCATCCTGAAGATGATTCCAGCATTAATTTCATTGTGCTTATGCTCATTTTGAAGATTTTGACATTTTCACCTAAAGTGCACAATCAGGCTGAAAACGCATTTAAAGCCATAAAAAGTTCATTTTGGCTCTCACACCTAAACAAAACGTTGTAGACTCAACATTTTTGCTGTATTTAGTGTATTCTAGCATCCTGAAGATGATTCCAGCATTAATTTCATTGTGCTTATGCTCATTTTTAAGATTTTGACATTTTCACCTTAAGTGTACAATCAGGGGCTGAAAACGCGTTTAAAGCAATAAAAAGTTCATTTTGGCTCTCACACCTAAACTAAACGTTGTAGACTCAAAATTTTTGCTGTATTTAGTGTATTCTAGCATCCTGAAGATGATTCCAGCATTAATTTCATTGTGCTTATGCTCATTTTTAAGATTTTGACATTTTCACCTAAAGTGCACAATCAGGCTGAAAACGCGTTTAAAGCAATAAAAAGTTCATTTTGGCTCTCACACCTAAACTAAACGTTGTAGACTCAAAATTTTTGCTGTATTTAGTGTATTCTAGCATCCTGAAGATGATTCCAGCATTAATTTCATTGTGCTTATGCTCATTTTGAAGATTTTGACATTTTCACCTTAAGTGTACAATCAGGGGCTGAAAACGCGTTTAAAGCAATAAAAAGTTCATTTTGGCTCTCACACCTAAACTAAACGTTGTAGACTCAAAATTGTTGCTGTATTTAGTGTATTCTAGCATCCTGAAGATGATTCCAGCATTAATTTCATTGTGCTTATGCTCATTTTTAAGATTTTGACATTTTCACCTAAAGTGCACAATCAGGCTGAAAACGCGTTTAAAGCAATAAAAAGTTCATTTTGGCTCTCACACCTAAACTAAACGTTGTAGACTCAAAATTTTTGCTGTATTTAGTGTATTCTAGCATCCTGAAGATGATTCCAGCATTAATTTCATTGTGCTTATGCTCATTTTGAAGATTTTGACATTTTCACCTAAAGTGCACAATCAGGCTGAAAACGCATTTAAAGCCATAAAAAGTTCATTTTGGCTCTCACACCTAAACAAAACGTTGTAGACTCAACATTTTTGCTGTATTTAGTGTATTCTAGCATCCTGAAGATGATTCCAGCATTAATTTCATTGTGCTTATGCTCATTTTTAAGATTTTGACATTTTCACCTTAAGTGTACAATCAGGGGCTGAAAACGCGTTTAAAGCAATAAAAAGTTCATTTTGGCTCTCACACCTAAACTAAACGTTGTAGACTCAAAATTTTTGCTGTATTTAGTGTATTCTAGCATCCTGAAGATGATTCCAGCATTAATTTCATTGTGCTTATGCTCATTTTTAAGATTTTGACATTTTCACCTAAAGTGCACAATCAGGCTGAAAACGCATTTAAAGCCATAAAAAGTTCATTTTGGCTCTCACACCTAAACAAAACGTTGTAGACTCAACATTTTTGCTGTATTTAGTGTATTCTAGCATCCTGAAGATGATTCCAGCATTAATTTCATTGTGCTTATGCTCATTTTTAAGATTTTGACATTTTCACCTTATGTGTACAATCAGGGGCTGAAAACGCGTTTAAAGCAATAAAAAGTTCATTTTGGCTCTCACACCTAAACTAAACGTTGTAGACTCAAAATTTTTGCTGTATTTAGTGTATTCTAGCATCCTGAAGATGATTCCAGCATTAATTTCATTGTGCTTATGCTCATTTTTAAGATTTTGACATTTTCACCTAAAGTGCACAATCAGGCTGAAAACGCGTTTAAAGCAATAAAAAGTTCATTTTGGCTCTCACACCTAAACTAAACGTTGTAGACTCAAAATTTTTGCTGTATTTAGTGTATTCTAGCATCCTGAAGATGATTCCAGCATTAATTTCATTGTGCTTATGCTCATTTTGAAGATTTTGACATTTTCACCTAAAGTGCACAATCAGGCTGAAAACGCATTTAAAGCCATAAAAAGTTCATTTTGGCTCTCACACCTAAACAAAACGTTGTAGACTCAACATTTTTGCTGTATTTAGTGTATTCTAGCATCCTGAAGATGATTCCAGCATTAATTTCATTGTGCTTATGCTAATTTTTAAGATTTTGACATTTTCACCTTAAGTGTACAATCAGGGGCTGAAAACGCGTTTAAAGCAATAAAAAGTTCATTTTGGCTCTCACACCTAAACTAAACGTTGTAGACTCAAAATTTTTGCTGTATTTAGTGTATTCTAGCATCCTGAAGATGATTCCAGCATTAATTTCATTGTGCTTATGCTCATTTTTAAGATTTTGACATTTTCACCTAAAGTGCACAATCAGGCTGAAAACGCGTTTAAAGCAATAAAAAGTTCATTTTGGCTCTCACACCTAAACTAAACGTTGTAGACTCAAAATTTTTGCTGTATTTAGTGTATTCTAGCATCCTGAAGATGATTCCAGCATTAATTTCATTGTGCTTATGCTCATTTTGAAGATTTTGACATTTTCACCTTAAGTGTACAATCAGGGGCTGAAAACGCGTTTAAAGCAATAAAAAGTTCATTTTGGCTCTCACACCTAAACTAAACGTTGTAGACTCAAAATTGTTGCTGTATTTAGTGTATTCTAGCATCCTGAAGATGATTCCAGCATTAATTTCATTGTGCTTATGCTCATTTTTAAGATTTTGACATTTTCACCTAAAGTGCACAATCAGGCTGAAAACGCGTTTAAAGCAATAAAAAGTTCATTTTGGCTCTCACACCTAAACTAAACGTTGTAGACTCAAAATTTTTGCTGTATTTAGTGTATTCTAGCATCCTGAAGATGATTCCAGCATTAATTTCATTGTGCTTATGCTCATTTTGAAGATTTTGACATTTTCACCTAAAGTGCACAATCAGGCTGAAAACGCATTTAAAGCCATAAAAAGTTCATTTTGGCTCTCACACCTAAACAAAACGTTGTAGACTCAACATTTTTGCTGTATTTAGTGTATTCTAGCATCCTGAAGATGATTCCAGCATTAATTTCATTGTGCTTATGCTCATTTTTAAGATTTTGACATTTTCACCTTAAGTGTACAATCAGGGGCTGAAAACGCGTTTAAAGCAATAAAAAGTTCATTTTGGCTCTCACACCTAAACTAAACGTTGTAGACTCAAAATTTTTGCTGTATTTAGTGTATTCTAGCATCCTGAAGATGATTCCAGCATTAATTTCATTGTGCTTATGCTCATTTTTAAGATTTTGACATTTTCACCTAAAGTGCACAATCAGGCTGAAAACGCGTTTAAAGCAATAAAAAGTTCATTTTGGCTCTCACACCTAAACTAAACGTTGTAGACTCAAAATTTTTGCTGTATTTAGTGTATTCTAGCATCCTGAAGATGATTCCAGCATTAATTTCATTGTGCTTATGCTCATTTTGAAGATTTTGACATTTTCACCTTAAGTGTACAATCAGGGGCTGAAAACGCGTTTAAAGCAATAAAAAGTTCATTTTGGCTCTCACACCTAAACTAAACGTTGTAGACTCAAAATTTTTGCTGTATTTAGTGTATTCTAGCATCCTGAAGATGATTCCAGCATTAATTTCATTGTGCTTATGCTCATTTTTAAGATTTTGACATTTTCACCTAAAGTGCACAATCAGGCTGAAAACGCGTTTAAAGCAATAAAAAGTTCATTTTGGCTCTCACACCTAAACTAAACGTTGTAGACTCAAAATTTTTGCTGTATTTAGTGTATTCTAGCATCCTGAAGATGATTCCAGCATTAATTTCATTGTGCTTATGCTCATTTTTAAGATTTTGACATTTTCACCTAAAGTGCACAATCAGGCTGAAAACGCGTTTAAAGCAATAAAAAGTTCATTTTGGCTCTCACACCTAAACTAAACGTTGTAGACTCAAAATTTTTGCTGTATTTAGTGTATTCTAGCATCCTGAAGATGATTCCAGCATTAATTTCATTGTGCTTATGCTCATTTTGAAGATTTTGACATTTTCACCTTAAGTGTACAATCAGGGGCTGAAAACGCGTTTAAAGCAATAAAAAGTTCATTTTGGCTCTCACACCTAAACTAAACGTTGTAGACTCAAAATTTTTGCTGTATTTAGTGTAGTCTAGCATCCTGAAGATGATTCCAGCATTAATTTCATTGTGCTTATGCTCATTTTTAAGATTTTGACATTTTCACCTAAAGTGCACAATCAGGCTGAAAACGCGTTTAAAGCAATAAAAAGTTCATTTTGGCTCTCACACCTAAACTAAACGTTGTAGAATCAAAATTTTTGCTGTATTTAGTGTATTCTAGCATCCTGAAGATGATTCCAGCATTAATTTCATTGTGCTTATGCTCATTTTGAAGATTTTGACATTTTCACCTTAAGTGTACAATCAGGGGCTGAAAACGCGTTTAAAGCAATAAAAAGTTCATTTTGGCTCTCACACCTAAACTAAACGTTGTAGACTCAAAATTTTTGCTGTATTTAGTGTATTCTAGCATCCTGAAGATTATTCCAGCATTAATTTCATTGTGCTTATGCTCATTTTTAAGATTTTGACATTTTCACCTAAAGTGCACAATCAGGCTGAAAACGTGTTTAAAGCAATAAAAAGTTCATTTTGGCTCTCACACCTAAACTAAACGTTGTAGAATCAAAATTTTTGCTGTATTTAGTGTATTCTAGCATCCTGAAGATGATTCCAGCATTAATTTCATTGTGCTTATGCTCATTTTGAAGATTTTGACATTTTCACCTAAAGTGCACAATCAGGCTGAAAACGCATTTAAAGCCATAAAAAGTTCATTTTGGCTCTCACACCTAAACAAAACGTTGTAGACTCAACATTTTTGCTGTATTTAGTGTATTCTAGCATCCTGAAGATGATTCCAGCATTAATTTCATTGTGCTTATGCTCATTTTGAAGATTTTGACATTTTCACCTTAAGTGTACAATCAGGGGCTGAAAACGCGTTTAAAGCAATAAAAAGTTCATTTTGGCTCTCACACCTAAACTAAACGTTGTAGACTCAAAATTTTTGCTGTATTTAGTGTATTCTAGCATCCTGAAGATGATTCCAGCATTAATTTCATTGTGCTTATGCTCATTTTTAAGATTTTGACATTTTCACCTAAAGTGCACAATCAGGCTGAAAACGCGTTTAAAGCAATAAAAAGTTCATTTTGGCTCTCACACCTAAACTAAACGTTGTAGAATCAAAATTTTTGCTGTATTTAGTGTATTCTAGCATCCTGAAGATGATTCCAGCATTAATTTCATTGTGCTTATGCTCATTTTGAAGATTTTGACATTTTCACCTAAAGTGCACAATCAGGCTGAAAACGCATTTAAAGCCATAAAAAGTTCATTTTGGCTCTCACACCTAAACAAAACGTTGTAGACTCAACATTTTTGCTGTATTTAGTGTATTCTAGCATCCTGAAGATGATTCCAGCATTAATTTCATTGTGCTTATGCTCATTTTGAAGATTTTGACATTTTCACCTAAAGTGCACAATCAGGCTGAAAACGCATTTAAAGCCATAAAAAGTTCATTTTGGCTCTCACACCTAAACAAAACGTTGTAGACTCAACATTTTTGCTGTATTTAGTGTATTCTAGCATCCTGAAGATGATTCCAGCATTAATTTCATTGTGCTTATGCTCATTTTTAAGATTTTGACATTTTCACCTTAAGTGTACAATCAGGGGCTGAAAACGCGTTTAAAGCAATAAAAAGTTCATTTTGGCTCTCACACCTAAACTAAACGTTGTAGACTCAAAATTTTTGCTGTATTTAGTGTATTCTAGCATCCTGAAGATGATTCCAGCATTAATTTCATTGTGCTTATGCTCATTTTTAAGATTTTGACATTTTCACCTAAAGTGCACAATCAGGCTGAAAACGCGTTTAAAGCAATAAAAAGTTCATTTTGGCTCTCACACCTAAACTAAACGTTGTAGACTCAAAATTTTTGCTGTATTTAGTGTATTCTAGCATCCTGAAGATGATTCCAGCATTAATTTCATTGTGCTTATGCTCATTTTGAAGATTTTGACATTTTCACCTAAAGTGCACAATCAGGCTGAAAACGCGTTTAAAGCAATAAAAAGTTCATTTTGGCTCTCACACCTAAACTAAACGTTGTAGACTCAAAATTTTTGCTGTATTTAGTGTATTCTAGCATCCTGAAGATGATTCCAGCATTAATTTCATTGTGCTTATGCTCATTTTTAAGATTTTGACATTTTCACCTAAAGTGCACAATCAGGCTGAAAACGCGTTTAAAGCAATAAAAAGTTCATTTTGGCTCTCACACCTAAACTAAACGTTGTAGACTCAAAATTTTTGCTGTATTTAGTGTATTCTAGCATCCTGAAGATGATTCCAGCATTAATTTCATTGTGCTTATGCTCATTTTGAAGATTTTGACATTTTCACCTTAAGTGTACAATCAGGGGCTGAAAACGCGTTTAAAGCAATAAAAAGTTCATTTTGGCTCTCACACCTAAACTAAACGTTGTAGACTCAAAATTTTTGCTGTATTTAGTGTATTCTAGCATCCTGAAGATGATTCCAGCATTAATTTCATTGTGCTTATGCTCATTTTTAAGATTTTGACATTTTCACCTAAAGTGCACAATCAGGCTGAAAACGCGTTTAAAGCAATAAAAAGTTCATTTTGGCTCTCACACCTAAACTAAACGTTGTAGACTCAAAATTTTTGCTGTATTTAGTGTATTCTAGCATCCTGAAGATGATTCCAGCATTAATTTCATTGTGCTTATGCTCATTTTGAAGATTTTGACATTTTCACCTTAAGTGTACAATCAGGGGCTGAAAACGCGTTTAAAGCAATAAAAAGTTCATTTTGGCTCTCACACCTAAACTAAACGTTGTAGACTCAAAATTTTTGCTGTATTTAGTGTATTCTAGCATCCTGAAGATGATTCCAGCATTAATTTCATTGTGCTTATGCTCATTTTTAAGATTTTGACATTTTCACCTAAAGTGCACAATCAGGCTGAAAACGCGTTTAAAGCAATAAAAAGTTCATTTTGGCTCTCACACCTAAACTAAACGTTGTAGACTCAAAATTTTTGCTGTATTTAGTGTATTCTAGCATCCTGAAGATGATTCCAGCATTAATTTCATTGTGCTTATGCTCATTTTGAAGATTTTGACATTTTCACCTAAAGTGCACAATCAGGCTGAAAACGCATTTAAAGCCATAAAAAGTTCATTTTGGCTCTCACACCTAAACAAAACGTTGTAGACTCAACATTTTTGCTGTATTTAGTGTATTCTAGCATCCTGAAGATGATTCCAGCATTAATTTCATTGTGCTTATGCTCATTTTTAAGATTTTGACATTTTCACCTTAAGTGTACAATCAGGGGCTGAAAACGCGTTTAAAGCAATAAAAAGTTCATTTTGGCTCTCACACCTAAACTAAACGTTGTAGACTCAAAATTTTTGCTGTATTTAGTGTATTCTAGCATCCTGAAGATGATTCCAGCATTAATTTCATTGTGCTTATGCTCATTTTTAAGATTTTGACATTTTCACCTAAAGTGCACAATCAGGCTGAAAACGCGTTTAAAGCAATAAAAAGTTCATTTTGGCTCTCACACCTAAACTAAACGTTGTAGACTCAAAATTTTTGCTGTATTTAGTGTATTCTAGCATCCTGAAGATGATTCCAGCATTAATTTCATTGTGCTTATGCTCATTTTGAAGATTTTGACATTTTCACCTTAAGTGTACAATCAGGGGCTGAAAACGCGTTTAAAGCAATAAAAAGTTCATTTTGGCTCTCACACCTAAACTAAACGTTGTAGACTCAAAATTGTTGCTGTATTTAGTGTATTCTAGCATCCTGAAGATGATTCCAGCATTAATTTCATTGTGCTTATGCTCATTTTTAAGATTTTGACATTTTCACCTAAAGTGCACAATCAGGCTGAAAACGCGTTTAAAGCAATAAAAAGTTCATTTTGGCTCTCACACCTAAACTAAACGTTGTAGACTCAAAATTTTTGCTGTATTTAGTGTATTCTAGCATCCTGAAGATGATTCCAGCATTAATTTCATTGTGCTTATGCTCATTTTGAAGATTTTGACATTTTCACCTAAAGTGCACAATCAGGCTGAAAACGCATTTAAAGCCATAAAAAGTTCATTTTGGCTCTCACACCTAAACAAAACGTTGTAGACTCAACATTTTTGCTGTATTTAGTGTATTCTAGCATCCTGAAGATGATTCCAGCATTAATTTCATTGTGCTTATGCTCATTTTTAAGATTTTGACATTTTCACCTTAAGTGTACAATCAGGGGCTGAAAACGCGTTTAAAGCAATAAAAAGTTCATTTTGGCTCTCACACCTAAACTAAACGTTGTAGACTCAAAATTTTTGCTGTATTTAGTGTATTCTAGCATCCTGAAGATGATTCCAGCATTAATTTCATTGTGCTTATGCTCATTTTTAAGATTTTGACATTTTCACCTAAAGTGCACAATCAGGCTGAAAACGCATTTAAAGCCATAAAAAGTTCATTTTGGCTCTCACACCTAAACAAAACGTTGTAGACTCAACATTTTTGCTGTATTTAGTGTATTCTAGCATCCTGAAGATGATTCCAGCATTAATTTCATTGTGCTTATGCTCATTTTTAAGATTTTGACATTTTCACCTTATGTGTACAATCAGGGGCTGAAAACGCGTTTAAAGCAATAAAAAGTTCATTTTGGCTCTCACACCTAAACTAAACGTTGTAGACTCAAAATTTTTGCTGTATTTAGTGTATTCTAGCATCCTGAAGATGATTCCAGCATTAATTTCATTGTGCTTATGCTCATTTTTAAGATTTTGACATTTTCACCTAAAGTGCACAATCAGGCTGAAAACGCGTTTAAAGCAATAAAAAGTTCATTTTGGCTCTCACACCTAAACTAAACGTTGTAGACTCAAAATTTTTGCTGTATTTAGTGTATTCTAGCATCCTGAAGATGATTCCAGCATTAATTTCATTGTGCTTATGCTCATTTTGAAGATTTTGACATTTTCACCTAAAGTGCACAATCAGGCTGAAAACGCATTTAAAGCCATAAAAAGTTCATTTTGGCTCTCACACCTAAACAAAACGTTGTAGACTCAACATTTTTGCTGTATTTAGTGTATTCTAGCATCCTGAAGATGATTCCAGCATTAATTTCATTGTGCTTATGCTAATTTTTAAGATTTTGACATTTTCACCTTAAGTGTACAATCAGGGGCTGAAAACGCGTTTAAAGCAATAAAAAGTTCATTTTGGCTCTCACACCTAAACTAAACGTTGTAGACTCAAAATTTTTGCTGTATTTAGTGTATTCTAGCATCCTGAAGATGATTCCAGCATTAATTTCATTGTGCTTATGCTCATTTTTAAGATTTTGACATTTTCACCTAAAGTGCACAATCAGGCTGAAAACGCGTTTAAAGCAATAAAAAGTTCATTTTGGCTCTCACACCTAAACTAAACGTTGTAGACTCAAAATTTTTGCTGTATTTAGTGTATTCTAGCATCCTGAAGATGATTCCAGCATTAATTTCATTGTGCTTATGCTCATTTTGAAGATTTTGACATTTTCACCTTAAGTGTACAATCAGGGGCTGAAAACGCGTTTAAAGCAATAAAAAGTTCATTTTGGCTCTCACACCTAAACTAAACGTTGTAGACTCAAAATTGTTGCTGTATTTAGTGTATTCTAGCATCCTGAAGATGATTCCAGCATTAATTTCATTGTGCTTATGCTCATTTTTAAGATTTTGACATTTTCACCTAAAGTGCACAATCAGGCTGAAAACGCGTTTAAAGCAATAAAAAGTTCATTTTGGCTCTCACACCTAAACTAAACGTTGTAGACTCAAAATTTTTGCTGTATTTAGTGTATTCTAGCATCCTGAAGATGATTCCAGCATTAATTTCATTGTGCTTATGCTCATTTTGAAGATTTTGACATTTTCACCTAAAGTGCACAATCAGGCTGAAAACGCATTTAAAGCCATAAAAAGTTCATTTTGGCTCTCACACCTAAACAAAACGTTGTAGACTCAACATTTTTGCTGTATTTAGTGTATTCTAGCATCCTGAAGATGATTCCAGCATTAATTTCATTGTGCTTATGCTCATTTTTAAGATTTTGACATTTTCACCTTAAGTGTACAATCAGGGGCTGAAAACGCGTTTAAAGCAATAAAAAGTTCATTTTGGCTCTCACACCTAAACTAAACGTTGTAGACTCAAAATTTTTGCTGTATTTAGTGTATTCTAGCATCCTGAAGATGATTCCAGCATTAATTTCATTGTGCTTATGCTCATTTTTAAGATTTTGACATTTTCACCTAAAGTGCACAATCAGGCTGAAAACGCGTTTAAAGCAATAAAAAGTTCATTTTGGCTCTCACACCTAAACTAAACGTTGTAGACTCAAAATTTTTGCTGTATTTAGTGTATTCTAGCATCCTGAAGATGATTCCAGCATTAATTTCATTGTGCTTATGCTCATTTTGAAGATTTTGACATTTTCACCTTAAGTGTACAATCAGGGGCTGAAAACGCGTTTAAAGCAATAAAAAGTTCATTTTGGCTCTCACACCTAAACTAAACGTTGTAGACTCAAAATTTTTGCTGTATTTAGTGTATTCTAGCATCCTGAAGATGATTCCAGCATTAATTTCATTGTGCTTATGCTCATTTTTAAGATTTTGACATTTTCACCTAAAGTGCACAATCAGGCTGAAAACGCGTTTAAAGCAATAAAAAGTTCATTTTGGCTCTCACACCTAAACTAAACGTTGTAGACTCAAAATTTTTGCTGTATTTAGTGTATTCTAGCATCCTGAAGATGATTCCAGCATTAATTTCATTGTGCTTATGCTCATTTTTAAGATTTTGACATTTTCACCTAAAGTGCACAATCAGGCTGAAAACGCGTTTAAAGCAATAAAAAGTTCATTTTGGCTCTCACACCTAAACTAAACGTTGTAGACTCAAAATTTTTGCTGTATTTAGTGTATTCTAGCATCCTGAAGATGATTCCAGCATTAATTTCATTGTGCTTATGCTCATTTTGAAGATTTTGACATTTTCACCTTAAGTGTACAATCAGGGGCTGAAAACGCGTTTAAAGCAATAAAAAGTTCATTTTGGCTCTCACACCTAAACTAAACGTTGTAGACTCAAAATTTTTGCTGTATTTAGTGTAGTCTAGCATCCTGAAGATGATTCCAGCATTAATTTCATTGTGCTTATGCTCATTTTTAAGATTTTGACATTTTCACCTAAAGTGCACAATCAGGCTGAAAACGCGTTTAAAGCAATAAAAAGTTCATTTTGGCTCTCACACCTAAACTAAACGTTGTAGAATCAAAATTTTTGCTGTATTTAGTGTATTCTAGCATCCTGAAGATGATTCCAGCATTAATTTCATTGTGCTTATGCTCATTTTGAAGATTTTGACATTTTCACCTTAAGTGTACAATCAGGGGCTGAAAACGCGTTTAAAGCAATAAAAAGTTCATTTTGGCTCTCACACCTAAACTAAACGTTGTAGACTCAAAATTTTTGCTGTATTTAGTGTATTCTAGCATCCTGAAGATTATTCCAGCATTAATTTCATTGTGCTTATGCTCATTTTTAAGATTTTGACATTTTCACCTAAAGTGCACAATCAGGCTGAAAACGTGTTTAAAGCAATAAAAAGTTCATTTTGGCTCTCACACCTAAACTAAACGTTGTAGAATCAAAATTTTTGCTGTATTTAGTGTATTCTAGCATCCTGAAGATGATTCCAGCATTAATTTCATTGTGCTTATGCTCATTTTGAAGATTTTGACATTTTCACCTAAAGTGCACAATCAGGCTGAAAACGCATTTAAAGCCATAAAAAGTTCATTTTGGCTCTCACACCTAAACAAAACGTTGTAGACTCAACATTTTTGCTGTATTTAGTGTATTCTAGCATCCTGAAGATGATTCCAGCATTAATTTCATTGTGCTTATGCTCATTTTGAAGATTTTGACATTTTCACCTTAAGTGTACAATCAGGGGCTGAAAACGCGTTTAAAGCAATAAAAAGTTCATTTTGGCTCTCACACCTAAACTAAACGTTGTAGACTCAAAATTTTTGCTGTATTTAGTGTATTCTAGCATCCTGAAGATGATTCCAGCATTAATTTCATTGTGCTTATGCTCATTTTTAAGATTTTGACATTTTCACCTAAAGTGCACAATCAGGCTGAAAACGCGTTTAAAGCAATAAAAAGTTCATTTTGGCTCTCACACCTAAACTAAACGTTGTAGAATCAAAATTTTTGCTGTATTTAGTGTATTCTAGCATCCTGAAGATGATTCCAGCATTAATTTCATTGTGCTTATGCTCATTTTGAAGATTTTGACATTTTCACCTAAAGTGCACAATCAGGCTGAAAACGCATTTAAAGCCATAAAAAGTTCATTTTGGCTCTCACACCTAAACAAAACGTTGTAGACTCAACATTTTTGCTGTATTTAGTGTATTCTAGCATCCTGAAGATGATTCCAGCATTAATTTCATTGTGCTTATGCTCATTTTGAAGATTTTGACATTTTCACCTAAAGTGCACAATCAGGCTGAAAACGCATTTAAAGCCATAAAAAGTTCATTTTGGCTCTCACACCTAAACAAAACGTTGTAGACTCAACATTTTTGCTGTATTTAGTGTATTCTAGCATCCTGAAGATGATTCCAGCATTAATTTCATTGTGCTTATGCTCATTTTTAAGATTTTGACATTTTCACCTTAAGTGTACAATCAGGGGCTGAAAACGCGTTTAAAGCAATAAAAAGTTCATTTTGGCTCTCACACCTAAACTAAACGTTGTAGACTCAAAATTTTTGCTGTATTTAGTGTATTCTAGCATCCTGAAGATGATTCCAGCATTAATTTCATTGTGCTTATGCTCATTTTTAAGATTTTGACATTTTCACCTAAAGTGCACAATCAGGCTGAAAACGCGTTTAAAGCAATAAAAAGTTCATTTTGGCTCTCACACCTAAACTAAACGTTGTAGACTCAAAATTTTTGCTGTATTTAGTGTATTCTAGCATCCTGAAGATGATTCCAGCATTAATTTCATTGTGCTTATGCTCATTTTGAAGATTTTGACATTTTCACCTAAAGTGCACAATCAGGCTGAAAACGCGTTTAAAGCAATAAAAAGTTCATTTTGGCTCTCACACCTAAACTAAACGTTGTAGACTCAAAATTTTTGCTGTATTTAGTGTATTCTAGCATCCTGAAGATGATTCCAGCATTAATTTCATTGTGCTTATGCTCATTTTTAAGATTTTGACATTTTCACCTAAAGTGCACAATCAGGCTGAAAACGCGTTTAAAGCAATAAAAAGTTCATTTTGGCTCTCACACCTAAACTAAACGTTGTAGACTCAAAATTTTTGCTGTATTTAGTGTATTCTAGCATCCTGAAGATGATTCCAGCATTAATTTCATTGTGCTTATGCTCATTTTGAAGATTTTGACATTTTCACCTTAAGTGTACAATCAGGGGCTGAAAACGCGTTTAAAGCAATAAAAAGTTCATTTTGACTCTCACACCTAAACTAAACGTTGTAGACTCAAAATTTTTGCTGTATTTAGTGTATTCTAGCATCCTGAAGATGATTCCAGCATTAATTTCATTGTGCTTATGCTCATTTTTAAGATTTTGACATTTTCACCTAAAGTGCACAATCAGGCTGAAAACGCGTTTAAAGCAATAAAAAGTTCATTTTGGCTCTCACACCTAAACTAAACGTTGTAGACTCAAAATTTTTGCTGTATTTAGTGTATTCTAGCATCCTGAAGATGATTCCAGCATTAATTTCATTGTGCTTATGCTCATTTTGAAGATTTTGACATTTTCACCTTAAGTGTACAATCAGGGGCTGAAAACGCGTTTAAAGCAATAAAAAGTTCATTTTGGCTCTCACACCTAAACTAAACGTTGTAGACTCAAAATTTTTGCTGTATTTAGTGTATTCTAGCATCCTGAAGATGATTCCAGCATTAATTTCATTGTGCTTATGCTCATTTTTAAGATTTTGACATTTTCACCTAAAGTGCACAATCAGGCTGAAAACGCGTTTAAAGCAATAAAAAGTTCATTTTGGCTCTCACACCTAAACTAAACGTTGTAGACTCAAAATTTTTGCTGTATTTAGTGTATTCTAGCATCCTGAAGATGATTCCAGCATTAATTTCATTGTGCTTATGCTCATTTTGAAGATTTTGACATTTTCACCTAAAGTGCACAATCAGGCTGAAAACGCATTTAAAGCCATAAAAAGTTCATTTTGGCTCTCACACCTAAACAAAACGTTGTAGACTCAACATTTTTGCTGTATTTAGTGTATTCTAGCATCCTGAAGATGATTCCAGCATTAATTTCATTGTGCTTATGCTCATTTTTAAGATTTTGACATTTTCACCTTAAGTGTACAATCAGGGGCTGAAAACGCGTTTAAAGCAATAAAAAGTTCATTTTGGCTCTCACACCTAAACTAAACGTTGTAGACTCAAAATTTTTGCTGTATTTAGTGTATTCTAGCATCCTGAAGATGATTCCAGCATTAATTTCATTGTGCTTATGCTCATTTTTAAGATTTTGACATTTTCACCTAAAGTGCACAATCAGGCTGAAAACGCATTTAAAGCCATAAAAAGTTCATTTTGGCTCTCACACCTAAACAAAACGTTGTAGACTCAACATTTTTGCTGTATTTAGTGTATTCTAGCATCCTGAAGATGATTCCAGCATTAATTTCATTGTGCTTATGCTCATTTTTAAGATTTTGACATTTTCACCTTAAGTGTACAATCAGGGGCTGAAAACGCGTTTAAAGCAATAAAAAGTTCATTTTGGCTCTCACACCTAAACTAAACGTTGTAGACTCAAAATTTTTGCTGTATTTAGTGTATTCTAGCATCCTGAAGATGATTCCAGCATTAATTTCATTGTGCTTATGCTTATTTTTAAGATTTTGACATTTTCACCTAAAGTGCACAATCAGGCTGAAAACGCGTTTAAAGCAATAAAAAGTTCATTTTGGCTCTCACACCTAAACTAAACGTTGTAGACTCAAAATTTTTGCTGTATTTAGTGTATTCTAGCATCCTGAAGATGATTCCAGCATTAATTTCATTGTGCTTATGCTCATTTTGAAGATTTTGACATTTTCACCTAAAGTGCACAATCAGGCTGAAAACGCATTTAAAGCCATAAAAAGTTCATTTTGGCTCTCACACCTAAACAAAACGTTGTAGACTCAACATTTTTGCTGTATTTAGTGTATTCTAGCATCCTGAAGATGATTCCAGCATTAATTTCATTGTGCTTATGCTAATTTTTAAGATTTTGACATTTTCACCTTAAGTGTACAATCAGGGGCTGAAAACGCGTTTAAAGCAATAAAAAGTTCATTTTGGCTCTCACACCTAAACTAAACGTTGTAGACTCAAAATTTTTGCTGTATTTAGTGTATTCTAGCATCCTGAAGATGATTCCAGCATTAATTTCATTGTGCTTATGCTCATTTTTAAGATTTTGACATTTTCACCTAAAGTGCACAATCAGGCTGAAAACGCGTTTAAAGCAATAAAAAGTTCATTTTGGCTCTCACACCTAAACTAAACGTTGTAGACTCAAAATTTTTGCTGTATTTAGTGTATTCTAGCATCCTGAAGATGATTCCAGCATTAATTTCATTGTGCTTATGCTCATTTTGAAGATTTTGACATTTTCACCTTAAGTGTACAATCAGGGGCTGAAAACGCGTTTAAAGCAATAAAAAGTTCATTTTGGCTCTCACACCTAAACTAAACGTTGTAGACTCAAAATTGTTGCTGTATTTAGTGTATTCTAGCATCCTGAAGATGATTCCAGCATTAATTTCATTGTGCTTATGCTCATTTTTAAGATTTTGACATTTTCACCTAAAGTGCACAATCAGGCTGAAAACGCGTTTAAAGCAATAAAAAGTTCATTTTGGCTCTCACACCTAAACTAAACGTTGTAGACTCAAAATTTTTGCTGTATTTAGTGTATTCTAGCATCCTGAAGATGATTCCAGCATTAATTTCATTGTGCTTATGTGCTCATTTTGAAGATTTTGACATTTTCACCTAAAGTGCACAATCAGGCTGAAAACGCATTTAAAGCCATAAAAAGTTCATTTTGGCTCTCACACCTAAACAAAACGTTGTAGACTCAACATTTTTGCTGTATTTAGTGTATTCTAGCATCCTGAAGATGATTCCAGCATTAATTTCATTGTGCTTATGCTCATTTTTAAGATTTTGACATTTTCACCTTAAGTGTACAATCAGGGGCTGAAAACGCGTTTAAAGCAATAAAAAGTTCATTTTGGCTCTCACACCTAAACTAAACGTTGTAGACTCAAAATTTTTGCTGTATTTAGTGTATTCTAGCATCCTGAAGATGATTCCAGCATTAATTTCATTGTGCTTATGCTCATTTTTAAGATTTTGACATTTTCACCTAAAGTGCACAATCAGGCTGAAAACGCGTTTAAAGCAATAAAAAGTTCATTTTGGCTCTCACACCTAAACTAAACGTTGTAGACTCAAAATTTTTGCTGTATTTAGTGTATTCTAGCATCCTGAAGATGATTCCAGCATTAATTTCATTGTGCTTATGCTCATTTTGAAGATTTTGACATTTTCACCTTAAGTGTACAATCAGGGGCTGAAAACGCGTTTAAAGCAATAAAAAGTTCATTTTGGCTCTCACACCTAAACTAAACGTTGTAGACTCAAAATTTTTGCTGTATTTAGTGTATTCTAGCATCCTGAAGATGATTCCAGCATTAATTTCATTGTGCTTATGCTCATTTTTAAGATTTTGACATTTTCACCTAAAGTGCACAATCAGGCTGAAAACGCGTTTAAAGCAATAAAAAGTTCATTTTGGCTCTCACACCTAAACTAAACGTTGTAGACTCAAAATTTTTGCTGTATTTAGTGTATTCTAGCATCCTGAAGATGATTCCAGCATTAATTTCATTGTGCTTATGCTCATTTTGAAGATTTTGACATTTTCACCTAAAGTGCACAATCAGGCTGAAAACGCGTTTAAAGCAATAAAAAGTTCATTTTGGCTCTCACACCTAAACTAAACGTTGTAGACTCAAAATTTTTGCTGTATTTAGTGTATTCTAGCATCCTGAAGATGATTCCAGCATTAATTTCATTGTGCTTATGCTCATTTTGAAGATTTTGACATTTTCACCTTAAGTGTACAATCAGGGGCTGAAAACGCGTTTAAAGCAATAAAAAGTTCATTTTGGCTCTCACACCTAAACTAAACGTTGTAGACTCAAAATTTTTGCTGTATTTAGTGTATTCTAGCATCCTGAAGATGATTCCAGCATTAATTTCATTGTGCTTATGCTCATTTTTAAGATTTTGACATTTTCACCTAAAGTGCACAATCAGGCTGAAAACGCGTTTAAAGCAATAAAAAGTTCATTTTGGCTCTCACACCTAAACTAAACGTTGTAGACTCAAAATTTTTGCTGTATTTAGTGTATTCTAGCATCCTGAAGATGATTCCAGCATTAATTTCATTGTGCTTATGCTCATTTTGAAGATTTTGACATTTTCACCTAAAGTGCACAATCAGGCTGAAAACGCGTTTAAAGCAATAAAAAGTTCATTTTGGCTCTCACACCTAAACTAAACGTTGTAGACTCAAAATTTTTGCTGTATTTAGTGTATTCTAGCATCCTGAAGATGATTCCAGCATTAATTTCATTGTGCTTATGCTCATTTTGAAGATTTTGACATTTTCACCTTAAGTGTACAATCAGGGGCTGAAAACGCGTTTAAAGCAATAAAAAGTTCATTTTGGCTCTCACACCTAAACTAAACGTTGTAGACTCAAAATTTTTGCTGTATTTAGTGTATTCTAGCATCCTGAAGATGATTCCAGCATTAATTTCATTGTGCTTATGCTCATTTTTAAGATTTTGACATTTTCACCTAAAGTGCACAATCAGGCTGAAAACGCGTTTAAAGCAATAAAAAGTTCATTTTGGCTCTCACACCTAAACTAAACGTTGTAGAATCAAAATTTTTGCTGTATTTAGTGTATTCTAGCATCCTGAAGATGATTCCAGCATTAATTTCATTGTGCTTATGCTCATTTTGAAGATTTTGACATTTTCACCTAAAGTGCACAATCAGGCTGAAAACGCATTTAAAGCCATAAAAAGTTCATTTTGGCTCTCACACCTAAACAAAACGTTGTAGACTCAACATTTTTGCTGTATTTAGTGTATTCTAGCATCCTGAAGATGATTCCAGCATTAATTTCATTGTGCTTATGCTCATTTTGAAGATTTTGACATTTTCACCTAAAGTGCACAATCAGGCTGAAAACGCATTTAAAGCCATAAAAAGTTCATTTTGGCTCTCACACCTAAACAAAACGTTGTAGACTCAACATTTTTGCTGTATTTAGTGTATTCTAGCATCCTGAAGATGATTCCAGCATTAATTTCATTGTGCTTATGCTCATTTTTAAGATTTTGACATTTTCACCTTAAGTGTACAATCAGGGGCTGAAAACGCGTTTAAAGCAATAAAAAGTTCATTTTGGCTCTCACACCTAAACTAAACGTTGTAGACTCAAAATTTTTGCTGTATTTAGTGTATTCTAGCATCCTGAAGATGATTCCAGCATTAATTTCATTGTGCTTATGCTCATTTTTAAGATTTTGACATTTTCACCTAAAGTGCACAATCAGGCTGAAAACGCATTTAAAGCCATAAAAAGTTCATTTTGGCTCTCACACCTAAACAAAACGTTGTAGACTCAACATTTTTGCTGTATTTAGTGTATTCTAGCATCCTGAAGATGATTCCAGCATTAATTTCATTGTGCTTATGCTCATTTTGAAGATTTTGACATTTTCACCTTAAGTGTACAATCAGGGGCTGAAAACGCGTTTAAAGCAATAAAAAGTTCATTTTGGCTCTCACACCTAAACTAAACGTTGTAGACTCAAAATTTTTGCTGTATTTAGTGTATTCTAGCATCCTGAAGATGATTCCAGCATTAATTTCATTGTGCTTATGCTCATTTTTAAGATTTTGACATTTTCACCTAAAGTGCACAATCAGGCTGAAAACGCGTTTAAAGCAATAAAAAGTTCATTTTGGCTCTCACACCTAAACTAAACGTTGTAGAATCAAATTTTTTGCTGTATTTAGTGTATTCTAGCATCCTGAAGATGATTCCAGCATTAATTTCATTGTGCTTATGCTCATTTTGAAGATTTTGACATTTTCACCTAAAGTGCACAATCAGGCTGAAAACGCATTTAAAGCCATAAAAAGTTCATTTTGGCTCTCACACCTAAACAAAACGTTGTAGACTCAACATTTTTGCTGTATTTAGTGTATTCTAGCATCCTGAAGATGATTCCAGCATTAATTTCATTGTGCTTATGCTCATTTTGAAGATTTTGACATTTTCACCTTAAGTGTACAATCAGGGGCTGAAAACGCGTTTAAAGCAATAAAAAGTTCATTTTGGCTCTCACACCTAAACTAAACGTTGTAGACTCAAAATTTTTGCTGTATTTAGTGTATTCTAGCATCCTGAAGATGATTCCAGCATTAATTTCATTGTGCTTATGCTCATTTTTAAGATTTTGACATTTTCACCTAAAGTGCACAATCAGGCTGAAAACGCGTTTAAAGCAATAAAAAGTTCATTTTGGCTCTCACACCTAAACTAAACGTTGTAGACTCAAAATTTTTGCTGTATTTAGTGTATTCTAGCATCCTGAAGATGATTCCAGCATTAATTTCATTGTGCTTATGCTCATTTTGAAGATTTTGACATTTTCACCTAAAGTGCACAATCAGGCTGAAAACGCGTTTAAAGCAATAAAAAGTTCATTTTGGCTCTCACACCTAAACTAAACGTTGTAGACTCAAAATTTTTGCTGTATTTAGTGTATTCTAGCATCCTGAAGATGATTCCAGCATTAATTTCATTGTGCTTATGCTCATTTTGAAGATTTTGACATTTTCACCTTAAGTGTACAATCAGGGGCTGAAAACGCGTTTAAAGCAATAAAAAGTTCATTTTGGCTCTCACACCTAAACTAAACGTTGTAGACTCAAAATTTTTGCTGTATTTAGTGTATTCTAGCATCCTGAAGATGATTCCAGCATTAATTTCATTGTGCTTATGCTCATTTTTAAGATTTTGACATTTTCACCTAAAGTGCACAATCAGGCTGAAAACGCGTTTAAAGCAATAAAAAGTTCATTTTGGCTCTCACACCTAAACTAAACGTTGTAGACTCAAAATTTTTGCTGTATTTAGTGTATTCTAGCATCCTGAAGATGATTCCAGCATTAATTTCATTGTGCTTATGCTCATTTTTAAGATTTTGACATTTTCACCTAAAGTGCACAATCAGGCTGAAAACGCGTTTAAAGCAATAAAAAGTTCATTTTGGCTCTCACACCTAAACTAAACGTTGTAGACTCAAAATTTTTGCTGTATTTAGTGTATTCTAGCATCCTGAAGATGATTCCAGCATTAATTTCATTGTGCTTATGCTCATTTTGAAGATTTTGACATTTTCACCTTAAGTGTACAATCAGGGGCTGAAAACGCGTTTAAAGCAATAAAAAGTTCATTTTGGCTCTCACACCTAAACTAAACGTTGTAGACTCAAAATTTTTGCTGTATTTAGTGTATTCTAGCATCCTGAAGATGATTCCAGCATTAATTTCATTGTGCTTATGCTCATTTTTAAGATTTTGACATTTTCACCTAAAGTGCACAATCAGGCTGAAAACGCGTTTAAAGCAATAAAAAGTTCATTTTGGCTCTCACACCTAAACTAAACGTTGTAGACTCAAAATTTTTGCTGTATTTAGTGTATTCTAGCATCCTGAAGATGATTCCAGCATTAATTTCATTGTGCTTATGCTCATTTTGAAGATTTTGACATTTTCACCTAAAGTGCACAATCAGGCTGAAAACGCGTTTAAAGCAATAAAAAGTTCATTTTGGCTCTCACACCTAAACTAAACGTTGTAGACTCAAAATTTTTGCTGTATTTAGTGTATTCTAGCATCCTGAAGATGATTCCAGCATTAATTTCATTGTGCTTATGCTCATTTTGAAGATTTTGACATTTTCACCTTAAGTGTACAATCAGGGGCTGAAAACGCGTTTAAAGCAATAAAAAGTTCATTTTGGCTCTCACACCTAAACTAAACGTTGTAGACTCAAAATTTTTGCTGTATTTAGTGTATTCTAGCATCCTGAAGATGATTCCAGCATTAATTTCATTGTGTTTATGCTCATTTTTAAGATTTTGACATTTTCACCTAAAGTGCACAATCAGGCTGAAAACGCGTTTAAAGCAATAAAAAGTTCATTTTGGCTCTCACACCTAAACTAAACGTTGTAGAATCAAAATTTTTGCTGTATTTAGTGTATTCTAGCATCCTGAAGATGATTCCAGCATTAATTTCATTGTGCTTATGCTCATTTTGAAGGTTTTGACATTTTCACCTAAAGTGCACAATCAGGCTGAAAACGCATTTAAAGCCATAAAAAGTTCATTTTGGCTCTCACACCTAAACAAAACGTTGTAGACTCAACATTTTTGCTGTATTTAGTGTATTCTAGCATCCTGAAGATGATTCCAGCATTAATTTCATTGTGCTTATGCTCATTTTGAAGATTTTGACATTTTCACCTTAAGTGTACAATCAGGGGCTGAAAACGCGTTTAAAGCAATAAAAAGTTCATTTTGGCTCTCACACCTAAACTAAACGTTGTAGACTCAAAATTTTTGCTGTATTTAGTGTATTCTAGCATCCTGAAGATGATTCCAGCATTAATTTCATTGTGCTTATGCTCATTTTTAAGATTTTGACATTTTCACCTAAAGTGCACAATCAGGCTGAAAACGCGTTTAAAGCAATAAAAAGTTCATTTTGGCTCTCACACCTAAACTAAACGTTGTAGACTCAAAATTTTTGCTGTATTTAGTGTATTCTAGCATCCTGAAGATGATTCCAGCATTAATTTCATTGTGCTTATGCTCATTTTGAAGATTTTGACATTTTCACCTAAAGTGCACAATCAGGCTGAAAACGCGTTTAAAGCAATAAAAAGTTCATTTTGGCTCTCACACCTAAACTAAACGTTGTAGACTCAAAATTTTTGCTGTATTTAGTGTATTCTAGCATCCTGAAGATGATTCCAGCATTAATTTCATTGTGCTTATGCTCATTTTGAAGATTTTGACATTTTCACCTTAAGTGTACAATCAGGGGCTGAAAACGCGTTTAAAGCAATAAAAAGTTCATTTTGGCTCTCACACCTAAACTAAACGTTGTAGACTCAAAATTTTTGCTGTATTTAGTGTAGTCTAGCATCCTGAAGATGATTCCAGCATTAATTTCATTGTGCTTATGCTCATTTTTAAGATTTTGACATTTTCACCTAAAGTGCACAATCAGGCTGAAAACGCGTTTAAAGCAATAAAAAGTTCATTTTGGCTCTCACACCTAAACTAAACGTTGTAGAATCAAAATTTTTGCTGTATTTAGTGTATTCTAGCATCCTGAAGATGATTCCAGCATTAATTTCATTGTGCTTATGCTCATTTTTAAGATTTTGACATTTTCACCTAAAGTGCACAATCAGGCTGAAAACGCGTTTAAAGCAATAAAAAGTTCATTTTGGCTCTCACACCTAAACTAAACGTTGTAGACTCAAAATTTTTGCTGTATTTAGTGTATTCTAGCATCCTGAAGATGATTCCAGCATTAATTTCATTGTGCTTATGCTCATTTTGAAGATTTTGACATTTTCACCTAAAGTGCACAATCAGGCTGAAAACGCGTTTAAAGCAATAAAAAGTTCATTTTGGCTCTCACACCTAAACTAAACGTTGTAGACTCAAAATTTTTGCTGTATTTAGTGTATTCTAGCATCCTGAAGATGATTCCAGCATTAATTTCATTGTGCTTATGCTCATTTTGAAGATTTTGACATTTTCACCTTAAGTGTACAATCAGGGGCTGAAAACGCGTTTAAAGCAATAAAAAGTTCATTTTGGCTCTCACACCTAAACTAAACGTTGTAGACTCAAAATTTTTGCTGTATTTAGTGTATTCTAGCATCCTGAAGATGATTCTAGCATTAATTTCATTGTGCTTATGCTCATTTTTAAGATTTTGACATTTTCACCTAAAGTGCACAATCAGGCTGAAAACGCGTTTAAAGCAATAAAAAGTTCATTTTGGCTCTCACACCTAAACTAAACGTTGTAGAATCAAAATTTTTGCTGTATTTAGTGTATTCTAGCATCCTGAAGATGATTCCAGCATTAATTTCATTGTGCTTATGCTCATTTTGAAGGTTTTGACATTTTCACCTAAAGTGCACAATCAGGCTGAAAACGCATTTAAAGCCATAAAAAGTTCATTTTGGCTCTCACACCTAAACAAAACGTTGTAGACTCAACATTTTTGCTGTATTTAGTGTATTCTAGCATCCTGAAGATGATTCCAGCATTAATTTCATTGTGCTTATGCTCATTTTGAAGATTTTGACATTTTCACCTTAAGTGTACAATCAGGGGCTGAAAACGCGTTTAAAGCAATAAAAAGTTCATTTTGGCTCTCACACCTAAACTAAACGTTGTAGACTCAAAATTTTTGCTGTATTTAGTGTATTCTAGCATCCTGAAGATGATTCCAGCATTAATTTCATTGTGCTTATGCTCATTTTTAAGATTTTGACATTTTCACCTAAAGTGCACAATCAGGCTGAAAACGCGTTTAAAGCAATAAAAAGTTCATTTTGGCTCTCACACCTAAACTAAACGTTGTAGACTCAAAATTTTTGCTGTATTTAGTGTATTCTAGCATCCTGAAGATGATTCCAGCATTAATTTCATTGTGCTTATGCTCATTTTGAAGATTTTGACATTTTCACCTAAAGTGCACAATCAGGCTGAAAACGCGTTTAAAGCAATAAAAAGTTCATTTTGGCTCTCACACCTAAACTAAACGTTGTAGACTCAAAATTTTTGCTGTATTTAGTGTATTCTAGCATCCTGAAGATGATTCCAGCATTAATTTCATTGTGCTTATGCTCATTTTGAAGATTTTGACATTTTCACCTTAAGTGTACAATCAGGGGCTGAAAACGCGTTTAAAGCAATAAAAAGTTCATTTTGGCTCTCACACCTAAACTAAACGTTGTAGACTCAAAATTTTTGCTGTATTTAGTGTAGTCTAGCATCCTGAAGATGATTCCAGCATTAATTTCATTGTGCTTATGCTCATTTTTAAGATTTTGACATTTTCACCTAAAGTGCACAATCAGGCTGAAAACGCGTTTAAAGCAATAAAAAGTTCATTTTGGCTCTCACACCTAAACTAAACGTTGTAGAATCAAAATTTTTGCTGTATTTAGTGTATTCTAGCATCCTGAAGATGATTCCAGCATTAATTTCATTGTGCTTATGCTCATTTTTAAGATTTTGACATTTTCACCTAAAGTGCACAATCAGGCTGAAAACGCGTTTAAAGCAATAAAAAGTTCATTTTGGCTCTCACACCTAAACTAAACGTTGTAGACTCAAAATTTTTGCTGTATTTAGTGTATTCTAGCATCCTGAAGATGATTCCAGCATTAATTTCATTGTGCTTATGCTCATTTTGAAGATTTTGACATTTTCACCTAAAGTGCACAATCAGGCTGAAAACGCGTTTAAAGCAATAAAAAGTTCATTTTGGCTCTCACACCTAAACTAAACGTTGTAGACTCAAAATTTTTGCTGTATTTAGTGTATTCTAGCATCCTGAAGATGATTCCAGCATTAATTTCATTGTGCTTATGCTCATTTTGAAGATTTTGACATTTTCACCTTAAGTGTACAATCAGGGGCTGAAAACGCGTTTAAAGCAATAAAAAGTTCATTTTGGCTCTCACACCTAAACTAAACGTTGTAGACTCAAAATTTTTGCTGTATTTAGTGTAGTCTAGCATCCTGAAGATGATTCCAGCATTAATTTCATTGTGCTTATGCTCATTTTTAAGATTTTGACATTTTCACCTAAAGTGCACAATCAGGCTGAAAACGCGTTTAAAGCAATAAAAAGTTCATTTTGGCTCTCACACCTAAACTAAACGTTGTAGAATCAAAATTTTTGCTGTATTTAGTGTATTCTAGCATCCTGAAGATGATTCCAGCATTAATTTCATTGTGCTTATGCTCATTTTGAAGATTTTGACATTTTCACCTTAAGTGTACAATCAGGGGCTGAAAACGCGTTTAAAGCAATAAAAAGTTCATTTTGGCTCTCACACCTAAACTAAACGTTGTAGACTCAAAATTTTTGCTGTATTTAGTGTATTCTAGCATCCTGAAGATTATTCCAGCATTAATTTCATTGTGCTTATGCTCATTTTTAAGATTTTGACATTTTCACCTAAAGTGCACAATCAGGCTGAAAACGTGTTTAAAGCAATAAAAAGTTCATTTTGGCTCTCACACCTAAACTAAACGTTGTAGAATCAAAATTTTTGCTGTATTTAGTGTATTCTAGCATCCTGAAGATGATTCCAGCATTAATTTCATTGTGCTTATGCTCATTTTGAAGATTTTGACATTTTCACCTAAAGTGCACAATCAGGCTGAAAACGCATTTAAAGCCATAAAAAGTTCATTTTGGCTCTCACACCTAAACAAAACGTTGTAGACTCAACATTTTTGCTGTATTTAGTGTATTCTAGCATCCTGAAGATGATTCCAGCATTAATTTCATTGTGCTTATGCTCATTTTTAAGATTTTGACATTTTCACCTTAAGTGTACAATCAGGGGCTGAAAACGCGTTTAAAGCAATAAAAAGTTCATTTTGGCTCTCACACCTAAACTAAACGTTGTAGACTCAAAAATTTTGCTGTATTTAGTGTATTCTAGCATCCTGAAGATGATTCCAGCATTAATTTCATTATGCTTATGCTCATTTTGAAGATTTTGACATTTTCACCTAAAGTGCACAATCAGGCTGAAAACGCATTTAAAGCCATAAAAAGTTCATTTTGGCTCTCACACCTAAACAAAACGTTGTAGACTCAACATTTTTGCTGTATTTAGTGTATTCTAGCATCCTGAAGATGATTCCAGCATTAATTTCATTGTGCTTATGCTCATTTTGAAGATTTTGACATTTTCACCTTAAGTGTACAATCAGGGGCTGAAAACGCGTTTAAAGCAATAAAAAGTTCATTTTGGCTCTCACACCTAAACTAAACCTTGTAGACTCAAAATTTTTGCTGTATTTAGTGTATTCTAGCATCCTGAAGATGATTCCAGCAATAATTTCATTGTGCTTATGCTCATTTTTAAGATTTTGACATTTTCACCTTAAGTGTAAAATCAGGGGCTGAAAACGCGTTTAAAGCAATAAAAAGTTCATTTTGGCTCTCACACCTAAACTAAACGTTGTAGACTCAAAATTTTTGCTGTATTTAGTGTATTCTAGCATCCTGAAGATGATTCCAGCATTAATTTCATTGTGCTTATGCTCATTTTTAAGATTTTGACATTTTCACCTAAAGTGCACAATCAGGCTGAAAACGCATTTAAAGCAATAAAAAGTTCATTTTTGCTCACAAACCTAAACTAAACGTTGTAGACTCCAAATTTTTGCTGTATTTAGTGTATTCTAGCATCCTGAAGATGATTCCAGCATTAATTTCATTGTGCTTATGCTCATTTTGAAGATTTTGACATTTTCACCTTAAGTGTACAATCAGGGGCTGAAAACGCGTTTAAAGCAATAAAAAGTTCATTTTGGCTCTCACACCTAAACTAAACGTTGTAGACTCAAAATTTTTGTTGTATTTAGTGTTTTCTAGCATCCTGAAGATGATTCCAGCATTAATTTCATTGTGCTTATGCTCATTTTGAAGATTTTGACATTTTCACCTAAAGTGTACAATCAGGCTGAAAACGCATTTAAAGCAATAAAAAGTTCATTTTGGCTCTCACACCTAAACTAAACGTTGTAGACTCAAAATTTTTGCTGTATTTAGTGTATTCTAGCATCCTGAAGATGATTCCAGCATTAATTTCATTGTGCTTATGCTCATTTTTAAGATTTTGACATTTTCACCTAAAGTGCACAATCAGGCTGAAAACGCGTTTAAAGCAATAAAAAGTTCATTTTGGCTCTCACACCTAAACTAAACGTTGTAGACTCAAAATTTTTGCTGTATTTAGTGTATTCTAGCATCCTGAAGATGATTCCAGCATTAATTTCATTGTGCTTATGCTCATTTTGAAGATTTTGACATTTTCACCTTAAGTGTACAATCAGGGGCTGAAAACGCGTTTAAAGCAATAAAAAGTTCATTTTGGCTCTCACACCTAAACTAAACGTTGTAGACTCAAAATTTTTGCTGTATTTAGTGTATTCTAGCATCCTGAAGATGATTCCAGCATTAATTTCATTGTGCTTATGCTCATTTTTAAGATTTTGACATTTTCACCTAAAGTGCACAATCAGGCTGAAAACGCGTTTAAAGCAATAAAAAGTTCATTTTGGCTCTCACACCTAAACTAAACGTTGTAGACTCAAAATTTTTGCTGTATTTAGTGTATTCTAGCATCCTGAAGATGATTCCAGCATTAATTTCATTGTGCTTATGCTCATTTTGAAGATTTTGACATTTTCACCTTAAGTGTACAATCAGGGGCTGAAAACGCGTTTAAAGCAATAAAAAGTTCATTTTGGCTCTCACACCTAAACTAAACGTTGTAGACTCAAAATTTTTGCTGTATTTAGTGTATTCAGCATCCTGAAGATGATTCCAGCATTAATTTCATTGTGCTTATGCTCATTTTGAAGATTTTGACATTTTCACCTAAAGTGCACAATCAGGCTGAAAACGCATTTAAAGCCATAAAAAGTTCATTTTGGCTCTCACACCTAAACAAAACGTTGTAGACTCAACATTTTTGCTATATTTAGTGTATTCTAGCATCCTGAAGATGATTCCAGCATTAATTTCATTGTGCTTATGCTCATTTTTAAGATTTTGACATTTTCACCTTAAGTGTACAATCAGGGGCTGAAAACGCGTTTAAAGCAATAAAAAGTTCATTTTGGCTCTCACACCTAAACTAAACGTTGTAGACTCAAAATTTTTGCTGTATTTAGTGTATTCTAGCATCCTGAAGATGATTCCAGCATTAATTTCATTGTGCTTATGCTCATTTTTAAGATTTTGACATTTTCACCTAAAGTGCACAATCAGGCTGAAAACGCATTTAAAGCAATAAAAAGTTCATTTTGGCACACAAACCTAAACTAAACGTTGTAGACTCAAAATTGTTGCTGTATTTAGTGTATTCTAGCATCCTGAAGATGATTCCAGCATTTATTTCATTGTGCTTATGCTCATTTTGAAGATTTTGACATTTTCACCTTAAGTGTACAATCAGGGGCTGAAAACGCGTTTAAAGCAATAAAAAGTTCATTTTGGCTCTCACACCTAAACTAAACGTTGTAGACTCAAAATTTTTGCTGTATTTAGTGTATTCTAGCATCCTGAAGATGATTCCAGCATTAATTTCATTGTGCTTATGCTCATTTTTAAGATTTTGACATTTTCACCTAAAGTGCACAATCAGGCTGAAAACGCATTTAAAGCAATAAAAAGTTCATTTTTGCTCACAAACCTAAACTAAACGTTGTAGACTGAAAATTTTTGCTGTATTTAGTGTATTCTAGCATCCTGAAGATGATTCCAGCATTAATTTCATTGTGCTTATGCTCATTTTGAAGATTTTGACATTTTCACCTTAAGTGTACAATCAGGGGCTGAAAACGCGTTTAAAGCAATAAAAAGTTCATTTTGGCTCTCACACCTAAACTAAACGTTGTAGACTCAAAATTTTTGTTGTATTTAGTGTATTCTAGCATCCTGAAGATGATTCCAGCATTAATTTCATTGTGCTTATGCTCATTTTGAAGATTTTGACATTTTCACCTAAAGTGTACAATCAGGCTGAAAACGCATTTAAAGCAATAAAAAGTTCATTTTGGCTCTCACACCTAAACTAAACGTTGTAGACTCAAAATTTTTGCTGTATTTAGTGTATTCTAGCATCCTGAAGATGATTCCAGCATTAATTTCATTGTGCTTATGCTCATTTTTAAGATTTTGACATTTTCACCTAAAGTGCACAATCATGCTGAAAACGCATTTAAAGCAATAAAAAGTTCATTTTGGCACACAAACCTAAACTAAACGTTGTAGACTCAAAATTTTTGCTGTATTTAGTGTATTCTAGCATCCTGAAGATGATTCCAGCATTAATTTCATTGTGCTTATGCTCATTTTGAAGATTTTGACATTTTCACCTTAAGTGTACAATCAGGGGCTGAAAACGCGTTTAAAGCAATAAAAAGTTCATTTTGGCTCTCACACCTAAACTAAACGTTGTAGACTCAAAATTTTTGCTGTATTTAGTGTATTCTAGCATCCTGAAGATGATTCCAGCATTAATTTCATTGTGCTTATGCTCATTTTTAAGATTTTGACATTTTCACCTAAAGTGCACAATCAGGCTGAAAACGCGTTTAAAGCAATAAAAAGTTCATTTTGGCTCTCACACCTAAACTAAACGTTGTAGACTCAAAATTTTTGCTGTATTTAGTGTATTCTAGCATCCTGAAGATGATTCCAGCATTAATTTCATTGTGCTTATGCTCATTTTTAAGATTTTGACATTTTCACCTAAAGTGCACAATCAGGCTGAAAACGCGTTTAAAGCAATAAAAAGTTCATTTTGGCTCTCACACCTAAACTAAACGTTGTAGACTCTAAATTTTTGCTGTATTTAGTGTATTCTAGCATCCTGAAGATGATTCCAGCATTAATTTCATTGTGCTTTTGCTCATTTTGAAGATTTTGACATTTTCACCTAAAGTGCACAATCAGGCTGAAAACGCATTTAAAGCCATAAAAAGTTCATTTTGGCTCTCACACCTAAACAAAACGTTGTAGACTCAACATTTTTGCTGTATTTAGTGTATTCTAGCATCCTGAAGATGATTCCAGCATTAATTTCATTGTGCTTATGCTCATTTTGAAGATTTTGACATTTTCACCTTAAGTGTACAATCAGGGGCTGAAAACGCGTTTAAAGCAATAAAAAGTTCATTTTGGCTCTCACACCTAAACTAAACGTTGTAGACTCAAAATTTTTGCTGTATTTAGTGTATTCTAGCATCCTGAAGATGATTCCAGCATTAATTTCATTGTGCTTATGCTCATTTTTAAGATTTTGACATTTTCACCTAAAGTGCACAATCAGGCTGAAAACGCGTTTAAAGCAATAAAAAGTTCATTTTGGCTCTCACACCTAAACTAAACGTTGTAGACTCAAAATTTTTGCTGTATTTAGTGTATTCTAGCATCCTGAAGATGATTCCATCATTAATTTCATTGTGCTTATGCTCATTTTGAAGATTTTGACATTTTCACCTTAAGTGTACAATCAGGGGCTGAAAACGCGTTTAAAGCAATAAAAAGTTCATTTTGGCTCTCACACCTAAACTAAACGTTGTAGACTCAAAATTTTTGCTGTATTTAGTGTATTCTAGCATCCTGAAGATGATTCCAGCATTAATTTCATTGTGCTTATGCTCATTTTGAAGATTTTGACATTTTCACCTTAAGTGTACAATCAGGGGCTGAAAACGCGTTTAAAGCAATAAAAAGTTCATTTTGGCTCTCACACCTAAACTAAACGTTGTAGACTCAAAAATTTTGCTGTATTTAGTGTATTCTAGCATCCTGAAGATGATTCCAGCATTAATTTCATTGTGCTTATGCTCATTTTGAAGATTTTGACATTTTCACCTAAAGTGCACAATCAGGCTGAAAACGCATTTAAAGCCATAAAAAGTTCATTTTGGCTCTCACACCTAAACAAAACGTTGTAGACTCAACATTTTTGCTGTATTTAGTGTATTCTAGCATCCTGAAGATGATTCCAGCATTAATTTCATTGTGCTTATGCTCATTTTTAAGATTTTGACATTTTCACCTTAAGTGTACAATCAGGGGCTGAAAACGCGTTTAAAGCAATAAAAAGTTCATTTTGGCTCTCACACCTAAACTAAACGTTGTAGACTCAAAATTTTTGCTGTATTTAGTGTATTCTAGCATCCTGAAGATGATTCCAGCATTAATTTCATTGTGCTTATGCTCATTTTTAAGATTTTGACATTTTCACCTAAAGTGCACAATCAGGCTGAAAATTCGTTTAAAGCAATAAAAAGTTCATTTTGGCTCTCACACCTAAACTAAACGTTGTAGACTCAAAATTTTTGCTGTATTTAGTGTATTCTAGCATCCTGAAGATGATTCCAGCATTAATTTCATTGTGCTTATGCTCATTTTGAAGATTTTGACATTTTCACCTTAAGTGTACAATCAGGGGCTGAAAACGCGTTTAAAGCAATAAAAAGTTCATTTTGGCTCTCACACCTAAACTAAACGTTGTAGACTCAAAATTTTTGCTGTATTTAGTGTATTCTAGCATCCTGAAGATGATTCCAGCATTAATTTCATTGTGCTTATGCTCATTTTTAAGATTTTGACATTTTCACCTAAAGTGCACAATCAGGCTGAAAACGCGTTTAAAGCAATAAAAAGTTCATTTTGGCTCTCACACCTAAACTAAACGTTGTAGACTCAAAATTTTTGCTGTATTTAGTGTATTCTAGCATCCTGAAGATGATTCCAGCATTAATTTCATTGTGCTTATGCTCATTTTGAAGATTTTGACATTTTCACCTAAAGTGCACAATCAGGCTGAAAACGCATTTAAAGCCATAAAAAGTTCATTTTGGCTCTCACACCTAAACAAAACGTTGTAGACTCAACATTTTTGCTGTATTTAGTGTATTCTAGCATCCTGAAGATGATTCCAGCATTAATTTCATTGTGCTTATGCTCATTTTTAAGATTTTGACATTTTCACCTTAAGTGTACAATCAGGGGCTGAAAACGCGTTTAAAGCAATAAAAAGTTCATTTTGGCTCTCACACCTAAACTAAACGTTGTAGACTCAAAATTTTTGCTGTATTTAGTGTATTCTAGCATCCTGAAGATGATTCCAGCATTAATTTCATTGTGCTTATGCTCATTTTTAAGATTTTGACATTTTCACCTAAAGTGCACAATCAGGCTGAAAACGCGTTTAAAGCAATAAAAAGTTCATTTTGGCTCTCACACCTAAACTAAACGTTGTAGACTCAAAATTTTTGCTGTATTTAGTGTATTCTAGCATCCTGAAGATGATTCCAGCATTAATTTCATTGTGCTTATGCTCATTTTGAAGATTTTGACATTTTCACCTTAAGTGTACAATCAGGGGCTGAAAACGCGTTTAAAGCAATAAAAAGTTCATTTTGGCTCTCACACCTAAACTAAACGTTGTAGACTCAAAATTTTTGCTGTATTTAGTGTATTCTAGCATCCTGAAGATGATTCCAGCATTAATTTCATTGTGCTTATGCTCATTTTTAAGATTTTGACATTTTCACCTAAAGTGCACAATCAGGCTGAAAACGCGTTTAAAGCAATAAAAAGTTCATTTTGGCTCTCACACCTAAACTAAACGTTGTAGACTCAAAATTTTTGCTGTATTTAGTGTATTCTAGCATCCTGAAGATGATTCCAGCATTAATTTCATTGTGCTTATGCTCATTTTGAAGATTTTGACATTTTCACCTAAAGTGCACAATCAGGCTGAAAACGCGTTTAAAGCAATAAAAAGTTCATTTTGGCTCTCACACCTAAACTAAACGTTGTAGACTCAAAATTTTTGCTGTATTTAGTGTATTCTAGCATCCTGAAGATGATTCCAGCATTAATTTCATTGTGCTTATGCTCATTTTGAAGATTTTGACATTTTCACCTTAAGTGTACAATCAGGGGCTGAAAACGCGTTTAAAGCAATAAAAAGTTCATTTTGGCTCTCACACCTAAACTAAACGTTGTAGACTCAAAATTTTTGCTGTATTTAGTGTATTCTAGCATCCTGAAGATGATTCCAGCATTAATTTCATTGTGCTTATGCTCATTTTTAAGATTTTGACATTTTCACCTAAAGTGCACAATCAGGCTGAAAACGCGTTTAAAGCAATAAAAAGTTCATTTTGGCTCTCACACCTAAACTAAACGTTGTAGAATCAAAATTTTTGCTGTATTTAGTGTATTCTAGCATCCTGAAGATGATTCCAGCATTAATTTCATTGTGCTTATGCTCATTTTGAAGATTTTGACATTTTCACCTTAAGTGTACAATCAGGGGCTGAAAACGCGTTTAAAGCAATAAAAAGTTCATTTTGGCTCTCACACCTAAACTAAACGTTGTAGACTCAAAATTTTTGCTGTATTTAGTGTATTCTAGCATCCTGAAGATGATTCCAGCATTAATTTCATTGTGCTTATGCTCATTTTTAAGATTTTGACATTTTCACCTAAAGTGCACAATCAGGCTGAAAACGCGTTTAAAGCAATAAAAAGTTCATTTTGACTCTCACACCTAAACTAAACGTTGTAGAATCAAAATTTTTGCTGTATTTAGTGTATTCTAGCATCCTGAAGATGATTCCAGCATTAATTTCATTGTGCTTATGCTCATTTTGAAGATTTTGACATTTTCACCTAAAGTGCACAATCAGGCTGAAAACGCATTTAAAGCCATAAAAAGTTCATTTTGGCTCTCACACCTAAACAAAACGTTGTAGACTCAACATTTTTGCTGTATTTAGTGTATTCTAGCATCCTGAAGATGATTCCAGCATTAATTTCATTGTGCTTATGCTCATTTTTAAGATTTTGACATTTTCACCTTAAGTGTACAATCAGGGGCTGAAAACGCGTTTAAAGCAATAAAAAGTTCATTTTGGCTCTCACACCTAAACTAAACGTTGTAGACTCAAAATTTTTGCTGTATTTAGTGTATTCTAGCATCCTGAAGATGATTCCAGCATTAATTTCATTATGCTTATGCTCATTTTGAAGATTTTGACATTTTCACCTAAAGTGCACAATCAGGCTGAAAACGCATTTAAAGCCATAAAAAGTTCATTTTGGCTCTCACACCTAAACAAAACGTTGTAGACTCAACATTTTTGCTGTATTTAGTGTATTCTAGCATCCTGAAGATGATTCCAGCATTAATTTCATTGTGCTTATGCTCATTTTTAAGATTTTGACATTTTCACCTTAAGTGTACAATCAGGGGCTGAAAACGCGTTTAAAGCAATAAAAAGTTCATTTTGGCTCTCACACCTAAACTAAACCTTGTAGACTCAAAATTTTTGCTGTATTTAGTGTATTCTAGCATCCTGAAGATGATTCCAGCAATAATTTCATTGTGCTTATGCTCATTTTTAAGATTTTGACATTTTCACCTTAAGTGTACAATCAGGGGCTGAAAACGCGTTTAAAGCAATAAAAAGTTCATTTTGGCTCTCACACCTAAACTAAACGTTGTAGACTCAAAATTTTTGCTGTATTTAGTGTATTCTAGCATCCTGAAGATGATTCCAGCATTAATTTCATTGTGCTTATGCTCATTTTTAAGATTTTGACATTTTCACCTAAAGTGCACAATCAGGCTGAAAACGCATTTAAAGCAATAAAAAGTTCATTTTTGCTCACAAACCTAAACTAAACGTTGTAGACTCCAAATTTTTGCTGTATTTAGTGTATTCTAGCATCCTGAAGATGATTCCAGCATTAATTTCATTGTGCTTATGCTCATTTTGAAGATTTTGACATTTTCACCTTAAGTGTACAATCAGGGGCTGAAAACGCGTTTAAAGCAATAAAAAGTTCATTTTGGCTCTCACACCTAAACTAAACGTTGTAGACTCAAAATTTTTGTTGTATTTAGTGTATTCTAGCATCCTGAAGATGATTCCAGCATTAATTTCATTGTGCTTATGCTCATTTTGAAGATTTTGACATTTTCACCTAAAGTGTACAATCAGGCTGAAAACGCATTTAAAGCAATAAAAAGTTCATTTTGGCTCTCACACCTAAACTAAACGTTGTAGACTCAAAATTTTTGCTGTATTTAGTGTATTCTAGCATCCTGAAGATGATTCCAGCATTAATTTCATTGTGCTTATGCTCATTTTTAAGATTTTGACATTTTCACCTAAAGTGCACAATCAGGCTGAAAACGCGTTTAAAGCAATAAAAAGTTCATTTTGGCTCTCACACCTAAACTAAACGTTGTAGACTCAAAATTTTTGCTGTATTTAGTGTATTCTAGCATCCTGAAGATGATTCCAGCATTAATTTCATTGTGCTTATGCTCATTTTGAAGATTTTGACATTTTCACCTTAATTGTACAATCAGGGGCTGAAAACGCGTTTAAAGCAATAAAAAGTTCATTTTGGCTCTCACACCTAAACTAAACGTTGTAGACTCAAAATTTTTGCTGTATTTAGTGTATTCTAGCATCCTGAAGATGATTCCAGCATTAATTTCATTGTGCTTATGCTCATTTTTAAGATTTTGACATTTTCACCTAAAGTGCACAATCAGGCTGAAAACGCGTTTAAAGCAATAAAAAGTTCATTTTGGCTCTCACACCTAAACTAAACGTTGTAGACTCAAAATTTTTGCTGTATTTAGTGTATTCTAGCATCCTGAAGATGATTCCAGCATTAATTTCATTGTGCTTATGCTCATTTTGAAGATTTTGACATTTTCACCTTAAGTGTACAATCAGGGGCTGAAAACGCGTTTAAAGCAATAAAAAGTTCATTTTGGCTCTCACACCTAAACTAAACGTTGTAGACTCAAAATTTTTGCTGTATTTAGTGTATTCTAGCATCCTGAAGATGATTCCAGCATTAATTTCATTGTGCTTATGCTCATTTTTAAGATTTTGACATTTTCACCTAAAGTGCACAATCAGGCTGAAAACGCGTTTAAAGCAATAAAAAGTTCATTTTGGCTCTCACACCTAAACTAAACGTTGTAGACTCAAAATTTTTGCTGTATTTAGTGTATTCTAGCATCCTGAAGATGATTCCAGCATTAATTTCATTGTGCTTATGCTCATTTTGAAGATTTTGACATTTTCACCTAAAGTGCACAATCAGGCTGAAAACGCATTTAAAGCCATAAAAAGTTCATTTTGGCTCTCACACCTAAACAAAACGTTGTAGACTCAACATTTTTGCTGTATTTAGTGTATTCTAGCATCCTGAAGATGATTCCAGCATTAATTTCATTGTGCTTATGCTCATTTTTAAGATTTTGACATTTTCACCTTAAGTGTACAATCAGGGGCTGAAAACGCGTTTAAAGCAATAAAAAGTTCATTTTGGCTCTCACACCTAAACTAAACGTTGTAGACTCAAAATTTTTGCTGTATTTAGTGTATTCTAGCATCCTGAAGATGATTCCAGCATTAATTTCATTGTGCTTATGCTCATTTTTAAGATTTTGACATTTTCACCTAAAGTGCACAATCAGGCTGAAAACGCATTTAAAGCCATAAAAAGTTCATTTTGGCTCTCACACCTAAACAAAACGTTGTAGACTCAACATTTTTGCTGTATTTAGTGTATTCTAGCATCCTGAAGATGATTCCAGCATTAATTTCATTGTGCTTATGCTCATTTTTAAGATTTTGACATTTTCACCTTAAGTGTACAATCAGGGGCTGAAAACGCGTTTAAAGCAATAAAAAGTTCATTTTGGCTCTCACACCTAAACTAAACGTTGTAGACTCAAAATTTTTGCTGTATTTAGTGTATTCTAGCATCCTGAAGATGATTCCAGCATTAATTTCATTGTGCTTATGCTCATTTTTAAGATTTTGACATTTTCACCTAAAGTGCACAATCAGGCTGAAAACGCGTTTAAAGCAATAAAAAGTTCATTTTGGCTCTCACACCTAAACTAAACGTTGTAGACTCAAAATTTTTGCTGTATTTAGTGTATTCTAGCATCCTGAAGATGATTCCAGCATTAATTTCATTGTGCTTATGCTCATTTTGAAGATTTTGACATTTTCACCTAAAGTGCACAATCAGGCTGAAAACGCATTTAAAGCCATAAAAAGTTCATTTTGAATCTCACACCTAAACAAAACGTTGTAGACTCAACATTTTTGCTGTATTTAGTGTATTCTAGCATCCTGAAGATGATTCCAGCATTAATTTCATTGTGCTTATGCTCATTTTTAAGATTTTGACATTTTCACCTTAAGTGTACAATCAGGGGCTGAAAACGCGTTTAAAGCAATAAAAAGTTCATTTTGGCTCTCACACCTAAACTAAACGTTGTAGACTCAAAATTTTTGCTGTATTTAGTGTATTCTAGCATCCTGAAGATGATTCCAGCATTAATTTCATTGTGCTTATGCTCATTTTTAAGATTTTGACATTTTCACCTAAAGTGCACAATCAGGCTGAAAACGCGTTTAAAGCAATAAAAAGTTCATTTTGGCTCTCACACCTAAACTAAACGTTGTAGACTCAAAATTTTTGCTGTATTTAGTGTATTCTAGCATCCTGAAGATGATTCCAGCATTAATTTCATTGTGCTTATGCTCATTTTGAAGATTTTGACATTTTCACCTAAAGTGCACAATCAGGCTGAAAACGCGTTTAAAGCAATAAAAAGTTCATTTTGGCTCTCACACCTAAACTAAACGTTGTAGACTCAAAATTTTTGCTGTATTTAGTGTATTCTAGCATCCTGAAGATGATTCCAGCATTAATTTCATTGTGCTTATGCTCATTTTGAAGATTTTGACATTTTCACCTAAAGTGCACAATCAGGCTGAAAACGCGTTTAAAGCAATAAAAAGTTCATTTTGGCTCTCACACCTAAACTAAACGTTGTAGACTCAAAATTTTTGCTGTATTTAGTGTATTCTAGCATCCTGAAGATGATTCCAGCATTAATTTCATTGTGCTTATGCTCATTTTGAAGATTTTGACATTTTCACCTTAAGTGTACAATCAGGGGCTGAAAACGCGTTTAAAGCAATAAAAAGTTCATTTTGGCTCTCACACCTAAACTAACCGTTGTAGACTCAAAATTTTTGCTGTATTTAGTGTATTCTAGCATCCTGAAGATGATTCCAGCATTAATTTCATTGTGCTTATGCTCATTTTTAAGATTTTGACATTTTCACCTAAAGTGCACAATCAGGCTGAAAACGCGTTTAAAGCAATAAAAAGTTCATTTTGGCTCTCACACCTAAACTAAACGTTGTAGAATCAAAATTTTTGCTGTATTTAGTGTATTCTAGCATCCTGAAGATGATTCCAGCATTAATTTCATTGTGCTTATGCTCATTTTGAAGATTTTGACATTTTCACCTAAAGTGCACAATCAGGCTGAAAACGCATTTAAAGCCATAAAAAGTTCATTTTGGCTCTCACAACTAAACAAAACGTTGTAGACTCAACATTTTTGCTGTATTTAGTGTATTCTAGCATCCTGAAGATGATTCCAGCATTAATTTCATTGTGCTTATGCTCATTTTGAAGATTTTGACATTTTCACCTTAAGTGTACAATCAGGGGCTGAAAACGCGTTTAAAGCAATAAAAAGTTCATTTTGGCTCTCACACCTAAACTAAACGTTGTAGACTCAAAATTTTTGCTGTATTTAGTGTATTCTAGCATCCTGAAGATGATTCCAGCATTAATTTCATTGCGCTTATGCTCATTTTTAAGATTTTGACATTTTCACCTAAAGTGCACAATCAGGCTGAAAACGCGTTTAAAGCAATAAAAAGTTCATTTTGGCTCTCACACCTAAACTAAACGTTGTAGACTCAAAATTTTTGCTGTATTTAGTGTATTCTAGCATCCTGAAGATGATTCCAGCATTAATTTCATTGTGCTTATGCTCATTTTGAAGATTTTGACATTTTCACCTAAAGTGCACAATCAGGCTGAAAACGCGTTTAAAGCAATAAAAAGTTCATTTTGGCTCTCACACCTAAACTAAACGTTGTAGACTCAAAATTTTTGCTGTATTTAGTGTATTCTAGCATCCTGAAGATGATTCCAGCATTAATTTCATTGTGCTTATGCTCATTTTGAAGATTTTGACATTTTCACCTTAAGTGTACAATCAGGAGCTGAAAACGCGTTTAAAGCAATAAAAAGTTCATTTTGGCTCTCACACCTAAACTAAACGTTGTAGACTCAAAATTGTTGCTGTATTTAGTGTATTCTAGCATCCTGAAGATGATTCCAGCATTAATTTCATTGTGCTTATGCTCATTTTTAAGATTTTGACATTTTCACCTAAAGTGCACAATCAGGCTGAAAACGCGTTTAAAGCAATAAAAAGTTCATTTTGGCTCTCACACCTAAACTAAACGTTGTAGACTCAAAATTTTTGCTGTATTTAGTGTATTCTAGCATCCTGAAGATGATTCCAGCATTAATTTCATTGTGCTTATGCTCATTTTGAAGATTTTGACATTTTCACCTAAAGTGCACAATCAGGCTGAAAACGCGTTTAAAGCAATAAAAAGTTCATTTTGGCTCTCACACCTAAACTAAACGTTGTAGACTCAAAATTTTTGCTGTATTTAGTGTATTCTAGCATCCTGAAGATGATTCCAGCATTAATTTCATTGTGCTTATGCTCATTTTGAAGATTTTGACATTTTCACCTTAAGTGTACAATCAGGGGCTGAAAACGCGTTTAAAGCAATAAAAAGTTCATTTTGGCTCTCACACCTAAACTAAACGTTGTAGACTCAAAATTTTTGCTGTATTTAGTGTATTCTAGCATCCTGAAGATGATTCCAGCATTAATTTCATTGTGCTTATGCTCATTTTTAAGATTTTGACATTTTCACCTAAAGTGCACAATCAGGCTGAAAACGCGTTTAAAGCAATAAAAAGTTCATTTTGGCTCTCACACCTAAACTAAACGTTGTAGAATCAAAATTTTTGCTGTATTTAGTGTATTCTAGCATCCTGAAGATGATTCCAGCATTAATTTCATTGTGCTTATGCTCATTTTGAAGATTTTGACATTTTCACCTTAAGTGTACAATCAGGGGCTGAAAACGCGTTTAAAGCAATAAAAAGTTCATTTTGGCTCTCACACCTAAACTAAACGTTGTAGACTCAAAATTTTTGCTGTATTTAGTGTATTCTAGCATCCTGAAGATGATTCCAGCATTAATTTCATTGTGCTTATGCTCATTTTTAAGATTTTGACATTTTCACCTAAAGTGCACAATCAGGCTGAAAACGCGTTTAAAGCAATAAAAAGTTCATTTTGACTCTCACACCTAAACTAAACGTTGTAGAATCAAAATTTTTGCTGTATTTAGTGTATTCTAGCATCCTGAAGATGATTCCAGCATTAATTTCATTGTGCTTATGCTCATTTTGAAGATTTTGACATTTTCACCTAAAGTGCACAATCAGGCTGAAAACGCATTTAAAGCCATAAAAAGTTCATTTTGGCTCTCACACCTAAACAAAACGTTGTAGACTCAACATTTTTGCTGTATTTAGTGTATTCTAGCATCCTGAAGATGATTCCAGCATTAATTTCATTGTGCTTATGCTCATTTTTAAGATTTTGACATTTTCACCTTAAGTGTACAATCAGGGGCTGAAAACGCGTTTAAAGCAATAAAAAGTTCATTTTGGCTCTCACACCTAAACTAAACGTTGTAGACTCAAAATTTTTGCTGTATTTAGTGTATTCTAGCATCCTGAAGATGATTCCAGCATTAATTTCATTATGCTTATGCTCATTTTGAAGATTTTGACATTTTCACCTAAAGTGCACAATCAGGCTGAAAACGCATTTAAAGCCATAAAAAGTTCATTTTGGCTCTCACACCTAAACAAAACGTTGTAGACTCAACATTTTTGCTGTATTTAGTGTATTCTAGCATCCTGAAGATGATTCCAGCATTAATTTCATTGTGCTTATGCTCATTTTGAAGATTTTGACATTTTCACCTTAAGTGTACAATCAGGGGCTGAAAACGCGTTTAAAGCAATAAAAAGTTCATTTTGGCTCTCACACCTAAACTAAACCTTGTAGACTCAAAATTTTTGTTGTATTTAGTGTATTCTAGCATCCTGAAGATGATTCCAGCATTAATTTCATTGTGCTTATGCTCATTTTGAAGATTTTGACATTTTCACCTAAAGTGTACAATCAGGCTGAAAACGCATTTAAAGCAATAAAAAGTTCATTTTGGCTCTCACACCTAAACTAAACGTTGTAGACTCAAAATTTTTGCTGTATTTAGTGTATTCTAGCATCCTGAAGATGATTCCAGCATTAATTTCATTGTGCTTATGCTCATTTTTAAGATTTTGACATTTTCACCTAAAGTGCACAATCAGGCTGAAAACGCGTTTAAAGCAATAAAAAGTTCATTTTGGCTCTCACACCTAAACTAAACGTTGTAGACTCAAAATTTTTGCTGTATTTAGTGTATTCTAGCATCCTGAAGATGATTCCAGCATTAATTTCATTGTGCTTATGCTCATTTTGAAGATTTTGACATTTTCACCTTAATTGTACAATCAGGGGCTGAAAACGCGTTTAAAGCAATAAAAAGTTCATTTTGGCTCTCACACCTAAACTAAACGTTGTAGACTCAAAATTTTTGCTGTATTTAGTGTATTCTAGCATCCTGAAGATGATTCCAGCATTAATTTCATTGTGCTTATGCTCATTTTTAAGATTTTGACATTTTCACCTAAAGTGCACAATCAGGCTGAAAACGCGTTTAAAGCAATAAAAAGTTCATTTTGGCTCTCACACCTAAACTAAACGTTGTAGACTCAAAATTTTTGCTGTATTTAGTGTATTCTAGCATCCTGAAGATGATTCCAGCATTAATTTCATTGTGCTTATGCTCATTTTGAAGATTTTGACATTTTCACCTTAAGTGTACAATCAGGGGCTGAAAACGCGTTTAAAGCAATAAAAAGTTCATTTTGGCTCTCACACCTAAACTAAACGTTGTAGACTCAAAATTTTTGCTGTATTTAGTGTATTCTAGCATCCTGAAGATGATTCCAGCATTAATTTCATTGTGCTTATGCTCATTTTTAAGATTTTGACATTTTCACCTAAAGTGCACAATCAGGCTGAAAACGCGTTTAAAGCAATAAAAAGTTCATTTTGGCTCTCACACCTAAACTAAACGTTGTAGACTCAAAATTTTTGCTGTATTTAGTGTATTCTAGCATCCTGAAGATGATTCCAGCATTAATTTCATTGTGCTTATGCTCATTTTGAAGATTTTGACATTTTCACCTAAAGTGCACAATCAGGCTGAAAACGCATTTAAAGCCATAAAAAGTTCATTTTGGCTCTCACACCTAAACAAAACGTTGTAGACTCAACATTTTTGCTGTATTTAGTGTATTCTAGCATCCTGAAGATGATTCCAGCATTAATTTCATTGTGCTTATGCTCATTTTTAAGATTTTGACATTTTCACCTTAAGTGTACAATCAGGGGCTGAAAACGCGTTTAAAGCAATAAAAAGTTCATTTTGGCTCTCACACCTAAACTAAACGTTGTAGACTCAAAATTTTTGCTGTATTTAGTGTATTCTAGCATCCTGAAGATGATTCCAGCATTAATTTCATTGTGCTTATGCTCATTTTTAAGATTTTGACATTTTCACCTAAAGTGCACAATCAGGCTGAAAACGCATTTAAAGCCATAAAAAGTTCATTTTGGCTCTCACACCTAAACAAAACGTTGTAGACTCAACATTTTTGCTGTATTTAGTGTATTCTAGCATCCTGAAGATGATTCCAGCATTAATTTCATTGTGCTTATGCTCATTTTTAAGATTTTGACATTTTCACCTTAAGTGTACAATCAGGGGCTGAAAACGCGTTTAAAGCAATAAAAAGTTCATTTTGGCTCTCACACCTAAACTAAACGTTGTAGACTCAAAATTTTTGCTGTATTTAGTGTATTCTAGCATCCTGAAGATGATTCCAGCATTAATTTCATTGTGCTTATGCTCATTTTTAAGATTTTGACATTTTCACCTAAAGTGCACAATCAGGCTGAAAACGCGTTTAAAGCAATAAAAAGTTCATTTTGGCTCTCACACCTAAACTAAACGTTGTAGACTCAAAATTTTTGCTGTATTTAGTGTATTCTAGCATCCTGAAGATGATTCCAGCATTAATTTCATTGTGCTTATGCTCATTTTGAAGATTTTGACATTTTCACCTAAAGTGCACAATCAGGCTGAAAACGCATTTAAAGCCATAAAAAGTTCATTTTGGCTCTCACACCTAAACAAAACGTTGTAGACTCAACATTTTTGCTGTATTTAGTGTATTCTAGCATCCTGAAGATGATTCCAGCATTAATTTCATTGTGCTTATGCTCATTTTTAAGATTTTGACATTTTCACCTTAAGTGTACAATCAGGGGCTGAAAACGCGTTTAAAGCAATAAAAAGTTCATTTTGGCTCTCACACCTAAACTAAACGTTGTAGACTCAAAATTTTTGCTGTATTTAGTGTATTCTAGCATCCTGAAGATGATTCCAGCATTAATTTCATTGTGCTTATGCTCATTTTTAAGATTTTGACATTTTCACCTAAAGTGCACAATCAGGCTGAAAACGCGTTTAAAGCAATAAAAAGTTCATTTTGGCTCTCACACCTAAACTAAACGTTGTAGACTCAAAATTTTTGCTGTATTTAGTGTATTCTAGCATCCTGAAGATGATTCCAGCATTAATTTCATTGTGCTTATGCTCATTTTGAAGATTTTGACATTTTCACCTTAAGTGTACAATCAGGGGCTGAAAACGCGTTTAAAGCAATAAAAAGTTCATTTTGGCTCTCACACCTAAACTAAACGTTGTAGACTCAAAATTGTTGCTGTATTTAGTGTATTCTAGCATCCTGAAGATGATTCCAGCATTAATTTCATTGTGCTTATGCTCATTTTGAAGATTTTGACATTTTCACCTAAAGTGCACAATCAGGCTGAAAACGCATTTAAAGCCATAAAAAGTTCATTTTGGCTCTCACACCTAAACAAAACGTTGTAGACTCAACATTTTTGCTGTATTTAGTGTATTCTAGCATCCTGAAGATGATTCCAGCATTAATTTCATTGTGCTTATGCTCATTTTTAAGATTTTGACATTTTCACCTTAAGTGTACAATCAGGGGCTGAAAACGCGTTTAAAGCAATAAAAAGTTCATTTTGGCTCTCACACCTAAACTAAACGTTGTAGACTCAAAATTTTTGCTGTATTTAGTGTATTCTAGCATCCTGAAGATGATTCCAGCATTAATTTCATTGTGCTTATGCTCATTTTTAAGATTTTGACATTTTCACCTAAAGTGCACAATCAGGCTGAAAACGCGTTTAAAGCAATAAAAAGTTCATTTTGGCTCTCACACCTAAACTAAACGTTGTAGACTCAAAATTTTTGCTGTATTTAGTGTATTCTAGCATCCTGAAGATGATTCCAGCGTTAATTTCATTGTGCTTATGCTCATTTTGAAGATTTTGACATTTTCACCTTAAGTGTACAATCAGGGGCTGAAAACGCGTTTAAAGCAATAAAAAGTTCATTTTGGCTCTCACACCTAAACTAAACGTTGTAGACTCAAAATTTTTGCTGTATTTAGTGTATTCTAGCATCCTGAAGATGATTCCAGCATTAATTTCATTGTGCTTATGCTCATTTTTAAGATTTTGACATTTTCACCTAAAGTGCACAATCAGGCTGAAAACGCGTTTAAAGCAATAAAAAGTTAATTTTGGCTCTCACACCTAAACTAAACGTTGTAGACTCAAAATTTTTGCTGTATTTAGTGTATTCTAGCATCCTGAAGATGATTCCAGCATTAATTTCATTGTGCTTATGCTCATTTTTAAGATTTTGACATTTTCACCTAAAGTGCACAATCAGGCTGAAAACGCGTTTAAAGCAATAAAAAGTTCATTTTGGCTCTCACACCTAAACTAAACGTTGTAGAATCAAAATTTTTGCTGTATTTAGTGTATTCTAGCATCCTGAAGATGATTCCAGCATTAATTTCATTGTGCTTATGCTCATTTTGAAGATTTTGACATTTTCACCTAAAGTGCACAATCAGGCTGAAAACGCATTTAAAGCCATAAAAAGTTCATTTTGGCTCTCACACCTAAACAAAACGTTGTAGACTCAACATTTTTGCTGTATTTAGTGTATTCTAGCATCCTGAAGATGATTCCAGCATTAATTTCATTGTGCTTATGCTCATTTTGAAGATTTTGACATTTTCACCTTAAGTGTACAATCAGGGGCTGAAAACGCGTTTAAAGCAATAAAAAGTTCATTTTGGCTCTCACACCTAAACTAAACGTTGTAGACTCAAAATTTTTGCTGTATTTAGTGTATTCTAGCATCCTGAAGATGATTCCAGCATTAATTTCATTGTGCTTATGCTCATTTTTAAGATTTTGACATTTTCACCTAAAGTGCACAATCAGGCTGAAAACGCGTTTAAAGCAATAAAAAGTTCATTTTGGCTCTCACACCTAAACTAAACGTTGTAGACTCAAAATTTTTGCTGTATTTAGTGTATTCTAGCATCCTGAAGATGATTCCAGCATTAATTTCATTGTGCTTATGCTCATTTTGAAGATTTTGACATTTTCACCTAAAGTGCACAATCAGGCTGAAAACGCGTTTAAAGCAATAAAAAGTTCATTTTGGCTCTCACACCTAAACTAAACGTTGTAGACTCAAAATTTTTGCTGTATTTAGTGTATTCTAGCATCCTGAAGATGATTCCAGCATTAATTTCATTGTGCTTATGCTCATTTTGAAGATTTTGACATTTTCACCTTAAGTGTACAATCAGGGGCTGAAAACGCGTTTAAAGCAATAAAAAGTTCATTTTGGCTCTCACACCTAAACTAAACGTTGTAGACTCAAAATTTTTGCTGTATTTAGTGTATTCTAGCATCCTGAAGATGATTCCAGCATTAATTTCATTGTGCTTATGCTCATTTTTAAGATTTTGACATTTTCACCTAAAGTGCACAATCAGGCTGAAAACGCGTTTAAAGCAATAAAAAGTTCATTTTGGCTCTCACACCTAAACTAAACGTTGTAGACTCAAAATTTTTGCTGTATTTAGTGTATTCTAGCATCCTGAAGATGATTCCAGCATTAATTTCATTGTGCTTATGCTCATTTTGAAGATTTTGACATTTTCACCTTAAGTGCACAATCAGGCTGAAAACGCGTTTAAAGCAATAAAAAGTTCATTTTGGCTCTCACACCTAAACTAAACGTTGTAGACTCAAAATTTTTGCTGTATTTAGTGTATTCTAGCATCCTGAAGATGATTCCAGCATTAATTTCATTGTGCTTATGCTCATTTTGAAGATTTTGACATTTTCACCTTAAGTGTACAATCAGGGGCTGAAAACGCGTTTAAAGCAATAAAAAGTTCATTTTGGCTCTCACACCTAAACTAAACGTTGTAGACTCAAAATTTTTGCTGTATTTAGTGTATTCTAGCATCCTGAAGATGATTCCAGCATTAATTTCATTGTGCTTATGCTCATTTTTAAGATTTTGACATTTTCACCTAAAGTGCACAATCAGGCTGAAAACGCGTTTAAAGCAATAAAAAGTTCATTTTGGCTCTCACACCTAAACTAAACGTTGTAGAATCAAAATTTTTGCTGTATTTAGTGTATTCTAGCATCCTGAAGATGATTCCAGCATTAATTTCATTGTGCTTATGCTCATTTTGAAGATTTTGACATTTTCACCTAAAGTGCACAATCAGGCTGAAAACGCATTTAAAGCCATAAAAAGTTCATTTTGGCTCTCACACCTAAACAAAACGTTGTAGACTCAACATTTTTGCTGTATTTAGTGTATTCTAGCATCCTGAAGATGATTCCAGCATTAATTTCATTGTGCTTATGCTCATTTTGAAGATTTTGACATTTTCACCTTAAGTGTACAATCAGGGGCTGAAAACGCGTTTAAAGCAATAAAAAGTTCATTTTGGCTCTCACACCTAAACTAAACGTTGTAGACTCAAAATTTTTGCTGTATTTAGTGTATTCTAGCATCCTGAAGATGATTCCAGCATTAATTTCATTGTGCTTATGCTCATTTTTAAGATTTTGACATTTTCACCTAAAGTGCACAATCAGGCTGAAAACGCGTTTAAAGCAATAAAAAGTTCATTTTGGCTCTCACACCTAAACTAAACGTTGTAGACTCAAAATTTTTGCTGTATTTAGTGTATTCTAGCATCCTGAAGATGATTCCAGCATTAATTTCATTGTGCTTATGCTCATTTTGAAGATTTTGACATTTTCACCTAAAGTGCACAATCAGGCTGAAAACGCGTTTAAAGCAATAAAAAGTTCATTTTGGCTCTCACACCTAAACTAAACGTTGTAGACTCAAAATTTTTGCTGTATTTAGTGTATTCTAGCATCCTGAAGATGATTCCAGCATTAATTTCATTGTGCTTATGCTCATTTTGAAGATTTTGACATTTTCACCTTAAGTGTACAATCAGGGGCTGAAAACGCGTTTAAAGCAATAAAAAGTTCATTTTGGCTCTCACACCTAAACTAAACGTTGTAGACTCAAAATTTTTGCTGTATTTAGTGTATTCTAGCATCCTGAAGATGATTCCAGCATTAATTTCATTGTGCTTATGCTCATTTTTAAGATTTTGACATTTTCACCTAAAGTGCACAATCAGGCTGAAAACGCGTTTAAAGCAATAAAAAGTTCATTTTGGCTCTCACACCTAAACTAAACGTTGTAGACTCAAAATTTTTGCTGTATTTAGTGTATTCTAGCATCCTGAAGATGATTCCAGCATTAATTTCATTGTGCTTATGCTCATTTTTAAGATTTTGACATTTTCACCTAAAGTGCACAATCAGGCTGAAAACGCGTTTAAAGCAATAAAAAGTTCATTTTGGCTCTCACACCTAAACTAAACGTTGTAGACTCAAAATTTTTGCTGTATTTAGTGTATTCTAGCATCCTGAAGATGATTCCAGCATTAATTTCATTGTGCTTATGCTCATTTTGAAGATTTTGACATTTTCACCTAAAGTGCACAATCAGGCTGAAAACGCATTTAAAGCCATAAAAAGTTCATTTTGGCTCTCACACCTAAACAAAACGTTGTAGACTCAACATTTTTGCTGTATTTAGTGTATTCTAGCATCCTGAAGATGATTCCAGCATTAATTTCATTGTGCTTATGCTCATTTTTAAGATTTTGACATTTTCACCTTAAGTGTACAATCAGGGGCTGAAAACGCGTTTAAAGCAATAAAAAGTTCATTTTGGCTCTCACACCTAAACTAAACGTTGTAGACTCAAAATTTTTGCTGTATTTAGTGTATTCTAGCATCCTGAAGATGATTCCAGCATTAATTTCATTGTGCTTATGCTCATTTTTAAGATTTTGACATTTTCACCTAAAGTGCACAATCAGGCTGAAAACGCGTTTAAAGCAATAAAAAGTTCATTTTGGCTCTCACACCTAAACTAAACGTTGTAGACTCAAAATTTTTGCTGTATTTAGTGTATTCTAGCATCCTGAAGATGATTCCAGCATTAATTTCATTGTGCTTATGCTCATTTTGAAGATTTTGACATTTTCACCTAAAGTGCACAATCAGGCTGAAAACGCGTTTAAAGCAATAAAAAGTTCATTTTGGCTCTCACACCTAAACTAAACGTTGTAGACTCAAAATTTTTGCTGTATTTAGTGTATTCTAGCATCCTGAAGATGATTCCAGCATTAATTTCATTGTGCTTATGCTCATTTTGAAGATTTTGACATTTTCACCTAAAGTGCACAATCAGGCTGAAAACGCGTTTAAAGCAATAAAAAGTTCATTTTGGCTCTCACACCTAAACTAAACGTTGTAGACTCAAAATTTTTGCTGTATTTAGTGTATTCTAGCATCCTGAAGATGATTCCAGCGTTAATTTCATTGTGCTTATGCTCATTTTGAAGATTTTGACATTTTCACCTTAAGTGTACAATCAGGGGCTGAAAACGCGTTTAAAGCAATAAAAAGTTCATTTTGGCTCTCACACCTAAACTAAACGTTGTAGACTCAAAATTTTTGCTGTATTTAGTGTATTCTAGCATCCTGAAGATGATTCCAGCATTAATTTCATTGTGCTTATGCTCATTTTTAAGATTTTGACATTTTCACCTAAAGTGCACAATCAGGCTGAAAACGCGTTTAAAGCAATAAAAAGTTCATTTTGGCTCTCACACCTAAACTAAACGTTGTAGACTCAAAATTTTTGCTGTATTTAGTGTATTCTAGCATCCTGAAGATGATTCCAGCATTAATTTCATTGTGCTTATGCTCATTTTTAAGATTTTGACATTTTCACCTAAAGTGCACAATCAGGCTGAAAACGCGTTTAAAGCAATAAAAAGTTCATTTTGGCTCTCACACCTAAACTAAACGTTGTAGAATCAAAATTTTTGCTGTATTTAGTGTATTCTAGCATCCTGAAGATGATTCCAGCATTAATTTCATTGTGCTTATGCTCATTTTGAAGATTTTGACATTTTCACCTAAAGTGCACAATCAGGCTGAAAACGCATTTAAAGCCATAAAAAGTTCATTTTGGCTCTCACACCTAAACAAAACGTTGTAGACTCAACATTTTTGCTGTATTTAGTGTATTCTAGCATCCTGAAGATGATTCCAGCATTAATTTCATTGTGCTTATGCTCATTTTGAAGATTTTGACATTTTCACCTTAAGTGTACAATCAGGGGCTGAAAACGCGTTTAAAGCAATAAAAAGTTCATTTTGGCTCTCACACCTAAACTAAACGTTGTAGACTCAAAATTTTTGCTGTATTTAGTGTATTCTAGCATCCTGAAGATGATTCCAGCATTAATTTCATTGTGCTTATGCTCATTTTTAAGATTTTGACATTTTCACCTAAAGTGCACAATCAGGCTGAAAACGCGTTTAAAGCAATAAAAAGTTCATTTTGGCTCTCACACCTAAACTAAACGTTGTAGACTCAAAATTTTTGCTGTATTTAGTGTATTCTAGCATCCTGAAGATGATTCCAGCATTAATTTCATTGTGCTTATGCTCATTTTGAAGATTTTGACATTTTCACCTAAAGTGCACAATCAGGCTGAAAACGCGTTTAAAGCAATAAAAAGTTCATTTTGGCTCTCACACCTAAACTAAACGTTGTAGACTCAAAATTTTTGCTGTATTTAGTGTATTCTAGCATCCTGAAGATGATTCCAGCATTAATTTCATTGTGCTTATGCTCATTTTGAAGATTTTGACATTTTCACCTTAAGTGTACAATCAGGGGCTGAAAACGCGTTTAAAGCAATAAAAAGTTCATTTTGGCTCTCACACCTAAACTAAACGTTGTAGACTCAAAATTGTTGCTGTATTTAGTGTATTCTAGCATCCTGAAGATGATTCCAGCATTAATTTCATTGTGCTTATGCTCATTTTTAAGATTTTGACATTTTCACCTAAAGTGCACAATCAGGCTGAAAACGCGTTTAAAGCAATAAAAAGTTCATTTTGGCTCTCACACCTAAACTAAACGTTGTAGACTCAAAATTTTTGCTGTATTTAGTGTATTCTAGCATCCTGAAGATGATTCCAGCATTAATTTCATTGTGCTTATGCTCATTTTGAAGATTTTGACATTTTCACCTTAAGTGCACAATCAGGCTGAAAACGCGTTTAAAGCAATAAAAAGTTCATTTTGGCTCTCACACCTAAACTAAACGTTGTAGACTCAAAATTTTTGCTGTATTTAGTGTATTCTAGCATCCTGAAGATGATTCCAGCATTAATTTCATTGTGCTTATGCTCATTTTGAAGATTTTGACATTTTCACCTAAAGTGCACAATCAGGCTGAAAACGCGTTTAAAGCAATAAAAAGTTCATTTTGGCTCTCACACCTAAACTAAACGTTGTAGACTCAAAATTTTTGCTGTATTTAGTGTATTCTAGCATCCTGAAGATGATTCCAGCATTAATTTCATTGTGCTTATGCTCATTTTGAAGATTTTGACATTTTCACCTTAAGTGTACAATCAGGGGCTGAAAACGCGTTTAAAGCAATAAAAAGTTCATTTTGGCTCTCACACCTAAACTAAACGTTGTAGACTCAAAATTTTTGCTGTATTTAGTGTATTCTAGCATCCTGAAGATGATTCCAGCATTAATTTCATTGTGCTTATGCTCATTTTTAAGATTTTGACATTTTCACCTAAAGTGCACAATCAGGCTGAAAACGCGTTTAAAGCAATAAAAAGTTCATTTTGGCTCTCACACCTAAACTAAACGTTGTAGAATCAAAATTTTTGCTGTATTTAGTGTATTCTAGCATCCTGAAGATGATTCCAGCATTAATTTCATTGTGCTTATGCTCATTTTTAAGATTTTGACATTTTCACCTAAAGTGCACAATCAGGCTGAAAACGCGTTTAAAGCAATAAAAAGTTCATTTTGGCTCTCACACCTAAACTAAACGTTGTAGACTCAAAATTTTTGCTGTATTTAGTGTATTCTAGCATCCTGAAGATGATTCCAGCATTAATTTCATTGTGCTTATGCTCATTTTGAAGATTTTGACATTTTCACCTTAAGTGCACAATCAGGCTGAAAACGCGTTTAAAGCAATAAAAAGTTCATTTTGGCTCTCACACCTAAACTAAACGTTGTAGACTCAAAATTTTTGCTGTATTTAGTGTATTCTAGCATCCTGAAGATGATTCCAGCATTAATTTCATTGTGCTTATGCTCATTTTGAAGATTTTGACATTTTCACCTAAAGTGTACAATCAGGCTGAAAACGCATTTAAAGCAATAAAAAGTTCATTTTGGCTCTCACACCTAAACTAAACGTTGTAGACTCAAAATTTTTGCTGTATTTAGTGTATTCTAGCATCCTGAAGATGATTCCAGCATTAATTTCATTGTGCTTATGCTCATTTTTAAGATTTTGACATTTTCACCTAAAGTGCACAATCAGGCTGAAAACGCGTTTAAAGCAATAAAAAGTTCATTTTGGCTCTCACACCTAAACTAAACGTTGTAGACTCAAAATTTTTGCTGTATTTAGTGTATTCTAGCATCCTGAAGATGATTCCAGCATTAATTTCATTGTGCTTATGCTCATTTTGAAGATTTTGACATTTTCACCTTAATTGTACAATCAGGGGCTGAAAACGCGTTTAAAGCAATAAAAAGTTCATTTTGGCTCTCACACCTAAACTAAACGTTGTAGACTCAAAATTTTTGCTGTATTTAGTGTATTCTAGCATCCTGAAGATGATTCCAGCATTAATTTCATTGTGCTTATGCTCATTTTTAAGATTTTGACATTTTCACCTAAAGTGCACAATCAGGCTGAAAACGCGTTTAAAGCAATAAAAAGTTCATTTTGGCTCTCACACCTAAACTAAACGTTGTAGACTCAAAATTTTTGCTGTATTTAGTGTATTCTAGCATCCTGAAGATGATTCCAGCATTAATTTCATTGTGCTTATGCTCATTTTGAAGATTTTGACATTTTCACCTTAAGTGTACAATCAGGGGCTGAAAACGCGTTTAAAGCAATAAAAAGTTCATTTTGGCTCTCACACCTAAACTAAACGTTGTAGACTCAAAATTTTTGCTGTATTTAGTGTATTCTAGCATCCTGAAGATGATTCCAGCATTAATTTCATTGTGCTTATGCTCATTTTTAAGATTTTGACATTTTCACCTAAAGTGCACAATCAGGCTGAAAACGCGTTTAAAGCAATAAAAAGTTCATTTTGGCTCTCACACCTAAACTAAACGTTGTAGACTCAAAATTTTTGCTGTATTTAGTGTATTCTAGCATCCTGAAGATGATTCCAGCATTAATTTCATTGTGCTTATGCTCATTTTGAAGATTTTGACATTTTCACCTAAAGTGCACAATCAGGCTGAAAACGCATTTAAAGCCATAAAAAGTTCATTTTGGCTCTCACACCTAAACAAAACGTTGTAGACTCAACATTTTTGCTGTATTTAGTGTATTCTAGCATCCTGAAGATGATTCCAGCATTAATTTCATTGTGCTTATGCTCATTTTTAAGATTTTGACATTTTCACCTTAAGTGTACAATCAGGGGCTGAAAACGCGTTTAAAGCAATAAAAAGTTCATTTTGGCTCTCACACCTAAACTAAACGTTGTAGACTCAAAATTTTTGCTGTATTTAGTGTATTCTAGCATCCTGAAGATGATTCCAGCATTAATTTCATTGTGCTTATGCTCATTTTTAAGATTTTGACATTTTCACCTAAAGTGCACAATCAGGCTGAAAACGCATTTAAAGCCATAAAAAGTTCATTTTGGCTCTCACACCTAAACAAAACGTTGTAGACTCAACATTTTTGCTGTATTTAGTGTATTCTAGCATCCTGAAGATGATTCCAGCATTAATTTCATTGTGCTTATGCTCATTTTTAAGATTTTGACATTTTCACCTTAAGTGTACAATCAGGGGCTGAAAACGCGTTTAAAGCAATAAAAAGTTCATTTTGGCTCTCACACCTAAACTAAACGTTGTAGACTCAAAATTTTTGCTGTATTTAGTGTATTCTAGCATCCTGAAGATGATTCCAGCATTAATTTCATTGTGCTTATGCTCATTTTTAAGATTTTGACATTTTCACCTAAAGTGCACAATCAGGCTGAAAACGCGTTTAAAGCAATAAAAAGTTCATTTTGGCTCTCACACCTAAACTAAACGTTGTAGACTCAAAATTTTTGCTGTATTTAGTGTATTCTAGCATCCTGAAGATGATTCCAGCATTAATTTCATTGTGCTTATGCTCATTTTGAAGATTTTGACATTTTCACCTAAAGTGCACAATCAGGCTGAAAACGCATTTAAAGCCATAAAAAGTTCATTTTGGCTCTCACACCTAAACAAAACGTTGTAGACTCAACATTTTTGCTGTATTTAGTGTATTCTAGCATCCTGAAGATGATTCCAGCATTAATTTCATTGTGCTTATGCTCATTTTTAAGATTTTGACATTTTCACCTTAAGTGTACAATCAGGGGCTGAAAACGCGTTTAAAGCAATAAAAAGTTCATTTTGGCTCTCACACCTAAACTAAACGTTGTAGACTCAAAATTTTTGCTGTATTTAGTGTATTCTAGCATCCTGAAGATGATTCCAGCATTAATTTCATTGTGCTTATGCTCATTTTTAAGATTTTGACATTTTCACCTAAAGTGCACAATCAGGCTGAAAACGCGTTTAAAGCAATAAAAAGTTCATTTTGGCTCTCACACCTAAACTAAACGTTGTAGACTCAAAATTTTTGCTGTATTTAGTGTATTCTAGCATCCTGAAGATGATTCCAGCATTAATTTCATTGTGCTTATGCTCATTTTGAAGATTTTGACATTTTCACCTAAAGTGCACAATCAGGCTGAAAACGCGTTTAAAGCAATAAAAAGTTCATTTTGGCTCTCACACCTAAACTAAACGTTGTAGACTCAAAATTTTTGCTGTATTTAGTGTATTCTAGCATCCTGAAGATGATTCCAGCATTAATTTCATTGTGCTTATGCTCATTTTGAAGATTTTGACATTTTCACCTAAAGTGCACAATCAGGCTGAAAACGCGTTTAAAGCAATAAAAAGTTCATTTTGGCTCTCACACCTAAACTAAACGTTGTAGACTCAAAATTTTTGCTGTATTTAGTGTATTCTAGCATCCTGAAGATGATTCCAGCATTAATTTCATTGTGCTTATGCTCATTTTGAAGATTTTGACATTTTCACCTTAAGTGTACAATCAGGGGCTGAAAACGCGTTTAAAGCAATAAAAAGTTCATTTTGGCTCTCACACCTAAACTAAACGTTGTAGACTCAAAATTTTTGCTGTATTTAGTGTATTCTAGCATCCTGAAGATGATTCCAGCATTAATTTCATTGTGCTTATGCTCATTTTTAAGATTTTGACATTTTCACCTAAAGTGCACAATCAGGCTGAAAACGCGTTTAAAGCAATAAAAAGTTCATTTTGGCTCTCACACCTAAACTAAACGTTGTAGAATCAAAATTTTTGCTGTATTTAGTGTATTCTAGCATCCTGAAGATGATTCCAGCATTAATTTCATTGTGCTTATGCTCATTTTGAAGATTTTGACATTTTCACCTAAAGTGCACAATCAGGCTGAAAACGCATTTAAAGCCATAAAAAGTTCATTTTGGCTCTCACACCTAAACAAAACGTTGTAGACTCAACATTTTTGCTGTATTTAGTGTATTCTAGCATCCTGAAGATGATTCCAGCATTAATTTCATTGTGCTTATGCTCATTTTGAAGATTTTGACATTTTCACCTTAAGTGTACAATCAGGGGCTGAAAACGCGTTTAAAGCAATAAAAAGTTCATTTTGGCTCTCACACCTAAACTAAACGTTGTAGACTCAAAATTTTTGCTGTATTTAGTGTATTCTAGCATCCTGAAGATGATTCCAGCATTAATTTCATTGCGCTTATGCTCATTTTTAAGATTTTGACATTTTCACCTAAAGTGCACAATCAGGCTGAAAACGCGTTTAAAGCAATAAAAAGTTCATTTTGGCTCTCACACCTAAACTAAACGTTGTAGACTCAAAATTTTTGCTGTATTTAGTGTATTCTAGCATCCTGAAGATGATTCCAGCATTAATTTCATTGTGCTTATGCTCATTTTGAAGATTTTGACATTTTCACCTAAAGTGCACAATCAGGCTGAAAACGCGTTTAAAGCAATAAAAAGTTCATTTTGGCTCTCACACCTAAACTAAACGTTGTAGACTCAAAATTTTTGCTGTATTTAGTGTATTCTAGCATCCTGAAGATGATTCCAGCATTAATTTCATTGTGCTTATGCTCATTTTGAAGATTTTGACATTTTCACCTTAAGTGTACAATCAGGGGCTGAAAACGCGTTTAAAGCAATAAAAAGTTCATTTTGGCTCTCACACCTAAACTAAACGTTGTAGACTCAAAATTGTTGCTGTATTTAGTGTATTCTAGCATCCTGAAGATGATTCCAGCATTAATTTCATTGTGCTTATGCTCATTTTTAAGATTTTGACATTTTCACCTAAAGTGCACAATCAGGCTGAAAACGCGTTTAAAGCAATAAAAAGTTCATTTTGGCTCTCACACCTAAACTAAACGTTGTAGACTCAAAATTTTTGCTGTATTTAGTGTATTCTAGCATCCTGAAGATGATTCCAGCATTAATTTCATTGTGCTTATGCTCATTTTGAAGATTTTGACATTTTCACCTAAAGTGCACAATCAGGCTGAAAACGCGTTTAAAGCAATAAAAAGTTCATTTTGGCTCTCACACCTAAACTAAACGTTGTAGACTCAAAATTTTTGCTGTATTTAGTGTATTCTAGCATCCTGAAGATGATTCCAGCATTAATTTCATTGTGCTTATGCTCATTTTGAAGATTTTGACATTTTCACCTTAAGTGTACAATCAGGGGCTGAAAACGCGTTTAAAGCAATAAAAAGTTCATTTTGGCTCTCACACCTAAACTAAACGTTGTAGACTCAAAATTTTTGCTGTATTTAGTGTATTCTAGCATCCTGAAGATGATTCCAGCATTAATTTCATTGTGCTTATGCTCATTTTTAAGATTTTGACATTTTCACCTAAAGTGCACAATCAGGCTGAAAACGCGTTTAAAGCAATAAAAAGTTCATTTTGGCTCTCACACCTAAACTAAACGTTGTAGAATCAAAATTTTTGCTGTATTTAGTGTATTCTAGCATCCTGAAGATGATTCCAGCATTAATTTCATTGTGCTTATGCTCATTTTGAAGATTTTGACATTTTCACCTTAAGTGTACAATCAGGGGCTGAAAACGCGTTTAAAGCAATAAAAAGTTCATTTTGGCTCTCACACCTAAACTAAACGTTGTAGACTCAAAATTTTTGCTGTATTTAGTGTATTCTAGCATCCTGAAGATGATTCCAGCATTAATTTCATTGTGCTTATGCTCATTTTTAAGATTTTGACATTTTCACCTAAAGTGCACAATCAGGCTGAAAACGCGTTTAAAGCAATAAAAAGTTCATTTTGACTCTCACACCTAAACTAAACGTTGTAGAATCAAAATTTTTGCTGTATTTAGTGTATTCTAGCATCCTGAAGATGATTCCAGCATTAATTTCATTGTGCTTATGCTCATTTTGAAGATTTTGACATTTTCACCTAAAGTGCACAATCAGGCTGAAAACGCATTTAAAGCCATAAAAAGTTCATTTTGGCTCTCACACCTAAACAAAACGTTGTAGACTCAACATTTTTGCTGTATTTAGTGTATTCTAGCATCCTGAAGATGATTCCAGCATTAATTTCATTGTGCTTATGCTCATTTTTAAGATTTTGACATTTTCACCTTAAGTGTACAATCAGGGGCTGAAAACGCGTTTAAAGCAATAAAAAGTTCATTTTGGCTCTCACACCTAAACTAAACGTTGTAGACTCAAAATTTTTGCTGTATTTAGTGTATTCTAGCATCCTGAAGATGATTCCAGCATTAATTTCATTATGCTTATGCTCATTTTGAAGATTTTGACATTTTCACCTAAAGTGCACAATCAGGCTGAAAACGCATTTAAAGCCATAAAAAGTTCATTTTGGCTCTCACACCTAAACAAAACGTTGTAGACTCAACATTTTTGCTGTATTTAGTGTATTCTAGCATCCTGAAGATGATTCCAGCATTAATTTCATTGTGCTTATGCTCATTTTGAAGATTTTGACATTTTCACCTTAAGTGTACAATCAGGGGCTGAAAACGCGTTTAAAGCAATAAAAAGTTCATTTTGGCTCTCACACCTAAACTAAACCTTGTAGACTCAAAATTTTTGTTGTATTTAGTGTATTCTAGCATCCTGAAGATGATTCCAGCATTAATTTCATTGTGCTTATGCTCATTTTGAAGATTTTGACATTTTCACCTAAAGTGTACAATCAGGCTGAAAACGCATTTAAAGCAATAAAAAGTTCATTTTGGCTCTCACACCTAAACTAAACGTTGTAGACTCAAAATTTTTGCTGTATTTAGTGTATTCTAGCATCCTGAAGATGATTCCAGCATTAATTTCATTGTGCTTATGCTCATTTTTAAGATTTTGACATTTTCACCTAAAGTGCACAATCAGGCTGAAAACGCGTTTAAAGCAATAAAAAGTTCATTTTGGCTCTCACACCTAAACTAAACGTTGTAGACTCAAAATTTTTGCTGTATTTAGTGTATTCTAGCATCCTGAAGATGATTCCAGCATTAATTTCATTGTGCTTATGCTCATTTTGAAGATTTTGACATTTTCACCTTAATTGTACAATCAGGGGCTGAAAACGCGTTTAAAGCAATAAAAAGTTCATTTTGGCTCTCACACCTAAACTAAACGTTGTAGACTCAAAATTTTTGCTGTATTTAGTGTATTCTAGCATCCTGAAGATGATTCCAGCATTAATTTCATTGTGCTTATGCTCATTTTTAAGATTTTGACATTTTCACCTAAAGTGCACAATCAGGCTGAAAACGCGTTTAAAGCAATAAAAAGTTCATTTTGGCTCTCACACCTAAACTAAACGTTGTAGACTCAAAATTTTTGCTGTATTTAGTGTATTCTAGCATCCTGAAGATGATTCCAGCATTAATTTCATTGTGCTTATGCTCATTTTGAAGATTTTGACATTTTCACCTTAAGTGTACAATCAGGGGCTGAAAACGCGTTTAAAGCAATAAAAAGTTCATTTTGGCTCTCACACCTAAACTAAACGTTGTAGACTCAAAATTTTTGCTGTATTTAGTGTATTCTAGCATCCTGAAGATGATTCCAGCATTAATTTCATTGTGCTTATGCTCATTTTTAAGATTTTGACATTTTCACCTAAAGTGCACAATCAGGCTGAAAACGCGTTTAAAGCAATAAAAAGTTCATTTTGGCTCTCACACCTAAACTAAACGTTGTAGACTCAAAATTTTTGCTGTATTTAGTGTATTCTAGCATCCTGAAGATGATTCCAGCATTAATTTCATTGTGCTTATGCTCATTTTGAAGATTTTGACATTTTCACCTAAAGTGCACAATCAGGCTGAAAACGCATTTAAAGCCATAAAAAGTTCATTTTGGCTCTCACACCTAAACAAAACGTTGTAGACTCAACATTTTTGCTGTATTTAGTGTATTCTAGCATCCTGAAGATGATTCCAGCATTAATTTCATTGTGCTTATGCTCATTTTTAAGATTTTGACATTTTCACCTTAAGTGTACAATCAGGGGCTGAAAACGCGTTTAAAGCAATAAAAAGTTCATTTTGGCTCTCACACCTAAACTAAACGTTGTAGACTCAAAATTTTTGCTGTATTTAGTGTATTCTAGCATCCTGAAGATGATTCCAGCATTAATTTCATTGTGCTTATGCTCATTTTTAAGATTTTGACATTTTCACCTAAAGTGCACAATCAGGCTGAAAACGCATTTAAAGCCATAAAAAGTTCATTTTGGCTCTCACACCTAAACAAAACGTTGTAGACTCAACATTTTTGCTGTATTTAGTGTATTCTAGCATCCTGAAGATGATTCCAGCATTAATTTCATTGTGCTTATGCTCATTTTTAAGATTTTGACATTTTCACCTTAAGTGTACAATCAGGGGCTGAAAACGCGTTTAAAGCAATAAAAAGTTCATTTTGGCTCTCACACCTAAACTAAACGTTGTAGACTCAAAATTTTTGCTGTATTTAGTGTATTCTAGCATCCTGAAGATGATTCCAGCATTAATTTCATTGTGCTTATGCTCATTTTTAAGATTTTGACATTTTCACCTAAAGTGCACAATCAGGCTGAAAACGCGTTTAAAGCAATAAAAAGTTCATTTTGGCTCTCACACCTAAACTAAACGTTGTAGACTCAAAATTTTTGCTGTATTTAGTGTATTCTAGCATCCTGAAGATGATTCCAGCATTAATTTCATTGTGCTTATGCTCATTTTGAAGATTTTGACATTTTCACCTAAAGTGCACAATCAGGCTGAAAACGCATTTAAAGCCATAAAAAGTTCATTTTGGCTCTCACACCTAAACAAAACGTTGTAGACTCAACATTTTTGCTGTATTTAGTGTATTCTAGCATCCTGAAGATGATTCCAGCATTAATTTCATTGTGCTTATGCTCATTTTTAAGATTTTGACATTTTCACCTTAAGTGTACAATCAGGGGCTGAAAACGCGTTTAAAGCAATAAAAAGTTCATTTTGGCTCTCACACCTAAACTAAACGTTGTAGACTCAAAATTTTTGCTGTATTTAGTGTATTCTAGCATCCTGAAGATGATTCCAGCATTAATTTCATTGTGCTTATGCTCATTTTTAAGATTTTGACATTTTCACCTAAAGTGCACAATCAGGCTGAAAACGCGTTTAAAGCAATAAAAAGTTCATTTTGGCTCTCACACCTAAACTAAACGTTGTAGACTCAAAATTTTTGCTGTATTTAGTGTATTCTAGCATCCTGAAGATGATTCCAGCATTAATTTCATTGTGCTTATGCTCATTTTGAAGATTTTGACATTTTCACCTTAAGTGTACAATCAGGGGCTGAAAACGCGTTTAAAGCAATAAAAAGTTCATTTTGGCTCTCACACCTAAACTAAACGTTGTAGACTCAAAATTGTTGCTGTATTTAGTGTATTCTAGCATCCTGAAGATGATTCCAGCATTAATTTCATTGTGCTTATGCTCATTTTTAAGATTTTGACATTTTCACCTAAAGTGCACAATCAGGCTGAAAACGCGTTTAAAGCAATAAAAAGTTCATTTTGGCTCTCACACCTAAACTAAACGTTGTAGACTCAAAATTTTTGCTGTATTTAGTGTATTCTAGCATCCTGAAGATGATTCCAGCATTAATTTCATTGTGCTTATGCTCATTTTTAAGATTTTGACATTTTCACCTAAAGTGCACAATCAGGCTGAAAACGCGTTTAAAGCAATAAAAAGTTCATTTTGGCTCTCACACCTAAACTAAACGTTGTAGAATCAAAATTTTTGCTGTATTTAGTGTATTCTAGCATCCTGAAGATGATTCCAGCATTAATTTCATTGTGCTTATGCTCATTTTGAAGATTTTGACATTTTCACCTAAAGTGCACAATCAGGCTGAAAACGCGTTTAAAGCAATAAAAAGTTCATTTTGGCTCTCACACCTAAACTAAACGTTGTAGACTCAAAATTTTTGCTGTATTTAGTGTATTCTAGCATCCTGAAGATGATTCCAGCATTAATTTCATTGTGCTTATGCTCATTTTTAAGATTTTGACATTTTCACCTTAAGTGTACAATCAGGGGCTGAAAACGCGTTTAAAGCAATAAAAAGTTCATTTTGGCTCTCACACCTAAACTAAACGTTGTAGACTCAAAATTTTTGCTGTATTTAGTGTATTCTAGCATCCTGAAGATGATTCCAGCATTAATTTCATTGTGCTTATGCTCATTTTTAAGATTTTGACATTTTCACCTAAAGTGCACAATCAGGCTGAAAACGCGTTTAAAGCAATAAAAAGTTCATTTTGGCTCTCACACCTAAACTAAACGTTGTAGACTCAAAATTTTTGCTGTATTTAGTGTATTCTAGCATCCTGAAGATGATTCCAGCGTTAATTTCATTGTGCTTATGCTCATTTTGAAGATTTTGACATTTTCACCTTAAGTGTACAATCAGGGGCTGAAAACGCGTTTAAAGCAATAAAAAGTTCATTTTGGCTCTCACACCTAAACTAAACGTTGTAGACTCAAAATTTTTGCTGTATTTAGTGTATTCTAGCATCCTGAAGATGATTCCAGCATTAATTTCATTGTGCTTATGCTCATTTTTAAGATTTTGACATTTTCACCTAAAGTGCACAATCAGGCTGAAAACGCGTTTAAAGCAATAAAAAGTTCATTTTGGCTCTCACACCTAAACTAAACGTTGTAGAATCAAAATTTTTGCTGTATTTAGTGTATTCTAGCATCCTGAAGATGATTCCAGCATTAATTTCATTGTGCTTATGCTCATTTTGAAGATTTTGACATTTTCACCTTAAGTGTACAATCAGGGGCTGAAAACGCGTTTAAAGCAATAAAAAGTTCATTTTGGCTCTCACACCTAAACTAAACGTTGTAGACTCAAAATTTTTGCTGTATTTAGTGTATTCTAGCATCCTGAAGATGATTCCAGCATTAATTTCATTGTGCTTATGCTCATTTTTAAGATTTTGACATTTTCACCTAAAGTGCACAATCAGGCTGAAAACGCGTTTAAAGCAATAAAAAGTTCATTTTGGCTCTCACACCTAAACTAAACGTTGTAGACTCAAAATTTTTGCTGTATTTAGTGTATTCTAGCATCCTGAAGATGATTCCAGCATTAATTTCATTGTGCTTATGCTCATTTTGAAGATTTTGACATTTTCACCTAAAGTGCACAATCAGGCTGAAAACGCGTTTAAAGCAATAAAAAGTTCATTTTGGCTCTCACACCTAAACTAAACGTTGTAGACTCAAAATTTTTGCTGTATTTAGTGTATTCTAGCATCCTGAAGATGATTCCAGCATTAATTTCATTGTGCTTATGCTCATTTTGAAGATTTTGACATTTTCACCTTAAGTGTACAATCAGGGGCTGAAAACGCGTTTAAAGCAATAAAAAGTTCATTTTGGCTCTCACACCTAAACTAAACGTTGTAGACTCAAAATTTTTGCTGTATTTAGTGTATTCTAGCATCCTGAAGATGATTCCAGCATTAATTTCATTGTGCTTATGCTCATTTTTAAGATTTTGACATTTTCACCTAAAGTGCACAATCAGGCTGAAAACGCGTTTAAAGCAATAAAAAGTTCATTTTGGCTCTCACACCTAAACTAAACGTTGTAGACTCAAAATTTTTGCTGTATTTAGTGTATTCTAGCATCCTGAAGATGATTCCAGCATTAATTTCATTGTGCTTATGCTCATTTTTAAGATTTTGACATTTTCACCTAAAGTGCACAATCAGGCTGAAAACGCGTTTAAAGCAATAAAAAGTTCATTTTGGCTCTCACACCTAAACTAAACGTTGTAGACTCAAAATTTTTGCTGTATTTAGTGTATTCTAGCATCCTGAAGATGATTCCAGCATTAATTTCATTGTGCTTATGCTCATTTTGAAGATTTTGACATTTTCACCTAAAGTGCACAATCAGGCTGAAAACGCATTTAAAGCCATAAAAAGTTCATTTTGGCTCTCACACCTAAACAAAACGTTGTAGACTCAACATTTTTGCTGTATTTAGTGTATTCTAGCATCCTGAAGATGATTCCAGCATTAATTTCATTGTGCTTATGCTCATTTTTAAGATTTTGACATTTTCACCTTAAGTGTACAATCAGGGGCTGAAAACGCGTTTAAAGCAATAAAAAGTTCATTTTGGCTCTCACACCTAAACTAAACGTTGTAGACTCAAAATTTTTGCTGTATTTAGTGTATTCTAGCATCCTGAAGATGATTCCAGCATTAATTTCATTGTGCTTATGCTCATTTTTAAGATTTTGACATTTTCACCTAAAGTGCACAATCAGGCTGAAAACGCGTTTAAAGCAATAAAAAGTTCATTTTGGCTCTCACACCTAAACTAAACGTTGTAGACTCAAAATTTTTGCTGTATTTAGTGTATTCTAGCATCCTGAAGATGATTCCAGCATTAATTTCATTGTGCTTATGCTCATTTTGAAGATTTTGACATTTTCACCTAAAGTGCACAATCAGGCTGAAAACGCGTTTAAAGCAATAAAAAGTTCATTTTGGCTCTCACACCTAAACTAAACGTTGTAGACTCAAAATTTTTGCTGTATTTAGTGTATTCTAGCATCCTGAAGATGATTCCAGCATTAATTTCATTGTGCTTATGCTCATTTTGAAGATTTTGACATTTTCACCTAAAGTGCACAATCAGGCTGAAAACGCGTTTAAAGCAATAAAAAGTTCATTTTGGCTCTCACACCTAAACTAAACGTTGTAGACTCAAAATTTTTGCTGTATTTAGTGTATTCTAGCATCCTGAAGATGATTCCAGCATTAATTTCATTGTGCTTATGCTCATTTTGAAGATTTTGACATTTTCACCTTAAGTGTACAATCAGGGGCTGAAAACGCGTTTAAAGCAATAAAAAGTTCATTTTGGCTCTCACACCTAAACTAAACGTTGTAGACTCAAAATTTTTGCTGTATTTAGTGTATTCTAGCATCCTGAAGATGATTCCAGCATTAATTTCATTGTGCTTATGCTCATTTTTAAGATTTTGACATTTTCACCTAAAGTGCACAATCAGGCTGAAAACGCGTTTAAAGCAATAAAAAGTTCATTTTGGCTCTCACACCTAAACTAAACGTTGTAGAATCAAAATTTTTGCTGTATTTAGTGTATTCTAGCATCCTGAAGATGATTCCAGCATTAATTTCATTGTGCTTATGCTCATTTTGAAGATTTTGACATTTTCACCTAAAGTGCACAATCAGGCTGAAAACGCATTTAAAGCCATAAAAAGTTCATTTTGGCTCTCACACCTAAACAAAACGTTGTAGACTCAACATTTTTGCTGTATTTAGTGTATTCTAGCATCCTGAAGATGATTCCAGCATTAATTTCATTGTGCTTATGCTCATTTTGAAGATTTTGACATTTTCACCTTAAGTGTACAATCAGGGGCTGAAAACGCGTTTAAAGCAATAAAAAGTTCATTTTGGCTCTCACACCTAAACTAAACGTTGTAGACTCAAAATTTTTGCTGTATTTAGTGTATTCTAGCATCCTGAAGATGATTCCAGCATTAATTTCATTGCGCTTATGCTCATTTTTAAGATTTTGACATTTTCACCTAAAGTGCACAATCAGGCTGAAAACGCGTTTAAAGCAATAAAAAGTTCATTTTGGCTCTCACACCTAAACTAAACGTTGTAGACTCAAAATTTTTGCTGTATTTAGTGTATTCTAGCATCCTGAAGATGATTCCAGCATTAATTTCATTGTGCTTATGCTCATTTTGAAGATTTTGACATTTTCACCTAAAGTGCACAATCAGGCTGAAAACGCGTTTAAAGCAATAAAAAGTTCATTTTGGCTCTCACACCTAAACTAAACGTTGTAGACTCAAAATTTTTGCTGTATTTAGTGTATTCTAGCATCCTGAAGATGATTCCAGCATTAATTTCATTGTGCTTATGCTCATTTTGAAGATTTTGACATTTTCACCTTAAGTGTACAATCAGGGGCTGAAAACGCGTTTAAAGCAATAAAAAGTTCATTTTGGCTCTCACACCTAAACTAAACGTTGTAGACTCAAAATTGTTGCTGTATTTAGTGTATTCTAGCATCCTGAAGATGATTCCAGCATTAATTTCATTGTGCTTATGCTCATTTTTAAGATTTTGACATTTTCACCTAAAGTGCACAATCAGGCTGAAAACGCGTTTAAAGCAATAAAAAGTTCATTTTGGCTCTCACACCTAAACTAAACGTTGTAGACTCAAAATTTTTGCTGTATTTAGTGTATTCTAGCATCCTGAAGATGATTCCAGCATTAATTTCATTGTGCTTATGCTCATTTTGAAGATTTTGACATTTTCACCTAAAGTGCACAATCAGGCTGAAAACGCGTTTAAAGCAATAAAAAGTTCATTTTGGCTCTCACACCTAAACTAAACGTTGTAGACTCAAAATTTTTGCTGTATTTAGTGTATTCTAGCATCCTGAAGATGATTCCAGCATTAATTTCATTGTGCTTATGCTCATTTTGAAGATTTTGACATTTTCACCTTAAGTGTACAATCAGGGGCTGAAAACGCGTTTAAAGCAATAAAAAGTTCATTTTGGCTCTCACACCTAAACTAAACGTTGTAGACTCAAAATTTTTGCTGTATTTAGTGTATTCTAGCATCCTGAAGATGATTCCAGCATTAATTTCATTGTGCTTATGCTCATTTTTAAGATTTTGACATTTTCACCTAAAGTGCACAATCAGGCTGAAAACGCGTTTAAAGCAATAAAAAGTTCATTTTGGCTCTCACACCTAAACTAAACGTTGTAGAATCAAAATTTTTGCTGTATTTAGTGTATTCTAGCATCCTGAAGATGATTCCAGCATTAATTTCATTGTGCTTATGCTCATTTTTAAGATTTTGACATTTTCACCTAAAGTGCACAATCAGGCTGAAAACGCGTTTAAAGCAATAAAAAGTTCATTTTGGCTCTCACACCTAAACTAAACGTTGTAGACTCAAAATTTTTGCTGTATTTAGTGTATTCTAGCATCCTGAAGATGATTCCAGCATTAATTTCATTGTGCTTATGCTCATTTTGAAGATTTTGACATTTTCACCTTAAGTGCACAATCAGGCTGAAAACGCGTTTAAAGCAATAAAAAGTTCATTTTGGCTCTCACACCTAAACTAAACGTTGTAGACTCAAAATTTTTGCTGTATTTAGTGTATTCTAGCATCCTGAAGATGATTCCAGCATTAATTTCATTGTGCTTATGCTCATTTTGAAGATTTTGACATTTTCACCTTAAGTGTACAATCAGGGGCTGAAAACGCGTTTAAAGCAATAAAAAGTTCATTTTGGCTCTCACACCTAAACTAAACGTTGTAGACTCAAAATTTTTGCTGTATTTAGTGTATTCTAGCATCCTGAAGATGATTCCAGCATTAATTTCATTGTGCTTATGCTCATTTTTAAGATTTTGACATTTTCACCTAAAGTGCACAATCAGGCTGAAAACGCGTTTAAAGCAATAAAAAGTTCATTTTGGCTCTCACACCTAAACTAAACGTTGTAGAATCAAAATTTTTGCTGTATTTAGTGTATTCTAGCATCCTGAAGATGATTCCAGCATTAATTTCATTGTGCTTATGCTCATTTTGAAGATTTTGACATTTTCACCTAAAGTGCACAATCAGGCTGAAAACGCATTTAAAGCCATAAAAAGTTCATTTTGGCTCTCACACCTAAACAAAACGTTGTAGACTCAACATTTTTGCTGTATTTAGTGTATTCTAGCATCCTGAAGATGATTCCAGCATTAATTTCATTGTGCTTATGCTCATTTTGAAGATTTTGACATTTTCACCTTAAGTGTACAATCAGGGGCTGAAAACGCGTTTAAAGCAATAAAAAGTTCATTTTGGCTCTCACACCTAAACTAAACGTTGTAGACTCAAAATTTTTGCTGTATTTAGTGTATTCTAGCATCCTGAAGATGATTCCAGCATTAATTTCATTGTGCTTATGCTCATTTTTAAGATTTTGACATTTTCACCTAAAGTGCACAATCAGGCTGAAAACGCGTTTAAAGCAATAAAAAGTTCATTTTGGCTCTCACACCTAAACTAAACGTTGTAGACTCAAAATTTTTGCTGTATTTAGTGTATTCTAGCATCCTGAAGATGATTCCAGCATTAATTTCATTGTGCTTATGCTCATTTTGAAGATTTTGACATTTTCACCTAAAGTGCACAATCAGGCTGAAAACGCGTTTAAAGCAATAAAAAGTTCATTTTGGCTCTCACACCTAAACTAAACGTTGTAGAATCAAAATTTTTGCTGTATTTAGTGTATTCTAGCATCCTGAAGATGATTCCAGCATTAATTTCATTGTGCTTATGCTCATTTTGAAGATTTTGACATTTTCACCTAAAGTGCACAATCAGGCTGAAAACGCATTTAAAGCCATAAAAAGTTCATTTTGGCTCTCACACCTAAACAAAACGTTGTAGACTCAACATTTTTGCTGTATTTAGTGTATTCTAGCATCCTGAAGATGATTCCAGCATTAATTTCATTGTGCTTATGCTCATTTTGAAGATTTTGACATTTTCACCTTAAGTGTACAATCAGGGGCTGAAAACGCGTTTAAAGCAATAAAAAGTTCATTTTGGCTCTCACACCTAAACTAAACGTTGTAGACTCAAAATTTTTGCTGTATTTAGTGTATTCTAGCATCCTGAAGATGATTCCAGCATTAATTTCATTGTGCTTATGCTCATTTTTAAGATTTTGACATTTTCACCTAAAGTGCACAATCAGGCTGAAAACGCGTTTAAAGCAATAAAAAGTTCATTTTGGCTCTCACACCTAAACTAAACGTTGTAGACTCAAAATTTTTGCTGTATTTAGTGTATTCTAGCATCCTGAAGATGATTCCAGCATTAATTTCATTGTGCTTATGCTCATTTTGAAGATTTTGACATTTTCACCTAAAGTGCACAATCAGGCTGAAAACGCGTTTAAAGCAATAAAAAGTTCATTTTGGCTCTCACACCTAAACTAAACGTTGTAGACTCAAAATTTTTGCTGTATTTAGTGTATTCTAGCATCCTGAAGATGATTCCAGCATTAATTTCATTGTGCTTATGCTCATTTTGAAGATTTTGACATTTTCACCTTAAGTGTACAATCAGGGGCTGAAAACGCGTTTAAAGCAATAAAAAGTTCATTTTGGCTCTCACACCTAAACTAAACGTTGTAGACTCAAAATTTTTGCTGTATTTAGTGTATTCTAGCATCCTGAAGATGATTCCAGCATTAATTTCATTGTGCTTATGCTCATTTTTAAGATTTTGACATTTTCACCTAAAGTGCACAATCAGGCTGAAAACGCGTTTAAAGCAATAAAAAGTTCATTTTGGCTCTCACACCTAAACTAAACGTTGTAGACTCAAAATTTTTGCTGTATTTAGTGTATTCTAGCATCCTGAAGATGATTCCAGCATTAATTTCATTGTGCTTATGCTCATTTTGAAGATTTTGACATTTTCACCTTAAGTGCACAATCAGGCTGAAAACGCGTTTAAAGCAATAAAAAGTTCATTTTGGCTCTCACACCTAAACTAAACGTTGTAGACTCAAAATTTTTGCTGTATTTAGTGTATTCTAGCATCCTGAAGATGATTCCAGCATTAATTTCATTGTGCTTATGCTCATTTTGAAGATTTTGACATTTTCACCTTAAGTGTACAATCAGGGGCTGAAAACGCGTTTAAAGCAATAAAAAGTTCATTTTGGCTCTCACACCTAAACTAAACGTTGTAGACTCAAAATTTTTGCTGTATTTAGTGTATTCTAGCATCCTGAAGATGATTCCAGCATTAATTTCATTGTGCTTATGCTCATTTTTAAGATTTTGACATTTTCACCTAAAGTGCACAATCAGGCTGAAAACGCGTTTAAAGCAATAAAAAGTTCATTTTGGCTCTCACACCTAAACTAAACGTTGTAGAATCAAAATTTTTGCTGTATTTAGTGTATTCTAGCATCCTGAAGATGATTCCAGCATTAATTTCATTGTGCTTATGCTCATTTTGAAGATTTTGACATTTTCACCTAAAGTGCACAATCAGGCTGAAAACGCATTTAAAGCCATAAAAAGTTCATTTTGGCTCTCACACCTAAACAAAACGTTGTAGACTCAACATTTTTGCTGTATTTAGTGTATTCTAGCATCCTGAAGATGATTCCAGCATTAATTTCATTGTGCTTATGCTCATTTTGAAGATTTTGACATTTTCACCTTAAGTGTACAATCAGGGGCTGAAAACGCGTTTAAAGCAATAAAAAGTTCATTTTGGCTCTCACACCTAAACTAAACGTTGTAGACTCAAAATTTTTGCTGTATTTAGTGTATTCTAGCATCCTGAAGATGATTCCAGCATTAATTTCATTGTGCTTATGCTCATTTTTAAGATTTTGACATTTTCACCTAAAGTGCACAATCAGGCTGAAAACGCGTTTAAAGCAATAAAAAGTTCATTTTGGCTCTCACACCTAAACTAAACGTTGTAGACTCAAAATTTTTGCTGTATTTAGTGTATTCTAGCATCCTGAAGATGATTCCAGCATTAATTTCATTGTGCTTATGCTCATTTTGAAGATTTTGACATTTTCACCTAAAGTGCACAATCAGGCTGAAAACGCGTTTAAAGCAATAAAAAGTTCATTTTGGCTCTCACACCTAAACTAAACGTTGTAGACTCAAAATTTTTGCTGTATTTAGTGTATTCTAGCATCCTGAAGATGATTCCAGCATTAATTTCATTGTGCTTATGCTCATTTTGAAGATTTTGACATTTTCACCTTAAGTGTACAATCAGGGGCTGAAAACGCGTTTAAAGCAATAAAAAGTTCATTTTGGCTCTCACACCTAAACTAAACGTTGTAGACTCAAAATTTTTGCTGTATTTAGTGTATTCTAGCATCCTGAAGATGATTCCAGCATTAATTTCATTGTGCTTATGCTCATTTTTAAGATTTTGACATTTTCACCTAAAGTGCACAATCAGGCTGAAAACGCGTTTAAAGCAATAAAAAGTTCATTTTGGCTCTCACACCTAAACTAAACGTTGTAGACTCAAAATTTTTGCTGTATTTAGTGTATTCTAGCATCCTGAAGATGATTCCAGCATTAATTTCATTGTGCTTATGCTCATTTTTAAGATTTTGACATTTTCACCTAAAGTGCACAATCAGGCTGAAAACGCGTTTAAAGCAATAAAAAGTTCATTTTGGCTCTCACACCTAAACTAAACGTTGTAGACTCAAAATTTTTGCTGTATTTAGTGTATTCTAGCATCCTGAAGATGATTCCAGCATTAATTTCATTGTGCTTATGCTCATTTTGAAGATTTTGACATTTTCACCTAAAGTGCACAATCAGGCTGAAAACGCATTTAAAGCCATAAAAAGTTCATTTTGGCTCTCACACCTAAACAAAACGTTGTAGACTCAACATTTTTGCTGTATTTAGTGTATTCTAGCATCCTGAAGATGATTCCAGCATTAATTTCATTGTGCTTATGCTCATTTTTAAGATTTTGACATTTTCACCTTAAGTGTACAATCAGGGGCTGAAAACGCGTTTAAAGCAATAAAAAGTTCATTTTGGCTCTCACACCTAAACTAAACGTTGTAGACTCAAAATTTTTGCTGTATTTAGTGTATTCTAGCATCCTGAAGATGATTCCAGCATTAATTTCATTGTGCTTATGCTCATTTTTAAGATTTTGACATTTTCACCTAAAGTGCACAATCAGGCTGAAAACGCGTTTAAAGCAATAAAAAGTTCATTTTGGCTCTCACACCTAAACTAAACGTTGTAGACTCAAAATTTTTGCTGTATTTAGTGTATTCTAGCATCCTGAAGATGATTCCAGCATTAATTTCATTGTGCTTATGCTCATTTTGAAGATTTTGACATTTTCACCTAAAGTGCACAATCAGGCTGAAAACGCGTTTAAAGCAATAAAAAGTTCATTTTGGCTCTCACACCTAAACTAAACGTTGTAGACTCAAAATTTTTGCTGTATTTAGTGTATTCTAGCATCCTGAAGATGATTCCAGCATTAATTTCATTGTGCTTATGCTCATTTTGAAGATTTTGACATTTTCACCTAAAGTGCACAATCAGGCTGAAAACGCGTTTAAAGCAATAAAAAGTTCATTTTGGCTCTCACACCTAAACTAAACGTTGTAGACTCAAAATTTTTGCTGTATTTAGTGTATTCTAGCATCCTGAAGATGATTCCAGCATTAATTTCATTGTGCTTATGCTCATTTTGAAGATTTTGACATTTTCACCTTAAGTGTACAATCAGGGGCTGAAAACGCGTTTAAAGCAATAAAAAGTTCATTTTGGCTCTCACACCTAAACTAAACGTTGTAGACTCAAAATTTTTGCTGTATTTAGTGTATTCTAGCATCCTGAAGATGATTCCAGCATTAATTTCATTGTGCTTATGCTCATTTTTAAGATTTTGACATTTTCACCTAAAGTGCACAATCAGGCTGAAAACGCGTTTAAAGCAATAAAAAGTTCATTTTGGCTCTCACACCTAAACTAAACGTTGTAGAATCAAAATTTTTGCTGTATTTAGTGTATTCTAGCATCCTGAAGATGATTCCAGCATTAATTTCATTGTGCTTATGCTCATTTTGAAGATTTTGACATTTTCACCTAAAGTGCACAATCAGGCTGAAAACGCATTTAAAGCCATAAAAAGTTCATTTTGGCTCTCACACCTAAACAAAACGTTGTAGACTCAACATTTTTGCTGTATTTAGTGTATTCTAGCATCCTGAAGATGATTCCAGCATTAATTTCATTGTGCTTATGCTCATTTTGAAGATTTTGACATTTTCACCTTAAGTGTACAATCAGGGGCTGAAAACGCGTTTAAAGCAATAAAAAGTTCATTTTGGCTCTCACACCTAAACTAAACGTTGTAGACTCAAAATTTTTGCTGTATTTAGTGTATTCTAGCATCCTGAAGATGATTCCAGCATTAATTTCATTGCGCTTATGCTCATTTTTAAGATTTTGACATTTTCACCTAAAGTGCACAATCAGGCTGAAAACGCGTTTAAAGCAATAAAAAGTTCATTTTGGCTCTCACACCTAAACTAAACGTTGTAGACTCAAAATTTTTGCTGTATTTAGTGTATTCTAGCATCCTGAAGATGATTCCAGCATTAATTTCATTGTGCTTATGCTCATTTTGAAGATTTTGACATTTTCACCTAAAGTGCACAATCAGGCTGAAAACGCGTTTAAAGCAATAAAAAGTTCATTTTGGCTCTCACACCTAAACTAAACGTTGTAGACTCAAAATTTTTGCTGTATTTAGTGTATTCTAGCATCCTGAAGATGATTCCAGCATTAATTTCATTGTGCTTATGCTCATTTTGAAGATTTTGACATTTTCACCTTAAGTGTACAATCAGGGGCTGAAAACGCGTTTAAAGCAATAAAAAGTTCATTTTGGCTCTCACACCTAAACTAAACGTTGTAGACTCAAAATTGTTGCTGTATTTAGTGTATTCTAGCATCCTGAAGATGATTCCAGCATTAATTTCATTGTGCTTATGCTCATTTTTAAGATTTTGACATTTTCACCTAAAGTGCACAATCAGGCTGAAAACGCGTTTAAAGCAATAAAAAGTTCATTTTGGCTCTCACACCTAAACTAAACGTTGTAGACTCAAAATTTTTGCTGTATTTAGTGTATTCTAGCATCCTGAAGATGATTCCAGCATTAATTTCATTGTGCTTATGCTCATTTTGAAGATTTTGACATTTTCACCTAAAGTGCACAATCAGGCTGAAAACGCGTTTAAAGCAATAAAAAGTTCATTTTGGCTCTCACACCTAAACTAAACGTTGTAGACTCAAAATTTTTGCTGTATTTAGTGTATTCTAGCATCCTGAAGATGATTCCAGCATTAATTTCATTGTGCTTATGCTCATTTTGAAGATTTTGACATTTTCACCTTAAGTGTACAATCAGGGGCTGAAAACGCGTTTAAAGCAATAAAAAGTTCATTTTGGCTCTCACACCTAAACTAAACGTTGTAGACTCAAAATTTTTGCTGTATTTAGTGTATTCTAGCATCCTGAAGATGATTCCAGCATTAATTTCATTGTGCTTATGCTCATTTTTAAGATTTTGACATTTTCACCTAAAGTGCACAATCAGGCTGAAAACGCGTTTAAAGCAATAAAAAGTTCATTTTGGCTCTCACACCTAAACTAAACGTTGTAGAATCAAAATTTTTGCTGTATTTAGTGTATTCTAGCATCCTGAAGATGATTCCAGCATTAATTTCATTGTGCTTATGCTCATTTTTAAGATTTTGACATTTTCACCTAAAGTGCACAATCAGGCTGAAAACGCGTTTAAAGCAATAAAAAGTTCATTTTGGCTCTCACACCTAAACTAAACGTTGTAGACTCAAAATTTTTGCTGTATTTAGTGTATTCTAGCATCCTGAAGATGATTCCAGCATTAATTTCATTGTGCTTATGCTCATTTTGAAGATTTTGACATTTTCACCTTAAGTGCACAATCAGGCTGAAAACGCGTTTAAAGCAATAAAAAGTTCATTTTGGCTCTCACACCTAAACTAAACGTTGTAGACTCAAAATTTTTGCTGTATTTAGTGTATTCTAGCATCCTGAAGATGATTCCAGCATTAATTTCATTGTGCTTATGCTCATTTTGAAGATTTTGACATTTTCACCTTAAGTGTACAATCAGGGGCTGAAAACGCGTTTAAAGCAATAAAAAGTTCATTTTGGCTCTCACACCTAAACTAAACGTTGTAGACTCAAAATTTTTGCTGTATTTAGTGTATTCTAGCATCCTGAAGATGATTCCAGCATTAATTTCATTGTGCTTATGCTCATTTTTAAGATTTTGACATTTTCACCTAAAGTGCACAATCAGGCTGAAAACGCGTTTAAAGCAATAAAAAGTTCATTTTGGCTCTCACACCTAAACTAAACGTTGTAGAATCAAAATTTTTGCTGTATTTAGTGTATTCTAGCATCCTGAAGATGATTCCAGCATTAATTTCATTGTGCTTATGCTCATTTTGAAGATTTTGACATTTTCACCTAAAGTGCACAATCAGGCTGAAAACGCATTTAAAGCCATAAAAAGTTCATTTTGGCTCTCACACCTAAACAAAACGTTGTAGACTCAACATTTTTGCTGTATTTAGTGTATTCTAGCATCCTGAAGATGATTCCAGCATTAATTTCATTGTGCTTATGCTCATTTTGAAGATTTTGACATTTTCACCTTAAGTGTACAATCAGGGGCTGAAAACGCGTTTAAAGCAATAAAAAGTTCATTTTGGCTCTCACACCTAAACTAAACGTTGTAGACTCAAAATTTTTGCTGTATTTAGTGTATTCTAGCATCCTGAAGATGATTCCAGCATTAATTTCATTGTGCTTATGCTCATTTTTAAGATTTTGACATTTTCACCTAAAGTGCACAATCAGGCTGAAAACGCGTTTAAAGCAATAAAAAGTTCATTTTGGCTCTCACACCTAAACTAAACGTTGTAGACTCAAAATTTTTGCTGTATTTAGTGTATTCTAGCATCCTGAAGATGATTCCAGCATTAATTTCATTGTGCTTATGCTCATTTTGAAGATTTTGACATTTTCACCTAAAGTGCACAATCAGGCTGAAAACGCGTTTAAAGCAATAAAAAGTTCATTTTGGCTCTCACACCTAAACTAAACGTTGTAGACTCAAAATTTTTGCTGTATTTAGTGTATTCTAGCATCCTGAAGATGATTCCAGCATTAATTTCATTGTGCTTATGCTCATTTTGAAGATTTTGACATTTTCACCTTAAGTGTACAATCAGGGGCTGAAAACGCGTTTAAAGCAATAAAAAGTTCATTTTGGCTCTCACACCTAAACTAAACGTTGTAGACTCAAAATTTTTGCTGTATTTAGTGTATTCTAGCATCCTGAAGATGATTCCAGCATTAATTTCATTGTGCTTATGCTCATTTTTAAGATTTTGACATTTTCACCTAAAGTGCACAATCAGGCTGAAAACGCGTTTAAAGCAATAAAAAGTTCATTTTGGCTCTCACACCTAAACTAAACGTTGTAGACTCAAAATTTTTGCTGTATTTAGTGTATTCTAGCATCCTGAAGATGATTCCAGCATTAATTTCATTGTGCTTATGCTCATTTTTAAGATTTTGACATTTTCACCTAAAGTGCACAATCAGGCTGAAAACGCGTTTAAAGCAATAAAAAGTTCATTTTGGCTCTCACACCTAAACTAAACGTTGTAGACTCAAAATTTTTGCTGTATTTAGTGTATTCTAGCATCCTGAAGATGATTCCAGCATTAATTTCATTGTGCTTATGCTCATTTTGAAGATTTTGACATTTTCACCTAAAGTGCACAATCAGGCTGAAAACGCATTTAAAGCCATAAAAAGTTCATTTTGGCTCTCACACCTAAACAAAACGTTGTAGACTCAACATTTTTGCTGTATTTAGTGTATTCTAGCATCCTGAAGATGATTCCAGCATTAATTTCATTGTGCTTATGCTCATTTTTAAGATTTTGACATTTTCACCTTAAGTGTACAATCAGGGGCTGAAAACGCGTTTAAAGCAATAAAAAGTTCATTTTGGCTCTCACACCTAAACTAAACGTTGTAGACTCAAAATTTTTGCTGTATTTAGTGTATTCTAGCATCCTGAAGATGATTCCAGCATTAATTTCATTGTGCTTATGCTCATTTTTAAGATTTTGACATTTTCACCTAAAGTGCACAATCAGGCTGAAAACGCGTTTAAAGCAATAAAAAGTTCATTTTGGCTCTCACACCTAAACTAAACGTTGTAGACTCAAAATTTTTGCTGTATTTAGTGTATTCTAGCATCCTGAAGATGATTCCAGCATTAATTTCATTGTGCTTATGCTCATTTTGAAGATTTTGACATTTTCACCTAAAGTGCACAATCAGGCTGAAAACGCGTTTAAAGCAATAAAAAGTTCATTTTGGCTCTCACACCTAAACTAAACGTTGTAGACTCAAAATTTTTGCTGTATTTAGTGTATTCTAGCATCCTGAAGATGATTCCAGCATTAATTTCATTGTGCTTATGCTCATTTTGAAGATTTTGACATTTTCACCTAAAGTGCACAATCAGGCTGAAAACGCGTTTAAAGCAATAAAAAGTTCATTTTGGCTCTCACACCTAAACTAAACGTTGTAGACTCAAAATTTTTGCTGTATTTAGTGTATTCTAGCATCCTGAAGATGATTCCAGCATTAATTTCATTGTGCTTATGCTCATTTTTAAGATTTTGACATTTTCACCTAAAGTGCACAATCAGGCTGAAAACGCGTTTAAAGCAATAAAAAGTTCATTTTGGCTCTCACACCTAAACTAAACGTTGTAGACTCAAAATTTTTGCTGTATTTAGTGTATTCTAGCATCCTGAAGATGATTCCAGCATTAATTTCATTGTGCTTATGCTCATTTTGAAGATTTTGACATTTTCACCTAAAGTGCACAATCAGGCTGAAAACGCATTTAAAGCCATAAAAAGTTCATTTTGGCTCTCACACCTAAACAAAACGTTGTAGACTCAACATTTTTGCTGTATTTAGTGTATTCTAGCATCCTGAAGATGATTCCAGCATTAATTTCATTGTGCTTATGCTCATTTTTAAGATTTTGACATTTTCACCTTAAGTGTACAATCAGGGGCTGAAAACGCGTTTAAAGCAATAAAAAGTTCATTTTGGCTCTCACACCTAAACTAAACGTTGTAGACTCAAAATTTTTGCTGTATTTAGTGTATTCTAGCATCCTGAAGATGATTCCAGCATTAATTTCATTGTGCTTATGCTCATTTTTAAGATTTTGACATTTTCACCTAAAGTGCACAATCAGGCTGAAAACGCGTTTAAAGCAATAAAAAGTTCATTTTGGCTCTCACACCTAAACTAAACGTTGTAGACTCAAAATTTTTGCTGTATTTAGTGTATTCTAGCATCCTGAAGATGATTCCAGCATTAATTTCATTGTGCTTATGCTCATTTTGAAGATTTTGACATTTTCACCTAAAGTGCACAATCAGGCTGAAAACGCGTTTAAAGCAATAAAAAGTTCATTTTGGCTCTCACACCTAAACTAAACGTTGTAGACTCAAAATTTTTGCTGTATTTAGTGTATTCTAGCATCCTGAAGATGATTCCAGCATTAATTTCATTGTGCTTATGCTCATTTTGAAGATTTTGACATTTTCACCTAAAGTGCACAATCAGGCTGAAAACGCGTTTAAAGCAATAAAAAGTTCATTTTGGCTCTCACACCTAAACTAAACGTTGTAGACTCAAAATTTTTGCTGTATTTAGTGTATTCTAGCATCCTGAAGATGATTCCAGCATTAATTTCATTGTGCTTATGCTCATTTTGAAGATTTTGACATTTTCACCTTAAGTGTACAATCAGGGGCTGAAAACGCGTTTAAAGCAATAAAAAGTTCATTTTGGCTCTCACACCTAAACTAAACGTTGTAGACTCAAAATTTTTGCTGTATTTAGTGTATTCTAGCATCCTGAAGATGATTCCAGCATTAATTTCATTGTGCTTATGCTCATTTTTAAGATTTTGACATTTTCACCTAAAGTGCACAATCAGGCTGAAAACGCGTTTAAAGCAATAAAAAGTTCATTTTGGCTCTCACACCTAAACTAAACGTTGTAGACTTAAAATTTTTGCTGTATTTAGTGTATTCTAGCATCCTGAAGATGATTCCAGCATTAATTTCATTGTGCTTATGCTCATTTTGAAGATTTTGACATTTTCACCTAAAGTGCACAATCAGGCTGAAAACGCATTTAAAGCCATAAAAAGTTCATTTTGGCTCTCACACCTAAACAAAACGTTGTAGACTCAACATTTTTGCTGTATTTAGTGTATTCTAGCATCCTGAAGATGATTCCAGCATTAATTTCATTGTGCTTATGCTCATTTTTAAGATTTTGACATTTTCACCTTAAGTGTACAATCAGGGGCTGAAAACGCGTTTAAAGCAATAAAAAGTTCATTTTGGCTCTCACACCTAAACTAAACGTTGTAGACTCAAAATTTTTGCTGTATTTAGTGTATTCTAGCATCCTGAAGATGATTCCAGCATTAATTTCATTGTGCTTATGCTCATTTTTAAGATTTTGACATTTTCACCTAAAGTGCACAATCAGGCTGAAAACGCATTTAAAGCAATAAAAAGTTCATTTTGGCACACAAACCTAAACTAAACGTTGTAGACTCAAAATTGTTGCTGTATTTAGTGTATTCTAGCATCCTGAAGATGATTCCAGCATTTATTTCATTGTGCTTATGCTCATTTTGAAGATTTTGACATTTTCACCTTAAGTGTACAATCAGGGGCTGAAAACGCGTTTAAAGCAATAAAAAGTTCATTTTGGCTCTCACACCTAAACTAAACGTTGTAGACTCAAAATTTTTGCTGTATTTTGTGTATTCTAGCATCCTGAAGATGATTCCAGCATTAATTTCATTGTGCTTATGCTCATTTTTAAGATTTTGACATTTTCACCTAAAGTGCACAATCAGGCTGAAAACGCATTTAAAGCAATAAAAAGTTCATTTTTGCTCACAAACCTAAACTAAACGTTGTAGACTGAAAATTTTTGCTGTATTTAGTGTATTCTAGCATCCTGAAGATGATTCCAGCATTAATTTCATTGTGCTTATGCTCATTTTGAAGATTTTGACATTTTCACCTTAAGTGTACAATCAGGGGCTGAAAACGCGTTTAAAGCAATAAAAAGTTCATTTTGGCTCTCACACCTAAACTAAACGTTGTAGACTCAAAATTTTTGTTGTATTTAGTGTATTCTAGCATCCTGAAGATGATTCCAGCATTAATTTCATTGTGCTTATGCTCATTTTGAAGATTTTGACATTTTCACCTAAAGTGTACAATCAGGCTGAAAACGCATTTAAAGCAATAAAAAGTTCATTTTGGCTCTCACACCTAAACTAAACGTTGTAGACTCAAAATTTTTGCTGTATTTAGTGTATTCTAGCATCCTGAAGATGATTCCAGCATTAATTTCATTGTGCTTATGCTCATTTTTAAGATTTTGACATTTTCACCTAAAGTGCACAATCATGCTGAAAACGCATTTAAAGCAATAAAAAGTTCATTTTGGCACACAAACCTAAACTAAACGTTGTAGACTCAAAATTTTTGCTGTATTTAGTGTATTCTAGCATCCTGAAGATGATTCCAGCATTAATTTCATTGTGCTTATGCTCATTTTGAAGATTTTGACATTTTCACCTTAAGTGTACAATCAGGGGCTGAAAACGCGTTTAAAGCAATAAAAAGTTCATTTTGGCTCTCACACCTAAACTAAACGTTGTAGACTCAAAATTTTTGCTGTATTTAGTGTATTCTAGCATCCTGAAGATGATTCCAGCATTAATTTCATTGTGCTTATGCTCATTTTTAAGATTTTGACATTTTCACCTAAAGTGCACAATCAGGCTGAAAACGCGTTTAAAGCAATAAAAAGTTCATTTTGGCTCTCACACCTAAACTAAACGTTGTAGACTCAAAATTTTTGCTGTATTTAGTGTATTCTAGCATCCTGAAGATGATTCCAGCATTAATTTCATTGTGCTTATGCTCATTTTTAAGATTTTGACATTTTCACCTAAAGTGCACAATCAGGCTGAAAACGCGTTTAAAGCAATAAAAAGTTCATTTTGGCTCTCACACCTAAACTAAACGTTGTAGACTCTAAATTTTTGCTGTATTTAGTGTATTCTAGCATCCTGAAGATGATTCCAGCATTAATTTCATTGTGCTTTTGCTCATTTTGAAGATTTTGACATTTTCACCTAAAGTGCACAATCAGGCTGAAAACGCATTTAAAGCCATAAAAAGTTCATTTTGGCTCTCACACCTAAACAAAACGTTGTAGACTCAACATTTTTGCTGTATTTAGTGTATTCTAGCATCCTGAAGATGATTCCAGCATTAATTTCATTGTGCTTATGCTCATTTTGAAGATTTTGACATTTTCACCTTAAGTGTACAATCAGGGGCTGAAAACGCGTTTAAAGCAATAAAAAGTTCATTTTGGCTCTCACACCTAAACTAAACGTTGTAGACTCAAAATTTTTGCTGTATTTAGTGTATTCTAGCATCCTGAAGATGATTCCAGCATTAATTTCATTGTGCTTATGCTCATTTTTAAGATTTTGACATTTTCACCTAAAGTGCACAATCAGGCTGAAAACGCGTTTAAAGCAATAAAAAGTTCATTTTGGCTCTCACACCTAAACTAAACGTTGTAGACTCAAAATTTTTGCTGTATTTAGTGTATTCTAGCATCCTGAAGATGATTCCATCATTAATTTCATTGTGCTTATGCTCATTTTGAAGATTTTGACATTTTCACCTTAAGTGTACAATCAGGGGCTGAAAACGCGTTTAAAGCAATAAAAAGTTCATTTTGGCTCTCACACCTAAACTAAACGTTGTAGACTCAAAATTTTTGCTGTATTTAGTGTATTCTAGCATCCTGAAGATGATTCCAGCATTAATTTCATTGTGCTTATGCTCATTTTGAAGATTTTGACATTTTCACCTTAAGTGTACAATCAGGGGCTGAAAACGCGTTTAAAGCAATAAAAAGTTCATTTTGGCTCTCACACCTAAACTAAACGTTGTAGACTCAAAATTTTTGCTGTATTTAGTGTATTCTAGCATCCTGAAGATGATTCCAGCATTAATTTCATTGTGCTTATGCTCATTTTGAAGATTTTGACATTTTCACCTAAAGTGCACAATCAGGCTGAAAACGCATTTAAAGCCATAAAAAGTTCATTTTGGCTCTCACACCTAAACAAAACGTTGTAGACTCAACATTTTTGCTGTATTTAGTGTATTCTAGCATCCTGAAGATGATTCCAGCATTAATTTCATTGTGCTTATGCTCATTTTTAAGATTTTGACATTTTCACCTTAAGTGTACAATCAGGGGCTGAAAACGCGTTTAAAGCAATAAAAAGTTCATTTTGGCTCTCACACCTAAACTAAACGTTGTAGACTCAAAAATTTTGCTGTATTTAGTGTATTCTAGCATCCTGAAGATGATTCCAGCATTAATTTCATTGTGCTTATGCTCATTTTTAAGATTTTGACATTTTCACCTAAAGTGCACAATCAGGCTGAAAACGCGTTTAAAGCAATAAAAAGTTCATTTTGGCTCTCACACCTAAACTAAACGTTGTAGACTCAAAATTTTTGCTGTATTTAGTGTATTCTAGCATCCTGAAGATGATTCCAGCATTAATTTCATTGTGCTTATGCTCATTTTGAAGATTTTGACATTTTCACCTTAAGTGTACAATCAGGGGCTGAAAACGCGTTTAAAGCAATAAAAAGTTCATTTTGGCTCTCACACCTAAACTAAACGTTGTAGACTCAAAATTTTTGCTGTATTTAGTGTATTCTAGCATCCTGAAGATGATTCCAGCATTAATTTCATTGTGCTTATGCTCATTTTTAAGATTTTGACATTTTCACCTAAAGTGCACAATCAGGCTGAAAACGCGTTTAAAGCAATAAAAAGTTCATTTTGGCTCTCACACCTAAACTAAACGTTGTAGACTCAAAATTTTTGCTGTATTTAGTGTATTCTAGCATCCTGAAGATGATTCCAGCATTAATTTCATTGTGCTTATGCTCATTTTGAAGATTTTGACATTTTCACCTAAAGTGCACAATCAGGCTGAAAACGCATTTAAAGCCATAAAAAGTTCATTTTGGCTCTCACACCTAAACAAAACGTTGTAGACTCAACATTTTTGCTGTATTTAGTGTATTCTAGCATCCTGAAGATGATTCCAGCATTAATTTCATTGTGCTTATGCTCATTTTTAAGATTTTGACATTTTCACCTTAAGTGTACAATCAGGGGCTGAAAACGCGTTTAAAGCAATAAAAACTTCATTTTGGCTCTCACACCTAAACTAAACGTTGTAGACTCAAAATTTTTGCTGTATTTAGTGTATTCTAGCATCCTGAAGATGATTCCAGCATTAATTTCATTGTGCTTATGCTCATTTTTAAGATTTTGACATTTTCACCTAAAGTGCACAATCAGGCTGAAAACGCGTTTAAAGCAATAAAAAGTTCATTTTGGCTCTCACACCTAAACTAAACGTTGTAGACTCAAAATTTTTGCTGTATTTAGTGTATTCTAGCATCCTGAAGATGTTTCCAGCATTAATTTCATTGTGCTTATGCTCATTTTGAAGATTTTGACATTTTCACCTTAAGTGTACAATCAGGGGCTGAAAACGCGTTTAAAGCAATAAAAAGTTCATTTTGGCTCTCACACCTAAACTAAACGTTGTAGACTCAAAATTTTTGCTGTATTTAGTGTATTCTAGCATCCTGAAGATGATTCCAGCATTAATTTCATTGTGCTTATGCTCATTTTTAAGATTTTGACATTTTCACCTAAAGTGCACAATCAGGCTGAAAACGCGTTTAAAGCAATAAAAAGTTCATTTTGGCTCTCACACCTAAACTAAACGTTGTAGACTCAAAATTTTTGCTGTATTTAGTGTATTCTAGCATCCTGAAGATGATTCCAGCATTAATTTCATTGTGCTTATGCTCATTTTGAAGATTTTGACATTTTCACCTAAAGTGCACAATCAGGCTGAAAACGCGTTTAAAGCAATAAAAAGTTCATTTTGGCTCTCACACCTAAACTAAACGTTGTAGACTCAAAATTTTTGCTGTATTTAGTGTATTCTAGCATCCTGAAGATGATTCCAGCATTAATTTCATTGTGCTTATGCTCATTTTGAAGATTTTGACATTTTCACCTTAAGTGTACAATCAGGGGCTGAAAACGCGTTTAAAGCAATAAAAAGTTCATTTTGGCTCTCACACCTAAACTAAACGTTGTAGACTCAAAATTTTTGCTGTATTTAGTGTATTCTAGCATCCTGAAGATGATTCCAGCATTAATTTCATTGTGCTTATGCTCATTTTTAAGATTTTGACATTTTCACCTAAAGTGCACAATCAGGCTGAAAACGCGTTTAAAGCAATAAAAAGTTCATTTTGGCTCTCACACCTAAACTAAACGTTGTAGAATCAAAATTTTTGCTGTATTTAGTGTATTCTAGCATCCTGAAGATGATTCCAGCATTAATTTCATTGTGCTTATGCTCATTTTGAAGATTTTGACATTTTCACCTAAAGTGCACAATCAGGCTGAAAACGCATTTAAAGCCATAAAAAGTTCATTTTGGCTCTCACACCTAAACAAAACGTTGTAGACTCAACATTTTTGCTGTATTTAGTGTATTCTAGCATCCTGAAGATGATTCCAGCATTAATTTCATTGTGCTTATGCTCATTTTTAAGATTTTGACATTTTCACCTTAAGTGTACAATCAGGGGCTGAAAACGCGTTTAAAGCAATAAAAAGTTCATTTTGGCTCTCACACCTAAACTAAACGTTGTAGACTCAAAATTTTTGCTGTATTTAGTGTATTCTAGCATCCTGAAGATGATTCCAGCATTAATTTCATTGTGCTTATGCTCATTTTGAAGATTTTGACATTTTCACCTAAAGTGCACAATCAGGCTGAAAACGCATTTAAAGCCATAAAAAGTTCATTTTGGCTCTCACACCTAAACTAAACGTTGTAGACTCAACATTTTTGCTGTATTTAGTGTATTCTAGCATCCTGAAGATGATTCCAGCATTAATTTCATTGTGCTTATGCTCATTTTGAAGATTTTGACATTTTCACCTTAAGTGTACAATCAGGGGCTGAAAACGCGTTTAAAGCAATAAAAAGTTCATTTTGGCTCTCACACCTAAACTAAACCTTGTAGACTCAAAATTTTTGCTGTATTTAGTGTATTCTAGCATCCTGAAGATGATTCCAGCAATAATTTCATTGTGCTTATGCTCATTTTTAAGATTTTGACATTTTCACCTTAAGTGTACAATCAGGGGCTGAAAACGCGTTTAAAGCAATAAAAAGTTCATTTTGGCTCTCACACCTAAACTAAACGTTGTAGACTCAAAATTTTTGCTGTATTTAGTGTATTCTAGCATCCTGAAGATGATTCCAGCATTAATTTCATTGTGCTTATGCTCATTTTTAAGATTTTGACATTTTCACCTAAAGTGCACAATCAGGCTGAAAACGCATTTAAAGCAATAAAAAGTTCATTTTTGCTCACAAACCTAAACTAAACGTTGTAGACTCCAAATTTTTGCTGTATTTAGTGTATTCTAGCATCCTGAAGATGATTCCAGCATTAATTTCATTGTGCTTATGCTCATTTTGAAGATTTTGACATTTTCACCTTAAGTGTACAATCAGGGGCTGAAAACGCGTTTAAAGCAATAAAAAGTTCATTTTGGCTCTCACACCTAAACTAAACGTTGTAGACTCAAAATTTTTGTTGTATTTAGTGTATTCTAGCATCCTGAAGATGATTCCAGCATTAATTTCATTGTGCTTATGCTCATTTTGAAGATTTTGACATTTTCACCTAAAGTGTACAATCAGGCTGAAAACGCATTTAAAGCAATAAAAAGTTCATTTTGGCTCTCACACCTAAACTAAACGTTGTAGACTCAAAATTTTTGCTGTATTTAGTGTATTCTAGCATCCTGAAGATGATTCCAGCATTAATTTCATTGTGCTTATGCTCATTTTTAAGATTTTGACATTTTCACCTAAAGTGCACAATCAGGCTGAAAACGCGTTTAAAGCAATAAAAAGTTCATTTTGGCTCTCACACCTAAACTAAACGTTGTAGACTCAAAATTTTTGCTGTATTTAGTGTATTCTAGCATCCTGAAGATGATTTCAGCATTAATTTCATTGTGCTTATGCTCATTTTGAAGATTTTGACATTTTCACCTTAAGTGTACAATCAGGGGCTGAAAACGCGTTTAAAGCAATAAAAAGTTCATTTTGGCTCTCACACCTAAACTAAACGTTGTAGACTCAAAATTTTTGCTGTATTTAGTGTATTCTAGCATCCTGAAGATGATTCCAGCATTAATTTCATTGTGCTTATGCTCATTTTTAAGATTTTGACATTTTCACCTAAAGTGCACAATCAGGCTGAAAACGCGTTTAAAGCAATAAAAAGTTCATTTTGGCTCTCACACCTAAACTAAACGTTGTAGACTCAAAATTTTTGCTGTATTTAGTGTATTCTAGCATCCTGAAGATGATTCCAGCATTAATTTCATTGTGCTTATGCTCATTTTGAGGATTTTGACATTTTCACCTTAAGTGTACAATCAGGGGCTGAAATTGCGTTTAAAGCAATAAAAAGTTCATTTTGGCTCTCACACCTAAACTAAACGTTGTAGACTCAAAATTTTTGCTGTATTTAGTGTATTCTAGCATCCTGAAGATGATTCCAGCATTAATTTCATTGTGCTTATGCTCATTTTTAAGATTTTGACATTTTCACCTAAAGTGCACAATCAGGCTGAAAACGCGTTTAAAGCAATAAAAAGTTCATTTTGGCTCTCACACCTAAACTAAACGTTGTAGACTCAAAATTTTTGCTGTATTTAGTGTATTCTAGCATCCTGAAGATGATTCCAGCATTAATTTCATTGTGCTTATGCTCATTTTGAAGATTTTGACATTTTCACCTAAAGTGCACAATCAGGCTGAAAACGCATTTAAAGCCATAAAAAGTTCATTTTGGCTCTCACACCTAAACAAAACGTTGTAGACTCAACATTTTTGCTGTATTTAGTGTATTCTAGCATCCTGAAGATGATTCCAGCATTAATTTCATTGTGCTTATGCTCATTTTTAAGATTTTGACATTTTCACCTTAAGTGTACAATCAGGGGCTGAAAACGCGTTTAAAGCAATAAAAAGTTCATTTTGGCTCTCACACCTAAACTAAACGTTGTAGACTCAAAATTTTTGCTGTATTTAGTGTATTCTAGCATCCTGAAGATGATTCCAGCATTAATTTCATTGTGCTTATGCTCATTTTTAAGATTTTGACATTTTCACCTAAAGTGCACAATCAGGCTGAAAACGCATTTAAAGCAATAAAAAGTTCATTTTGGCACACAAACCTAAACTAAACGTTGTAGACTCAAAATTGTTGCTGTATTTAGTGTATTCTAGCATCCTGAAGATGATTCCAGCATTTATTTCATTGTGCTTATGCTCATTTTGAAGATTTTGACATTTTCACCTTAAGTGTACAATCAGGGGCTGAAAACGCGTTTAAAGCAATAAAAAGTTCATTTTGGCTCTCACACCTAAACTAAACGTTGTAGACTCAAAATTTTTGCTGTATTTAGTGTATTCTAGCATCCTGAAGATGATTCCAGCATTAATTTCATTGTGCTTATGCTCATTTTGAAGATTTTGACATTTTCACCTTAAGTGTACAATCAGGGGCTGAAAACGCGTTTAAAGCAATAAAAAGTTCATTTTGGTTCTCACACCTAAACTAAACGTTGTAGACTCAAAATTTTTGTTGTATTTAGTGTATTCTAGCATCCTGAAGATGATTCCAGCATTAATTTCATTGTGCTTATGCTCATTTTGAAGATTTTGACATTTTCACCTAAAGTGTACAATCAGGCTGAAAACGCATTTAAAGCAATAAAAAGTTCATTTTGGCTCTCACACCTAAACTAAACGTTGTAGACTCAAAATTTTTGCTGTATTTAGTGTATTCTAGCATCCTGAAGATGATTCCAGCATTAATTTCATTGTGCTTATGCTCATTTTTAAGATTTTGACATTTTCACCTAAAGTGCACAATCATGCTGAAAACGCATTTAAAGCAATAAAAAGTTCATTTTGGCACACAAACCTAAACTAAACGTTGTAGACTCAAAATTTTTGCTGTATTTAGTGTATTCTAGCATCCTGAAGATGATTCCAGCATTAATTTCATTGTGCTTATGCTCATTTTGAAGATTTTGACATTTTCACCTTAAGTGTACAATCAGGGGCTGAAAACGCGTTTAAAGCAATAAAAAGTTCATTTTGGCTCTCACACCTAAACTAAACGTTGTAGACTCAAAATTTTTGCTGTATTTAGTGTATTCTAGCATCCTGAAGATGATTCCAGCATAAATTTCATTGTGCTTATGCTCATTTTTAAGATTTTGACATTTTCACCTAAAGTGCACAATCAGGCTGAAAACGCAATTAAAGCAATAAAAAGTTCATTTTGGCTCTCACACCTAAACTAAACGTTGTAGACTCAAAATTTTTGCTGTATTTAGTGTATTCTAGCATCCTGAAGATGATTCCAGCATTAATTTCATTGTGCTTATGCTCATTTTTAAGATTTTGACATTTTCACCTAAAGTGCACAATCAGGCTGAAAACGCGTTTAAAGCAATAAAAAGTTCATTTTGGCTCTCACACCTAAACTAAACGTTGTAGACTCAAAATTTTTGCTGTATTTAGTGTATTCTAGCATCCTGAAGATGATTCCATCATTAATTTCATTGTGCTTATGCTCATTTTGAAGATTTTGACATTTTCACCTTAAGTGTACAATCAGGGGCTGAAAACGCGTTTAAAGCAATAAAAAGTTCATTTTGGCTCTCACACCTAAACTAAACGTTGTAGACTCAAAATTTTTGCTGTATTTAGTGTATTCTAGCATCCTGAAGATGATTCCAGCATTAATTTCATTGTGCTTATGCTCATTTTTAAGATTTTGACATTTTCACCTAAAGTGCACAATCAGGCTGAAAACGCGTTTAAAGCAATAAAAAGTTCATTTTGGCTCTCACACCTAAACTAAACGTTGTAGACTCAAAATTTTTGCTGTATTTAGTGTATTCTAGCATCCTGAAGATGATTCCAGCATTAATTTCATTGTGCTTATGCTCATTTTGAAGATTTTGACATTTTCACCTTAAGTGCACAATCAGGCTGAAAACGCATTTAAAGCCATAAAAAGTTCATTTTGGCTCTCACACCTAAACAAAACGTTGTAGACTCAACATTTTTGCTGTATTTAGTGTATTCTAGCATCCTGAAGATGATTCCAGCATTAATTTCATTGTGCTTATGCTCATTTTTAAGATTTTGACATTTTCACCTTAAGTGTACAATCAGGGGCTGAAAACGCGTTTAAAGCAATAAAAAGTTCATTTTGGCTCTCACACCTAAACTAAACGTTGTAGACTCAAAATTTTTGCTGTATTTAGTGTATTCTAGCATCCTGAAGATGATTCCAGCATTAATTTCATTGTGCTTATGCTCATTTTTAAGATTTTGACATTTTCACCTAAAGTGCACAATCAGGCTGAAAACGCATTTAAAGCAATAAAAAGTTCATTTTGGCACACAAACCTAAACTAAACGTTGTAGACTCAAAATTGTTGCTGTATTTAGTGTATTCTAGCATCCTGAAGATGATTCCAGCATTTATTTCATTGTGCTTATGCTCATTTTGAAGATTTTGACATTTTCACCTTAAGTGTACAATCAGGGGCTGAAAACGCGTTTAAAGCAATAAAAAGTTCATTTTGGCTCTCACACCTAAACTAAACGTTGTAGACTCAAAATTTTTGCTGTATTTAGTGTATTCTAGCATCCTGAAGATGATTCCAGCATTAATTTCATTGTGCTTATGCTCATTTTGAAGATTTTGACATTTTCACCTTAAGTGTACAATCAGGGGCTGAAAACGCGTTTAAAGCAATAAAAAGTTCATTTTGGCTCTCACACCTAAACTAAACGTTGTAGACTCAAAATTTTTGTTGTATTTAGTGTATTCTAGCATCCTGAAGATGATTCCAGCATTAATTTCATTGTGCTTATGCTCATTTTGAAGATTTTGACATTTTCACCTAAAGTGTACAATCAGGCTGAAAACGCATTTAAAGCAATAAAAAGTTCATTTTGGCTCTCACACCTAAACTAAACGTTGTAGACTCAAAATTTTTGCTGTATTTAGTGTATTCTAGCATCCTGAAGATGATTCCAGCATTAATTTCATTGTGCTTATGCTCATTTTTAAGATTTTGACATTTTCACCTAAAGTGCACAATCATGCTGAAAACGCATTTAAAGCAATAAAAAGTTCATTTTGGCACACAAACCTAAACTAAACGTTGTAGACTCAAAATTTTTGCTGTATTTAGTGTATTCTAGCATCCTGAAGATGATTCCAGCATTAATTTCATTGTGCTTATGCTCATTTTGAAGATTTTGACATTTTCACCTTAAGTGTACAATCAGGGGCTGAAAACGCGTTTAAAGCAATAAAAAGTTCATTTTGGCTCTCACACCTAAACTAAACGTTGTAGACTCAAAATTTTTGCTGTATTTAGTGTATTCTAGCATCCTGAAGATGATTCCAGCATTAATTTCATTGTGCTTATGCTCATTTTTAAGATTTTGACATTTTCACCTAAAGTGCACAATCAGGCTGAAAACGCGTTTAAAGCAATAAAAAGTTCATTTTGGCTCTCACACCTAAACTAAACGTTGTAGACTCAAAATTTTTGCTGTATTTAGTGTATTCTAGCATCCTGAAGATGATTCCAGCATTAATTTCATTGTGCTTATGCTCATTTTTAAGATTTTGACATTTTCACCTAAAGTGCACAATCAGGCTGAAAACGCGTTTAAAGCAATAAAAAAATCATTTTGGCTCTCACACCTAAACTAAACGTTGTAGACTCAAAATTTTTGCTGTATTTACTGTATTCTAGCATCCTGAAGATGATTCCAGCATTAATTTCATTGTGCTTTTGCTCATTTTGAAGATTTTGACATTTTCACCTAAAGTGCACAATCAGGGGCTGAAAACGCATTTAAAGCCATAAAAAGTTCATTTTGGCTCTCACACCTAAACAAAACGTTGTAGACTCAACATTTTTGCTGTATTTAGTGTATTCTAGCATCCTGAAGATGATTCCAGCATTAATTTCATTGTGCTTATGCTCATTTTGAAGATTTTGACATTTTCACCTTAAGTGTACAATCAGGGGCTGAAAACGCGTTTAAAGCAATAAAAAGTTCATTTTGGCTCTCACACCTAAACTAAACGTTGTAGACTCAAAATTTTTGCTGTATTTAGTGTATTCTAGCATCCTGAAGATGATTCCAGCATTAATTTCATTGTGCTTATGCTCATTTTTAAGATTTTGACATTTTCACCTAAAGTGCACAATCAGGCTGAAAACGCGTTTAAAGCAATAAAAAGTTCATTTTGGCTCTCACACCTAAACTAAACGTTGTAGACTCAAAATTTTTGCTGTATTTAGTGTATTCTAGCATCCTGAAGATGATTCCATCATTAATTTCATTGTGCTTATGCTCATTTTGAAGATTTTGACATTTTCACCTTAAGTGTACAATCAGGGGCTGAAAACGCGTTTAAAGCAATAAAAAGTTCATTTTGGCTCTCACACCTAAACTAAACGTTGTAGACTCAAAATTTTTGCTGTATTTAGTGTATTCTAGCATCCTGAAGATGATTCCAGCATTAATTTCATTGTGCTTATGCTCATTTTTAAGATTTTGACATTTTCACCTAAAGTGCACAATCAGGCTGAAAACGCGTTTAAAGCAATAAAAAGTTCATTTTGGCTCTCACACCTAAACTAAACGTTGTAGACTCAAAATTTTTGCTGTATTTAGTGTATTCTAGCATCCTGAAGATGATTCCAGCATTAATTTCATTGTGCTTATGCTCATTTTGAAGATTTTGACATTTTCACCTTAAGTGCACAATCAGGCTGAAAACGCATTTAAAGCCATAAAAAGTTCATTTTGGCTCTCACACCTAAACAAAACGTTGTAGACTCAACATTTTTGCTGTATTTAGTGTATTCTAGCATCCTGAAGATGATTCCAGCATTAATTTCATTGTGCTTATGCTCATTTTTAAGATTTTGACATTTTCACCTTAAGTGTACAATCAGGGGCTGAAAACGCGTTTAAAGCAATAAAAAGTTCATTTTGGCTCTCACACCTAAACTAAACGTTGTAGACTCAAAATTTTTGCTGTATTTAGTGTATTCTAGCATCCTGAAGATGATTCCAGCATTAATTTCATTGTGCTTATGCTCATTTTGAAGATTTTGACATTTTCACCTTAAGTGTACAATCAGGGGCTGAAAACGCGTTTAAAGCAATAAAAAGTTCATTTTGGCTCTCACACCTAAACTAAACGTTGTAGACTCAAAATTTTTGCTGTATTTAGTGTATTCTAGCATCCTGAAGATGATTCCAGCATTAATTTCATTGTGCTTATGCTCATTTTTAAGATTTTGACATTTTCACCTAAAGTGCACAATCAGGCTGAAAACGCGTTTAAAGCCATAAAAAGTTCATTTTGGCTCTCACACCTAAACAAAACGTTGTAGACTCAACATTTTTGCTGTATTTAGTGTATTCTAGCATCCTGAAGATGATTCCAGCATTAATTTCATCGTGCTTATGCTCATTTTGAAGATTTTGACATTTTCACCTAAAGTGCACAATCAGGCTGAAAACGCATTTAAAGCAATAAAAAGTTCATTTTGGCACACAAACCTAAACTAAACGTTGTAGACTCAAAATTTTTGCTGTATTTAGTGTATTCTAGCATCCTGAAGATGATTCCAGCATTAATTTCATTGTGCTTATGCTCATTTTTAAGATTTTGACATTTTCACCTAAAGTGCACAATCAGGCTGAAAACGCGTTTAAAGCAATAAAAAGTTCATTTTGGCTCTCACACCTAAACTAAACGTTGTAGACTCAAAATTTTTGCTGTATTTAGTGTATTCTAGCATCCTGAAGATGATTCCATCATTAATTTCATTGTGCTTATGCTCATTTTGAAGATTTTGACATTTTCACCTTAAGTGTACAATCAGGGGCTGAAAACGCGTTTAAAGCAATAAAAAGTTCATTTTGGCTCTCACACCTAAACTAAACGTTGTAGACTCAAAATTTTTGCTGTATTTAGTGTATTCTAGCATCCTGAAGATGATTCCAGCATTAATTTCATTGTGCTTATGCTCATTTTTAAGATTTTGACATTTTCACCTAAAGTGCACAATCAGGCTGAAAACGCGTTTAAAGCAATAAAAAGTTCATTTTGGCTCTCACACCTAAACTAAACGTTGTAGACTCAAAATTTTTGCTGTATTTAGTGTATTCTAGCATCCTGAAGATGATTCCAGCATTAATTTCATTGTGCTTATGCTCATTTTTAAGATTTTGACATTTTCACCTAAAGTGCACAATCAGGCTGAAAACGCGTTTAAAGCAATAAAAAGTTCATTTTGGCTCTCACACCTAAACTAAACGTTGTAGACTCAAAATTTTTGCTGTATTTAGTGTATTCTAGCATCCTGAAGATGATTCCAGCATTAATTTCATTGTGCTTATGCTCATTTTGAAGATTTTGACATTTTCACCTTAAGTGCACAATCAGGCTGAAAACGCATTTAAAGCCATAAAAAGTTCATTTTGGCTCTCACACCTAAACAAAACGTTGTAGACTCAACATTTTTGCTGTATTTAGTGTATTCTAGCATCCTGAAGATGATTCCAGCATTAATTTCATTGTGCTTATGCTCATTTTTAAGATTTTGACATTTTCACCTTAAGTGTACAATCAGGGGCTGAAAACGCGTTTAAAGCAATAAAAAGTTCATTTTGGCTCTCACACCTAAACTAAACGTTGTAGACTCAAAATTTTTGCTGTATTTAGTGTATTCTAGCATCCTGAAGATGATTCCAGCATTAATTTCATTGTGCTTATGCTCATTTTTAAGATTTTGACATTTTCACCTAAAGTGCACAATCAGGCTGAAAACGCGTTTAAAGCAATAAAAAGTTCATTTTGGCTCTCACACCTAAACTAAACGTTGTAGACTCAAAATTTTTGCTGTATTTAGTGTATTCTAGCATCCTGAAGATGATTCCAGCATTAATTTCATTGTGCTTATGCTCATTTTGAAGATTTTGACATTTTCACCTTAAGTGTACAATCAGGGGCTGAAAACGCGTTTAAAGCAATAAAAAGTTCATTTTGGCTCTCACACCTAAACTAAACGTTGTAGACTCAAAATTTTTGCTGTATTTAGTGTATTCTAGCATCCTGAAGATGATTCCAGCATTAATTTCATTGTGCTTATGCTCATTTTTAAGATTTTGACATTTTCACCTAAAGTGCACAATCAGGCTGAAAACGCGTTTAAAGCCATAAAAAGTTAATTTTGGCTCTCACACCTAAACAAAACGTTGTAGACTCAACATTTTTGCTGTATTTAGTGTATTCTAGCATCCTGAAGATGATTCCAGCATTAATTTCATTGTGCTTTTGCTCATTTTGAAGATTTTGACATTTTCACCTAAAGTGCACAATCAGGCTGAAAACGCATTTAAAGCCATAAAAAGTTCATTTTGGCTCTCACACCTAAACAAAACGTTGTAGACTCAACATTTTTGCTGTATTTAGTGTATTCTAGCATCCTGAAGATGATTCCAGCATTAATTTCATTGTGCTTATGCTCATTTTGAAGATTTTGACATTTTCACCTTAAGTGTACAATCAGGGGCTGAAAACGCGTTTAAAGCAATAAAAAGTTCATTTTGGCTCTCACACCTAAACTAAACGTTGTAGACTCAAATTTTTTGCTGTATTTAGTGTATTCTAGCATCCTGAAGATGATTCCAGCATTAATTTCATTGTGCTTATGCTCATTTTGAAGATTTTGACATTTTCACCTTAAGTGTACAATCAGGGGCTGAAAACGCGTTTAAAGCAATAAAAAGTTCATTTTGGCTCTCACACCTAAACTAAACGTTGTAGACTCAAAATTTTTGCTGTATTTAGTGTATTCTAGCATCCTGAAGATGATTCCAGCATTAATTTCATTGTGCTTATGCTCATTTTTAAGATTTTGACATTTTCACCTAAAGTGCACAATCAGGCTGAAAACGCGTTTAAAGCAATAAAAAGTTCATTTTGGCTCTCACACCTAAACTAAACGTTGTAGACTCAAAATTTTTGCTGTATTTAGTGTATTCTAGCATCCTGAAGATGATTCCAGCATTAATTTCATTGTGCTTATGCTCATTTTGAAGATTTTGACATTTTCACCTTAAGTGCACAATCAGGCTGAAAACGCATTTAAAGCCATAAAAAGTTCATTTTGGCTCTCACACCTAAACAAAACGTTGTAGACTCAACATTTTTGCTGTATTTAGTGTATTCTAGCATCCTGAAGATGATTCCAGCATTAATTTCATTGTGCTTATGCTCATTTTTAAGATTTTGACATTTTCACCTTAAGTGTACAATCAGGGGCTGAAAACGCGTTTAAAGCAATAAAAAGTTCATTTTGGCTCTCACACCTAAACTAAACGTTGTAGACTCAAAATTTTTGCTGTATTTAGTGTATTCTAGCATCCTGAAGATGATTCCAGCATTAATTTCATTGTGCTTATGCTCATTTTTAAGATTTTGACATTTTCACCTAAAGTGCACAATCAGGCTGAAAACGCGTTTAAAGCAATAAAAAGTTCATTTTGGCTCTCACACCTAAACTAAACGTTGTAGACTCAAAATTTTTGCTGTATTTAGTGTATTCTAGCATCCTGAAGATGATTCCAGCATTAATTTCATTGTGCTTATGCTCATTTTGAAGATTTTGACATTTTCACCTAAAGTGCACAATCAGGGGCTGAAAACGCGTTTAAAGCAATAAAAAGTTCATTTTGGCTCTCACACCTAAACTAAACGTTGTAGACTCAAAATTTTTGCTGTATTTAGTGTATTCTAGCATCCTGAAGATGATTCCAGCATTAATTTCATTGTGCTTATGCTCATTTTTAAGATTTTGACATTTTCACCTAAAGTGCACAATCAGGCTGAAAACGCGTTTAAAGCAATAAAAAGTTAATTTTGGCTCTCACACCTAAACTAAACGTTGTAGACTCAAAATTTTTGCTGTATTTAGTGTATTCTAGCATCCTGAAGATGATTCCAGCATTAATTTCATTGTGCTTATGCTCATTTTGAAGATTTTGACATTTTCACCTTAAGTGTACAATCAGGTGCTGAAAACGCGTTTAAAGCAATAAAAAGTTCATTTTGGCTCTCACACCTAAACTAAACGTTGTAGACTCAAAATTTTTGCTGTATTTAGTGTATTCTAGCATCCTGAAGATGATTCCAGCATTAATTTCATTGTGCTTATGCTCATTTTTAAGATTTTGACATTTTCACCTAAAGTGCACAATCAGGCTGAAAACGCGTTTAAAGCAATAAAAAGTTCATTTTGGCTCTCACACCTAAACTAAACGTTGTAGACTCAAAATTTTTGCTGTATTTAGTGTATTCTAGCATCCTGAAGATGATTCCAGCATTAATTTCATTGTGCTTATGCTCATTTTGAAGATTTTGACATTTTCACCTAAAGTGCACAATCAGGCTGAAAACGCATTTAAAGCCATAAAAAGTTCATTTTGGCTCTCACACCTAAACTAAACGTTGTAGACTCAAAATTTTTGCTGTATTTAGTGTATTCTAGCATCCTGAAGATGATTCCAGCATTAATTTAATTGTGCTTATGCTCATTTTTAAGATTTTGACATTTTCACCTAAAGTGCACAATCAGGCTGAAAACGCGTTTAAAGCAATAAAAAGTTCATTTTGGCTCTCACACCTAAACTAAACGTTGTAGACTCAAAATTTTTGCTGTATTTAGTGTATTCTAGCATCCTGAAGATGATTCCATCATTAATTTCATTGTGCTTATGCTCATTTTGAAGATTTTGACATTTTCACCTTAAGTGTACAATCAGGGGCTGAAAACGCGTTTAAAGCAATAAAAAGTTCATTTTGGCTCTCACACCTAAACTAAACGTTGTAGACTCAAAATTTTTGCTGTATTTAGTGTATTCTAGCATCCTGAAGATGATTCCAGCATTAATTTCATTGTGCTTATGCTCATTTTTAAGATTTTGACATTTTCACCTAAAGTGCACAATCAGGCTGAAAACGCGTTTAAAGCAATAAAAAGTTCATTTTGGCTCTCACACCTAAACTAAACGTTGTAGACTCAAAATTTTTGCTGTATTTAGTGTATTCTAGCATCCTGAAGATGATTCCAGCATTAATTTCATTGTGCTTATGCTCATTTTGAAGATTTTGACATTTTCACCTTAAGTGCACAATCAGGCTGAAAACGCATTTAAAGCCATAAAAAGTTCATTTTGGCTCTCACACCTAAACAAAACGTTGTAGACTCAACATTTTTGCTGTATTTAGTGTATTCTAGCATCCTGAAGATGATTCCAGCATTAATTTCATTGTGCTTATGCTCATTTTTAAGATTTTGACATTTTCACCTTAAGTGTACAATCAGGGGCTGAAAACGCGTTTAAAGCAATAAAAAGTTCATTTTGGCTCTCACACCTAAACTAAACGTTGTAGACTCAAAATTTTTGCTGTATTTAGTGTATTCTAGCATCCTGAAGATGATTCCAGCATTAATTTCATTGTGCTTATGCTCATTTTTAAGATTTTGACATTTTCACCTAAAGTGCACAATCAGGCTGAAAACGCGTTTAAAGCAATAAAAAGTTCATTTTGGCTCTCACACCTAAACAAAACGTTGTAGACTCAACATTTTTGCTGTATTTAGTGTATTCTAGCATCCTGAAGATGATTCCAGCATTAATTTCATTGTGCTTATGCTCATTTTGAAGATTTTGACATTTTCACCTTAAGTGTACAATCAGGGGCTGAAAACGCGTTTAAAGCAATAAAAAGTTCATTTTGGCTCTCACACCTAAACTAAACGTTGTAGACTCAAAATTTTTGCTGTATTTAGTGTATTCTAGCATCCTGAAGATGATTCCAGCATTAATTTCATTGTGCTTATGCTCATTTTTAAGATTTTGACATTTTCACCTAAAGTGCACAATCAGGCTGAAAACGCGTTTAAAGCAATAAAAAGTTCATTTTGGCTCTCACACCTAAACTAAACGTTGTAGACTCAAAATTTTTGCTGTATTTAGTGTATTCTAGCATCCTGAAGATGATTCCATCATTAATTTCATTGTGCTTATGCTCATTTTGAAGATTTTGACATTTTCACCTTAAGTGTACAATCAGGGGCTGAAAACGCGTTTAAAGCAATAAAAAGTTCATTTTGGCTCTCACACCTAAACTAAACGTTGTAGACTCAAATTTTTTGCTGTATTTAGTGTATTCTAGCATCCTGAAGATGATTCCAGCATTAATTTCATTGTGCTTATGCTCATTTTGAAGATTTTGACATTTTCACCTTAAGTGTACAATCAGGGGCTGAAAACGCGTTTAAAGCAATAAAAAGTTCATTTTGGCTCTCACACCTAAACTAAACGTTGTAGACTCAAAATTTTTGCTGTATTTAGTGTATTCTAGCATCCTGAAGATGATTCCAGCATTAATTTCATTGTGCTTATGCTCATTTTTAAGATTTTGACATTTTCACCTAAAGTGCACAATCAGGCTGAAAACGCGTTTAAAGCAATAAAAAGTTCATTTTGGCTCTCACACCTAAACTAAACGTTGTAGACTCAAAATTTTTGCTGTATTTAGTGTATTCTAGCATCCTGAAGATGATTCCAGCATTAATTTCATTGTGCTTATGCTCATTTTGAAGATTTTGACATTTTCACCTTAAGTGCACAATCAGGCTGAAAACGCATTTAAAGCCATAAAAAGTTCATTTTGGCTCTCACTCCTAAACAAAACGTTGTAGACTCAACATTTTTGCTGTATTTAGTGTATTCTAGCATCCTGAAGATGATTCCAGCATTAATTTCATTGTGCTTATGCTCATTTTTAAGATTTTGACATTTTCACCTTAAGTGTACAATCAGGGGCTGAAAACGCGTTTAAAGCAATAAAAAGTTCATTTTGGCTCTCACACCTAAACTAAACGTTGTAGACTCAAAATTTTTGCTGTATTTAGTGTATTCTAGCATCCTGAAGATGATTCCAGCATTAATTTCATTGTGCTTATGCTCATTTTTAAGATTTTGACATTTTCACCTAAAGTGCACAATCAGGCTGAAAACGCGTTTAAAGCAATAAAAAGTTCATTTTGGCTCTCACACCTAAACTAAACGTTGTAGACTCAAAATTTTTGCTGTATTTAGTGTATTCTAGCATCCTGAAGATGATTCCAGCATTAATTTCATTGTGCTTATGCTCATTTTGAAGATTTTGACATTTTCACCTAAAGTGCACAATCAGGGGCTGAAAACGCGTTTAAAGCAATAAAAAGTTCGTTTTGGCTCTCACACCTAAACTAAACGTTGTAGACTCAAAATTTTTGCTGTATTTAGTGTATTCTAGCATCCTGAAGATGATTCCAGCATTAATTTCATTGTGCTTATGCTCATTTTTAAGATTTTGACATTTTCACCTAAAGTGCACAATCAGGCTGAAAACGCGTTTAAAGCAATAAAAAGTTCATTTTGGCTCTCACACCTAATCTAAACGTTGTAGACTCAAAATTTTTGCTGTATTTAGTGTATTCTAGCATCCTGAAGATGATTCCAGCATTAATTTCATTGTGCTTATGCTCATTTTGAAGATTTTGACATTTTCACCTTAAGTGTACAATCAGGTGCTGAAAACGCGTTTAAAGCAATAAAAAGTTCATTTTGGCTCTCACACCTAAACTAAACGTTGTAGACTCAAAATTTTTGCTGTATTTAGTGTATTCTAGCATCCTGAAGATGATTCCAGCATTAATTTCATTGTGCTTATGCTCATTTTTAAGATTTTGACATTTTCACCTAAAGTGCACAATCAGGCTGAAAACGCGTTTAAAGCAATAAAAAGTTCATTTTGGCTCTCACACCTAAACTAAACGTTGTAGACTCAAAATTTTTGCTGTATTTAGTGTATTCTAGCATCCTGAAGATGATTCCAGCATTAATTTCATTGTGCTTATGCTCATTTTGAAGATTTTGACATTTTCACCTAAAGTGCACAATCAGGCTGAAAACGCATTTAAAGCCATAAAAAGTTCATTTTGGCTCTCACACCTAAACAAAACGTTGTAGACTCAACATTTTTGCTGTATTTAGTGTATTCTAGCATCCTGAAGATGATTCCAGCATTAATTTCATTGTGCTTATGCTCATTTTGAAGATTTTGACATTTTCACCTTAAGTGTACAATCAGGGGCTGAAAACGCGTTTAAAGCAATAAAAAGTTCATTTTGGCTCTCACACCTAAACTAAACGTTGTAGACTCAAAATTTTTGCTGTATTTAGTGTATTCTAGCATCCTGAAGATGATTCCAGCATTAATTTCATTGTGCTTATGCTCATTTTTAAGATTTTAACATTTTCACCTAAAGTGCACAATCAGGCTGAAAACGCGTTTAAAGCAATAAAAAGTTCATTTTGGCTCTCACACCTAAACTAAACGTTGTAGACTCAAAATTTTTGCTGTATTTAGTGTATTCTAGCATCCTGAAGATGATTCCAGCATTAATTTCATTGTGCTTATGCTCATTTTGAAGATTTTGACATTTTCACCTAAAGTGCACAATCAGGCTGAAAACGCATTTAAAGCCATAAAAAGTTCATTTTGGCTCTCACACCTAAACAAAACGTTGTAGACTCAACATTTTTGCTGTATTTAGTGTATTCTAGCATCCTGAAGATGATTCCAGCATTAATTTCATTGTGCTTATGCTCATTTTGAAGATTTTGACATTTTCACCTTAAGTGTACAATCAGGGGCTGAAAACGCGTTTAAAGCAATAAAAAGTTCATTTTGGCTCTCACACCTAAACTAAACGTTGTAGACTCAAAATTTTTGCTGTATTTAGTGTATTCTAGCATCCTGAAGATGATTCCAGCATTAATTTCATTGTGCTTATGCTCATTTTTAAGATTTTAACATTTTCACCTAAAGTGCACAATCAGGCTGAAAACGCGTTTAAAGCAATAAAAAGTTCATTTTGGCTCTCACACCTAAACTAAACGTTGTAGACTCAAAATTTTTGCTGTATTTAGTGTATTCTAGCATCCTGAAGATGATTCCAGCATTAATTCCATTGTGCTTATGCTCATTTTGAAGATTTTGACATTTTCACCTTAAGTGTACAATCAGGGGCTGAAAACGCGTTTAAAGCAATAAAAAGTTCATTTTGGCTCTCACACCTAAACTAAACGTTGTAGACTCAAATTTTTTGCTGTATTTAGTGTATTCTAGCATCCTGAAGATGATTCCAGCATTAATTTCATTGTGCTTATGCTCATTTTTAAGATTTTGACATTTTCACCTAAAGTGCACAATCAGGCTGAAAACGCGTTTAAAGCAATAAAAAGTTCATTTTGGCTCTCACACCTAAACTAAACGTTGTAGACTCAAAATTTTTGCTGTATTTAGTGTATTCTAGCATCCTGAAGATGATTCCAGCATTAATTTCATTGTGCTTATGCTCATTTTGAAGATTTTGACATTTTCACCTAAAGTGCACAATCAGGCTGAAAACGCATTTAAAGCCATAAAAAGTTCATTTTGGCTCTCACACCTAAACAAAACGTTGTAGACTCAACATTTTTGCTGTATTTAGTGTATTCTAGCATCCTGAAGATGATTCCAGCATTAATTTCATTGTGCTTATGCTCATTTTTAAGATTTTGACATTTTCACCTTAAGTGTACAATCAGGGGCTGAAAACGCGTTTAAAGCAATAAAAAGTTCATTTTGGCTCTCACACCTAAACTAAACGTTGTAGACTCAAAATTTTTGCTGTATTTAGTGTATTCTAGCATCCTGAAGATGATTCCAGCATTAATTTCATTGTGCTTATGCTCATTTTGAAGATTTTGACATTTTCACCTAAAGTGCACAATCAGGCTGAAAACGCATTTAAAGCCATAAAAAGTTCATTTTGGCTCTCACACCTAAACAAAACGTTGTAGACTCAACATTTTTGCTGTATTTAGTGTATTCTAGCATCCTGAAGATGATTCCAGCATTAATTTCATTGTGCTTATGCTCATTTTGAAGATTTTGACATTTTCACCTTAAGTGTACAATCAGGGGCTGAAAACGCGTTTAAAGCAATAAAAAGTTCATTTTGGCTCTCACACCTAAACTAAACCTTGTAGACTCAAAATTTTTGCTGTATTTAGTGTATTCTAGCATCCTGAAGATGATTCCAGCAATAATTTCATTGTGCTTATGCTCATTTTTAAGATTTTGACATTTTCACCTTAAGTGTACAATCAGGGGCTGAAAACGCGTTAAAGCAATAAAAAGTTCATTTTGGCTCTCACACCTAAACTAAACGTTGTAGACTCAAAATTTTTGCTGTATTTAGTGTATTCTAGCATCCTGAAGATGATTCCAGCATTAATTTCATTGTGCTTATGCTCATTTTGAAGATTTTGACATTTTCACCTAAAGTGCACAATCAGGCTGAAAACGCATTTAAAGCCATAAAAAGTTCATTTTGGCTCTCACACCTAAACAAAACGTTGTAGACTCAACATTTTTGCTGTATTTAGTGTATTCTAGCATCCTGAAGATGATTCCAGCATTAATTTCATTGTGCTTATGCTCATTTTGAAGATTTTGACATTTTCACCTTAAGTGTACAATCAGGGGCTGAAAACGCGTTTAAAGCAATAAAAAGTTCATTTTGGCTCTCACACCTAAACTAAACCTTGTAGACTCAAAATTTTTGCTGTATTTAGTGTATTCTAGCATCCTGAAGATGATTCCAGCAATAATTTCATTGTGCTTATGCTCATTTTTAAGATTTTGACATTTTCACCTTAAGTGTACAATCAGGGGCTGAAAACGCGTTAAAGCAATAAAAAGTTCATTTTGGCTCTCACCCCTAAACTAAACGTTGTAGACTCAAAATTTTTGTTGTATTTAGTGTATTCTAGCATCCTGAAGATGATTCCAGCATTAATTTCATTGTGCTTATGCTCATTTTGAAGATTTTGACATTTTCACCTAAAGTGTACAATCAGGCTGAAAACGCATTTAAAGCAATAAAAAGTTCATTTTGGCTCTCACACCTAAACTAAACGTTGTAGACTCAAAATTTTTGCTGTATTTAGTGTATTCTAGCATCCTGAAGATGATTCCAGCATTAATTTCATTGTGCTTATGCTCATTTTTAAGATTTTGACATTTTCACCTAAAGTGCACAATCATGCTGAAAACGCATTTAAAGCAATAAAAAGTTCATTTTGGCACACAAACCTAAACTAAACGTTGTAGACTCAAAATTTTTGCTGTATTTAGTGTATTCTAGCATCCTGAAGATGATTCCAGCATTAATTTCATCGTGCTTATGCTCATTTTGAAGATTTTGACATTTTCACCTAAAGTGCACAATCAGGCTGAAAACGCATTTAAAGCAATAAAAAGTTCATTTTGGCACACAAACCTAAACTAAACGTTGTAGACTCAAAATTTTTGCTGTATTTAGTGTATTCTAGCATCCTGAAGATGATTCCAGCATTAATTTCATTGTGCTTATGCTCATTTTGAAGATTTTGACATTTTCACCTAAGTGTACAATCAGGGGCTGAAAACGCGTTTAAAGCAATAAAAAGTTCATTTTGGCTCTCACACCTAAACTAAACGTTGTAGACTCAAAATTTTTGCTGTATTTAGTGTATTCTAGCATCCTGAAGATGATTCCAGCATAAATTTCATTGTGCTTATGCTCATTTTTAAGATTTTGACATTTTCACCTAAAGTGCACAATCAGGCTGAAAACGCGTTTAAAGCACTAAAAAGTTCATTTTGGCTCTCACACCTAAACTAAACGTTGTAGACTCAAAATTTTTGCTGTATTTAGTGTATTCTAGCATCCTGAAGATGATTCCAGCATTAATTTCATTTTGCTTATGCTCATTTTGAAGATTTTGACATTTTCACCTAAAGTGTACAATCAGGCTGAAAACGCATTTAAAGCAATAAAAAGTTCATTTTGGCTCTCACACCTAAACTAAACGTTGTAGACTCAAAATTTTTGCTGTATTTAGTGTATTCTAGCATCCTGAAGATGATTCCAGCATTAATTTCATTGTGCTTATGCTCATTTTTAAGATTTTGACATTTTCACCTAAAGTGCACAATCAGGCTGAAAACGCGTTTAAAGCAATAAAAAGTTCATTTTGGCTCTCACACCTAAACTAAACGTTGTAGACTCAAAATTTTTGCTGTATTTAGTGTATTCTAGCATCCTGAAGATGATTCCAGCATTAATTTCATTGTGCTTATGCTCATTTTGAAGATTTTGACATTTTCACCTAAAGTGCACAATCAGGGGCTGAAAACGCGTTTAAAGCAATAAAAAGTTCATTTTGGCTCTCACACCTAAACTAAACGTTGTAGACTCAAAATTTTTGCTGTATTTAGTGTATTCTAGCATCCTGAAGATGATTCCAGCATTAATTTCATTGTGCTTATGCTCATTTTTAAGATTTTGACATTTTCACCTAAAGTGCACAATCAGGCTGAAAACGCGTTTAAAGCAATAAAAAGTTAATTTTGGCTCTCACACCTAAACTAAACGTTGTAGACTCAACATTTTTGCTGTATTTAGTGTATTCTAGCATCCTGAAGATGATTCCAGCATTAATTTCATTGTGCTTATGCTCATTTTGAAGATTTTGACATTTTCACCTTAAGTGTACAATCAGGTGCTGAAAACGCGTTTAAAGCAATAAAAAGTTCATTTTGGCTCTCACACCTAAACTAAACGTTGTAGACTCAAAATTTTTGCTGTATTTAGTGTATTCTAGCATCCTGAAGATGATTCCAGCATTAATTTCATTGTGCTTATGCTCATTTTTAAGATTTTGACATTTTCACCTAAAGTGCACAATCAGGCTGAAAACGCGTTTAAAGCAATAAAAAGTTCATTTTGGCTCTCACACCTAAACTAAACGTTGTAGACTCAAAATTTTTGCTGTATTTAGTGTATTCTAGCATCCTGAAGATGATTCCAGCATTAATTTCATTGTGCTTATGCTCATTTTGAAGATTTTGACATTTTCACCTAAAGTGCACAATCAGGCTGAAAACGCATTTAAAGCCATAAAAAGTTCATTTTGGCTCTCACACCTAAACAAAACGTTGTAGACTCAACATTTTTGCTGTATTTAGTGTATTCTAGCATCCTGAAGATGATTCCAGCATTAATTTCATTGTGCTTATGCTCATTTTGAAGATTTTGACATTTTCACCTTAAGTGTACAATCAGGGGCTGAAAACGCGTTTAAAGCAATAAAAAGTTCATTTTGGCTCTCACACCTAAACTAAACGTTGTAGACTCAAAATTTTTGCTGTATTTAGTGTATTCTAGCATCCTGAAGATGATTCCAGCATTAATTTCATTGTGCTTATGCTCATTTTTAAGATTTTAACATTTTCACCTAAAGTGCACAATCAGGCTGAAAACGCGTTTAAAGCAATAAAAAGTTCATTTTGGCTCTCACACCTAAACTAAACGTTGTAGACTCAAAATTTTTGCTGTATTTAGTGTATTCTAGCATCCTGAAGATGATTCCAGCATTAATTTCATTGTGCTTATGCTCATTTTGAAGATTTTGACATTTTCACCTTAAGTGTACAATCAGGGGCTGAAAACGCGTTTAAAGCAATAAAAAGTTCATTTTGGCTCTCACACCTAAACTAAACGTTGTAGACTCAAATTTTTTGCTGTATTTAGTGTATTCTAGCATCCTGAAGATGATTCCAGCATTAATTTCATTGTGCTTATGCTCATTTTTAAGATTTTGACATTTTCACCTAAAGTGCACAATCAGGCTGAAAACGCGTTTAAAGCAATAAAAAGTTCATTTTGGCTCTCACACCTAAACTAAACGTTGTAGACTCAAAATTTTTGCTGTATTTAGTGTATTCTAGCATCCTGAAGATGATTCCAGCATTAATTTCATTGTGCTTATGCTCATTTTGAAGATTTTGACATTTTCACCTAAAGTGCACAATCAGGCTGAAAACGCATTTAAAGCCATAAAAAGTTCATTTTGGCTCTCACACCTAAACAAAACGTTGTAGACTCAACATTTTTGCTGTATTTAGTGTATTCTAGCATCCTGAAGATGATTCCAGCATTAATTTCATTGTGCTTATGCTCATTTTTAAGATTTTGACATTTTCACCTTAAGTGTACAATCAGGGGCTGAAAACGCGTTTAAAGCAATAAAAAGTTCATTTTGGCTCTCACACCTAAACTAAACGTTGTAGACTCAAAATTTTTGCTGTATTTAGTGTATTCTAGCATCCTGAAGATGATTCCAGCATTAATTTCATTGTGCTTATGCTCATTTTGAAGATTTTGACATTTTCACCTAAAGTGCACAATCAGGCTGAAAACGCATTTAAAGCCATAAAAAGTTCATTTTGGCTCTCACACCTAAACAAAACGTTGTAGACTCAACATTTTTGCTGTATTTAGTGTATTCTAGCATCCTGAAGATGATTCCAGCATTAATTTCATTGTGCTTATGCTCATTTTGAAGATTTTGACATTTTCACCTTAAGTGTACAATCAGGGGCTGAAAACGCGTTTAAAGCAATAAAAAGTTCATTTTGGCTCTCACACCTAAACTAAACCTTGTAGACTCAAAATTTTTGCTGTATTTAGTGTATTCTAGCATCCTGAAGATGATTCCAGCAATAATTTCATTGTGCTTATGCTCATTTTTAAGATTTTGACATTTTCACCTTAAGTGTACAATCAGGGGCTGAAAACGCGTTAAAGCAATAAAAAGTTCATTTTGGCTCTCACCCCTAAACTAAACGTTGTAGACTCAAAATTTTTGTTGTATTTAGTGTATTCTAGCATCCTGAAGATGATTCCAGCATTAATTTCATTGTGCTTATGCTCATTTTGAAGATTTTGACATTTTCACCTAAAGTGTACAATCAGGCTGAAAACGCATTTAAAGCAATAAAAAGTTCATTTTGGCTCTCACACCTAAACTAAACGTTGTAGACTCAAAATTTTTGCTGTATTTAGTGTATTCTAGCATCCTGAAGATGATTCCAGCATTAATTTCATTGTGCTTATGCTCATTTTTAAGATTTTGACATTTTCACCTAAAGTGCACAATCATGCTGAAAACGCATTTAAAGCAATAAAAAGTTCATTTTGGCACACAAACCTAAACTAAACGTTGTAGACTCAAAATTTTTGCTGTATTTAGTGTATTCTAGCATCCTGAAGATGATTCCAGCATTAATTTCATCGTGCTTATGCTCATTTTGAAGATTTTGACATTTTCACCTAAAGTGCACAATCAGGCTGAAAACGCATTTAAAGCAATAAAAAGTTCATTTTGGCACACAAACCTAAACTAAACGTTGTAGACTCAAAATTGTTGCTGTATTTAGTGTATTCTAGCATCCTGAAGATGATTCCAGCATTAATTTCATTGTGCTTATGCTCATTTTGAAGATTTTGACATTTTCACCTAAGTGTACAATCAGGGGCTGAAAACGCGTTTAAAGCAATAAAAAGTTCATTTTGGCTCTCACACCTAAACTAAACGTTGTAGACTCAAAATTTTTGCTGTATTTAGTGTATTCTAGCATCCTGAAGATGATTCCAGCATAAATTTCATTGTGCTTATGCTCATTTTTAAGATTTTGACATTTTCACCTAAAGTGCACAATCAGGCTGAAAACGCGTTTAAAGCACTAAAAAGTTCATTTTGGCTCTCACACCTAAACTAAACGTTGTAGACTCAAAATTTTTGCTGTATTTAGTGTATTCTAGCATCCTGAAGATGATTCCAGCATTAATTTCATTTTGCTTATGCTCATTTTGAAGATTTTGACATTTTCACCTAAAGTGTACAATCAGGCTGAAAACGCATTTAAAGCAATAAAAAGTTCATTTTGGCTCTCACACCTAAACTAAACGTTGTAGACTCAAAATTTTTGCTGTATTTAGTGTATTCTAGCATCCTGAAGATGATTCCAGCATTAATTTCATTGTGCTTATGCTCATTTTTAAGATTTTGACATTTTCACCTAAAGTGCACAATCAGGCTGAAAACGCGTTTAAAGCAATAAAAAGTTCATTTTGGCTCTCACACTTAAACTAAACGTTGTAGACTCAAAATTTTTGCTGTATTTAGTGTATTCTAGCATCCTGAAGATGATTCCAGCATTAATTTCATTGTGCTTATGCTCATTTTGAAGATTTTGACATTTTCACCTTAAGTGCACAATCAGGCTGAAAACGCATTTAAAGCCATAAAAAGTTCATTTTGGCTCTCACACCTAAACAAAACGTTGTAGACTCAACATTTTTGCTGTATTTAGTGAATTCTAGCATCCTGAAGATGATTCCAGCATTAATTTCATTGTGCTTATGCTCATTTTTAAGATTTTGACATTTTCACCTTAAGTGTACAATCAGGGGCTGAAAACGCGTTTAAAGCAATAAAAAGTTCATTTTGGCTCTCACACCTAAACTAAACGTTGTAGACTCAAAATTTTTGCTGTATTTAGTGTATTCTAGCATCCTGAAGATGATTCCAGCATTAATTTCATTGTGCTTATGCTCATTTTTAAGATTTTGACATTTTCACCTAAAGTGCACAATCAGGCTGAAAACGCGTTTAAAGCAATAAAAAGTTCATTTTGGCTCTCACACCTAAACTAAACGTTGTAGACTCAAAATTTTTGCTGTATTTAGTGTATTCTAGCATCCTGAAGATGATTCCAGCATTAATTTCATTGTGCTTATGCTCATTTTGAAGATTTTGACATTTTCACCTTAAGTGTACAATCAGGGGCTGAAAACGCGTTTAAAGCAATAAAAAGTTCATTTTGGCTCTCACACCTAAACTAAACGTTGTAGACTCAAAATTTTTGCTGTATTTAGTGTATTCTAGCATCCTGAAGATGATTCCAGCATTAATTTCATTGTGCTTATGCTCATTTTTAAGATTTTGACATTTTCACCTAAAGTGCACAATCAGGCTGAAAACGCGTTTAAAGCAATAAAAAGTTCATTTTGGCTCTCACACCTAAACTAAACGTTGTAGACTCAAAATTTTTGCTGTATTTAGTGTATTCTAGCATCCTGAAGATGATTCCAGCATTAATTTCATTGTGCTTATGCTCATTTTGAAGATTTTGACATTTTCACCTAAAGTGCACAATCAGGCTGAAAACGCGTTTAAAGCAATAAAAAGTTCATTTTGGCTCTCACACCTAAACTAAACGTTGTAGACTCAAAATTTTTGCTGTATTTAGTGTATTCTAGCATCCTGAAGATGATTCCAGCATTAATTTCATTGTGCTTATGCTCATTTTGAAGATTTTGACATTTTCACCTAAAGTGCACAATCAGGCTGAAAACGCATTTAAAGCCATAAAAAGTTCATTTTGGCTCTCACACCTAAACAAAACGTTGTAGACTCAACATTTTTGCTGTATTTAGTGTATTCTAGCATCCTGAAGATGATTCCAGCATTAATTTCATTGTGCTTATGCTCATTTTTAAGATTTTGACATTTTCACCTTAAGTGTACAATCAGGGGCTGAAAACGCGTTTAAAGCAATAAAAAGTTCATTTTGGCTCTCACACCTAAACTAAACGTTGTAGACTCAAAATTTTTGCTGTATTTAGTGTATTCTAGCATCCTGAAGATGATTCCAGCATTAATTTCATTGTGCTTATGCTCATTTTGAAGATTTTGACATTTTCACCTAAAGTGCACAATCAGGCTGAAAACGCATTTAAAGCCATAAAAAGTTCATTTTGGCTCTCACACCTAAACAAAACGTTGTAGACTCAACATTTTTGCTGTATTTAGTGTATTCTAGCATCCTGAAGATGATTCCAGCAATAATTTCATTGTGCTTATGCTCATTTTTAAGATTTTGACATTTTCACCTTAAGTGTACAATCAGGGGCTGAAAACGCGTTAAAGCAATAAAAAGTTCATTTTGGCTCTCACCCCTAAACTAAACGTTGTAGACTCAAAATTTTTGTTGTATTTAGTGTATTCTAGCATCCTGAAGATGATTCCAGCATTAATTTCATTGTGCTTATGCTCATTTTGAAGATTTTGACATTTTCACCTAAAGTGTACAATCAGGCTGAAAACGCATTTAAAGCAATAAAAAGTTCATTTTGGCTCTCACACCTAAACTAAACGTTGTAGACTCAAAATTTTTGCTGTATTTAGTGTATTCTAGCATCCTGAAGATGATTCCAGCATTAATTTCATTGTGCTTATGCTCATTTTTAAGATTTTGACATTTTCACCTAAAGTGCACAATCATGCTGAAAACGCATTTAAAGCAATAAAAAGTTCATTTTGGCACACAAACCTAAACTAAACGTTGTAGACTCAAAATTTTTGCTGTATTTAGTGTATTCTAGCATCCTGAAGATGATTCCAGCATTAATTTCATCGTGCTTATGCTCATTTTGAAGATTTTGACATTTTCACCTAAAGTGCACAATCAGGCTGAAAACGCATTTAAAGCAATAAAAAGTTCATTTTGGCACACAAACCTAAACTAAACGTTGTAGACTCAAAATTTTTGCTGTATTTAGTGTATTCTAGCATCCTGAAGATGATTCCAGCATTAATTTCATTGTGCTTATGCTCATTTTGAAGATTTTGACATTTTCACCTAAGTGTACAATCAGGGGCTGAAAACGCGTTTAAAGCAATAAAAAGTTCATTTTGGCTCTCACACCTAAACTAAACGTTGTAGACTCAAAATTTTTGCTGTATTTAGTGTATTCTAGCATCCTGAAGATGATTCCAGCATAAATTTCATTGTGCTTATGCTCATTTTTAAGATTTTGACATTTTCACCTAAAGTGCACAATCAGGCTGAAAACGCGTTTAAAGCACTAAAAAGTTCATTTTGGCTCTCACACCTAAACTAAACGTTGTAGACTCAAAATTTTTGCTGTATTTAGTGTATTCTAGCATCCTGAAGATGATTCCAGCATTAATTTCATTTTGCTTATGCTCATTTTGAAGATTTTGACATTTTCACCTAAAGTGTACAATCAGGCTGAAAACGCATTTAAAGCAATAAAAAGTTCATTTTGGCTCTCACACCTAAACTAAACGTTGTAGACTCAAAATTTTTGCTGTATTTAGTGTATTCTAGCATCCTGAAGATGATTCCAGCATTAATTTCATTGTGCTTATGCTCATTTTTAAGATTTTGACATTTTCACCTAAAGTGCACAATCAGGCTGAAAACGCGTTTAAAGCAATAAAAAGTTCATTTTGGCTCTCACACTTAAACTAAACGTTGTAGACTCAAAATTTTTGCTGTATTTAGTGTATTCTAGCATCCTGAAGATGATTCCAGCATTAATTTCATTGTGCTTATGCTCATTTTGAAGATTTTGACATTTTCACCTTAAGTGCACAATCAGGCTGAAAACGCATTTAAAGCCATAAAAAGTTCATTTTGGCTCTCACACCTAAACAAAACGTTGTAGACTCAACATTTTTGCTGTATTTAGTGAATTCTAGCATCCTGAAGATGATTCCAGCATTAATTTCATTGTGCTTATGCTCATTTTTAAGATTTTGACATTTTCACCTTAAGTGTACAATCAGGGGCTGAAAACGCGTTTAAAGCAATAAAAAGTTCATTTTGGCTCTCACACCTAAACTAAACGTTGTAGACTCAAAATTTTTGCTGTATTTAGTGTATTCTAGCATCCTGAAGATGATTCCAGCATTAATTTCATTGTGCTTATGCTCATTTTTAAGATTTTGACATTTTCACCTAAAGTGCACAATCAGGCTGAAAACGCGTTTAAAGCAATAAAAAGTTCATTTTGGCTCTCACACCTAAACTAAACGTTGTAGACTCAAAATTTTTGCTGTATTTAGTGTATTCTAGCATCCTGAAGATGATTCCAGCATTAATTTCATTGTGCTTATGCTCATTTTGAAGATTTTGACATTTTCACCTTAAGTGTACAATCAGGGGCTGAAAACGCGTTTAAAGCAATAAAAAGTTCATTTTGGCTCTCACACCTAAACTAAACGTTGTAGACTCAAAATTTTTGCTGTATTTAGTGTATTCTAGCATCCTGAAGATGATTCCAGCATTAATTTCATTGTGCTTATGCTCATTTTTAAGATTTTGACATTTTCACCTAAAGTGCACAATCAGGCTGAAAACGCGTTTAAAGCAATAAAAAGTTCATTTTGGCTCTCACACCTAAACTAAACGTTGTAGACTCAAAATTTTTGCTGTATTTAGTGTATTCTAGCATCCTGAAGATGATTCCAGCATTAATTTCATTGTGCTTATGCTCATTTTGAAGATTTTGACATTTTCACCTAAAGTGCACAATCAGGCTGAAAACGCGTTTAAAGCAATAAAAAGTTCATTTTGGCTCTCACACCTAAACTAAACGTTGTAGACTCAAAATTTTTGCTGTATTTAGTGTATTCTAGCATCCTGAAGATGATTCCAGCATTAATTTCATTGTGCTTATGCTCATTTTGAAGATTTTGACATTTTCACCTTAAGTGTACAATCAGGGGCTGAAAACGCGTTTAAAGCAATAAAAAGTTCATTTTGGCTCTCACACCTAAACTAAACGTTGTAGACTCAAAATTTTTGCTGTATTTAGTGTATTCTAGCATCCTGAAGATGATTCCAGCATTAATTTCATTGTGCTTATGCTCATTTTTAAGATTTTGACATTTTCACCTAAAGTGCACAATCAGGCTGAAAACGCGTTTAAAGCAATAAAAAGTTCATTTTGGCTCTCACACCTAAACTAAACGTTGTAGACTCAAAATTTTTGCTGTATTTAGTGTATTCTAGCATCCTGAAGATGATTCCAGCATTAATTTCATTGTGCTTATGCTCATTTTGAAGATTTTGACATTTTCACCTAAAGTGCACAATCAGGCTGAAAACGCATTTAAAGCCATAAAAAGTTCATTTTGGCTCTCACACCTAAACAAAACGTTGTAGACTCAACATTTTTGCTGTATTTAGTGTATTCTAGCATCCTGAAGATGATTCCAGCATTAATTTCATTGTGCTTATGCTCATTTTGAAGATTTTGACATTTTCACCTTAAGTGTACAATCAGGGGCTGAAAACGCGTTTAAAGCAATAAAAAGTTCATTTTGGCTCTCACACCTAAACTAAACGTTGTAGACTCAAAATTTTTGCTGTATTTAGTGTATTCTAGCATCCTGAAGATGATTCCAGCATTAATTTCATTGTGCTTATGCTCATTTTTAAGATTTTGACATTTTCACCTTAAGTGTACAATCAGGGGCTGAAAACGCGTTTAAAGCAATAAAAAGTTCATTTTGGCTCTCACACCTAAACTAAACGTTGTAGACTCAAAATTTTTGCTGTATTTAGTGTATTCTAGCATCCTGAAGATGATTCCAGCATTAATTTCATTGTGCTTATGCTCATTTTGAAGATTTTGACATTTTCACCTAAGTGTACAATCAGGGGCTGAAAACGCGTTTAAAGCAATAAAAAGTTCATTTTGGCTCTCACACCTAAACTAAACGTTGTAGACTCAAAATTTTTGCTGTATTTAGTGTATTCTAGCATCCTGAAGATGATTCCAGCATAAATTTCATTGTGCTTATGCTCATTTTTAAGATTTTGACATTTTCACCTAAAGTGCACAATCAGGCTGAAAACGCGTTTAAAGCACTAAAAAGTTCATTTTGGCTCTCACACCTAAACTAAACGTTGTAGACTCAAAATTTTTGCTGTATTTAGTGTATTCTAGCATCCTGAAGATGATTCCAGCATTAATTTCATTTTGCTTATGCTCATTTTGAAGATTTTGACATTTTCACCTAAAGTGTACAATCAGGCTGAAAACGCATTTAAAGCAATAAAAAGTTCATTTTGGCTCTCACACCTAAACTAAACGTTGTAGACTCAAAATTTTTGCTGTATTTAGTGTATTCTAGCATCCTGAAGATGATTCCAGCATTAATTTCATTGTGCTTATGCTCATTTTTAAGATTTTGACATTTTCACCTAAAGTGCACAATCAGGCTGAAAACGCGTTTAAAGCAATAAAAAGTTCATTTTGGCTCTCACACTTAAACTAAACGTTGTAGACTCAAAATTTTTGCTGTATTTAGTGTATTCTAGCATCCTGAAGATGATTCCAGCATTAATTTCATTGTGCTTATGCTCATTTTGAAGATTTTGACATTTTCACCTTAAGTGCACAATCAGGCTGAAAACGCATTTAAAGCCATAAAAAGTTCATTTTGGCTCTCACACCTAAACAAAACGTTGTAGACTCAACATTTTTGCTGTATTTAGTGAATTCTAGCATCCTGAAGATGATTCCAGCATTAATTTCATTGTGCTTATGCTCATTTTTAAGATTTTGACATTTTCACCTTAAGTGTACAATCAGGGGCTGAAAACGCGTTTAAAGCAATAAAAAGTTCATTTTGGCTCTCACACCTAAACTAAACGTTGTAGACTCAAAATTTTTGCTGTATTTAGTGTATTCTAGCATCCTGAAGATGATTCCAGCATTAATTTCATTGTGCTTATGCTCATTTTTAAGATTTTGACATTTTCACCTAAAGTGCACAATCAGGCTGAAAACGCGTTTAAAGCAATAAAAAGTTCATTTTGGCTCTCACACCTAAACTAAACGTTGTAGACTCAAAATTTTTGCTGTATTTAGTGTATTCTAGCATCCTGAAGATGATTCCAGCATTAATTTCATTGTGCTTATGCTCATTTTGAAGATTTTGACATTTTCACCTTAAGTGTACAATCAGGGGCTGAAAACGCGTTTAAAGCAATAAAAAGTTCATTTTGGCTCTCACACCTAAACTAAACGTTGTAGACTCAAAATTTTTGCTGTATTTAGTGTATTCTAGCATCCTGAAGATGATTCCAGCATTAATTTCATTGTGCTTATGCTCATTTTTAAGATTTTGACATTTTCACCTAAAGTGCACAATCAGGCTGAAAACGCGTTTAAAGCAATAAAAAGTTCATTTTGGCTCTCACACCTAAACTAAACGTTGTAGACTCAAAATTTTTGCTGTATTTAGTGTATTCTAGCATCCTGAAGATGATTCCAGCATTAATTTCATTGTGCTTATGCTCATTTTGAAGATTTTGACATTTTCACCTAAAGTGCACAATCAGGCTGAAAACGCGTTTAAAGCAATAAAAAGTTCATTTTGGCTCTCACACCTAAACTAAACGTTGTAGACTCAAAATTTTTGCTGTATTTAGTGTATTCTAGCATCCTGAAGATGATTCCAGCATTAATTTCATTGTGCTTATGCTCATTTTGAAGATTTTGACATTTTCACCTTAAGTGTACAATCAGGGGCTGAAAACGCGTTTAAAGCAATAAAAAGTTCATTTTGGCTCTCACACCTAAACTAAACGTTGTAGACTCAAAATTTTTGCTGTATTTAGTGTATTCTAGCATCCTGAAGATGATTCCAGCATTAATTTCATTGTGCTTATGCTCATTTTTAAGATTTTGACATTTTCACCTAAAGTGCACAATCAGGCTGAAAACGCGTTTAAAGCAATAAAAAGTTCATTTTGGCTCTCACACCTAAACTAAACGTTGTAGACTCAAAATTTTTGCTGTATTTAGTGTATTCTAGCATCCTGAAGATGATTCCAGCATTAATTTCATTGTGCTTATGCTCATTTTGAAGATTTTGACATTTTCACCTAAAGTGCACAATCAGGCTGAAAACGCATTTAAAGCCATAAAAAGTTCATTTTGGCTCTCACACCTAAACAAAACGTTGTAGACTCAACATTTTTGCTGTATTTAGTGTATTCTAGCATCCTGAAGATGATTCCAGCATTAATTTCATTGTGCTTATGCTCATTTTGAAGATTTTGACATTTTCACCTTAAGTGTACAATCAGGGGCTGAAAACGCGTTTAAAGCAATAAAAAGTTCATTTTGGCTCTCACACCTAAACTAAACGTTGTAGACTCAAAATTTTTGCTGTATTTAGTGTATTCTAGCATCCTGAAGATGATTCCAGCATTAATTTCATTGTGCTTATGCTCATTTTTAAGATTTTGACATTTTCACCTAAAGTGCACAATCAGGCTGAAAACGCGTTTAAAGCAATAAAAAGTTCATTTTGGCTCTCACACCTAAACTAAACGTTGTAGACTCAAAATTTTTGCTGTATTTAGTGTATTCTAGCATCCTGAAGATGATTCCAGCATTAATTTCATTGTGCTTATGCTCATTTTGAAGATTTTGACATTTTCACCTTAAGTGTACAATCAGGGGCTGAAAACGCGTTTAAAGCAATAAAAAGTTCATTTTGGCTCTCACACCTAAACTAAACGTTGTAGACTCAAAATTTTTGCTGTATTTAGTGTATTCTAGCATCCTGAAGATGATTCCAGCATTAATTTCATTGTGCTTATGCTCATTTTTAAGATTTTGACATTTTCACCTAAAGTGCACAATCAGGCTGAAAACGCGTTTAAAGCAATAAAAAGTTCATTTTGGCTCTCACACCTAAACTAAACGTTGTAGACTCAAAATTTTTGCTGTATTTAGTGTATTCTAGCATCCTGAAGATGATTCCAGCATTAATTTCATTGTGCTTATGCTCATTTTGAAGATTTTGACATTTTCACCTAAAGTGCACAATCAGGGGCTGAAAACGCGTTTAAAGCAATAAAAAGTTCATTTTGGCTCTCACACCTAAACTAAACGTTGTAGACTCAAAATTTTTGCTGTATTTAGTGTATTCTAGCATCCTGAAGATGATTCCAGCATTAATTTCATTGTGCTTATGCTCATTTTTAAGATTTTGACATTTTCACCTAAAGTGTACAATCAGGCTGAAAACGCATTTAAAGCAATAAAAAGTTCATTTTGGCTCTCACACCTAAACTAAACGTTGTAGACTCAAAATTTTTGCTGTATTTAGTGTATTCTAGCATCCTGAAGATGATTCCAGCATTAATTTCATTGTGCTTATGCTCATTTTTAAGATTTTGACATTTTCACCTAAAGTGCACAATCATGCTGAAAACGCATTTAAAGCAATAAAAAGTTCATTTTGGCACACAAACCTAAACTAAACGTTGTAGACTCAAAATTTTTGCTGTATTTAGTGTATTCTAGCATCCTGAAGATGATTCCAGCATTAATTTCATCGTGCTTATGCTCATTTTGAAGATTTTGACATTTTCACCTAAAGTGCACAATCAGGCTGAAAACGCATTTAAAGCAATAAAAAGTTCATTTTGGCACACAAACCTAAACTAAACGTTGTAGACTCAAAATTTTTGCTGTATTTAGTGTATTCTAGCATCCTGAAGATGATTCCAGCATTAATTTCATTGTGCTTATGCTCATTTTGAAGATTTTGACATTTTCACCTAAGTGTACAATCAGGGGCTGAAAACGCGTTTAAAGCAATAAAAAGTTCATTTTGGCTCTCACACCTAAACTAAACGTTGTAGACTCAAAATTTTTGCTGTATTTAGTGTATTCTAGCATCCTGAAGATGATTCCAGCATAAATTTCATTGTGCTTATGCTCATTTTTAAGATTTTGACATTTTCACCTAAAGTGCACAATCAGGCTGAAAACGCGTTTAAAGCACTAAAAAGTTCATTTTGGCTCTCACACCTAAACTAAACGTTGTAGACTCAAAATTTTTGCTGTATTTAGTGTATTCTAGCATCCTGAAGATGATTCCAGCATTAATTTCATTTTGCTTATGCTCATTTTGAAGATTTTGACATTTTCACCTAAAGTGTACAATCAGGCTGAAAACGCATTTAAAGCAATAAAAAGTTCATTTTGGCTCTCACACCTAAACTAAACGTTGTAGACTCAAAATTTTTGCTGTATTTAGTGTATTCTAGCATCCTGAAGATGATTCCAGCATTAATTTCATTGTGCTTATGCTCATTTTGAAGATTTTGACATTTTCACCTAAAGTGCACAATCAGGCTGAAAACGCATTTAAAGCCATAAAAAGTTCATTTTGGCTCTCACACCTAAACAAAACGTTGTAGACTCAACATTTTTGCTGTATTTAGTGTATTCTAGCATCCTGAAGATGATTCCAGCATTAATTTCATTGTGCTTATGCTCATTTTGAAGATTTTGACATTTTCACCTTAAGTGTACAATCAGGGGCTGAAAACGCGTTTAAAGCAATAAAAAGTTCATTTTGGCTCTCACACCTAAACTAAACGTTGTAGACTCAAAATTTTTGCTGTATTTAGTGTATTCTAGCATCCTGAAGATGATTCCAGCATTAATTTCATTGTGCTTATGCTCATTTTTAAGATTTTGACATTTTCACCTAAAGTGCACAATCAGGCTGAAAACGCGTTTAAAGCAATAAAAAGTTCATTTTGGCTCTCACACCTAAACTAAACGTTGTAGACTCAAAATTTTTGCTGTATTTAGTGTATTCTAGCATCCTGAAGATGATTCCAGCATTAATTTCATTGTGCTTATGCTCATTTTGAAGATTTTGACATTTTCACCTTAAGTGTACAATCAGGGGCTGAAAACGCGTTTAAAGCAATAAAAAGTTCATTTTGGCTCTCACACCTAAACTAAACGTTGTAGACTCAAAATTTTTGCTGTATTTAGTGTATTCTAGCATCCTGAAGATGATTCCAGCATTAATTTCATTGTGCTTATGCTCATTTTTAAGATTTTGACATTTTCACCTAAAGTGCACAATCAGGCTGAAAACGCGTTTAAAGCAATAAAAAGTTCATTTTGGCTCTCACACCTAAACTAAACGTTGTAGACTCAAAATTTTTGCTGTATTTAGTGTATTCTAGCATCCTGAAGATGATTCCAGCATTAATTTCATTGTGCTTATGCTCATTTTGAAGATTTTGACATTTTCACCTAAAGTGCACAATCAGGGGCTGAAAACGCGTTTAAAGCAATAAAAAGTTCATTTTGGCTCTCACACCTAAACTAAACGTTGTAGACTCAAAATTTTTGCTGTATTTAGTGTATTCTAGCATCCTGAAGATGATTCCAGCATTAATTTCATTGTGCTTATGCTCATTTTTAAGATTTTGACATTTTCACCTAAAGTGTACAATCAGGCTGAAAACGCATTTAAAGCAATAAAAAGTTCATTTTGGCTCTCACACCTAAACTAAACGTTGTAGACTCAAAATTTTTGCTGTATTTAGTGTATTCTAGCATCCTGAAGATGATTCCAGCATTAATTTCATTGTGCTTATGCTCATTTTTAAGATTTTGACATTTTCACCTAAAGTGCACAATCATGCTGAAAACGCATTTAAAGCAATAAAAAGTTCATTTTGGCACACAAACCTAAACTAAACGTTGTAGACTCAAAATTTTTGCTGTATGTAGTGTATTCTATCATCCTGAAGATGATTCCAGCATTAATTTCATCGTGCTTATGCTCATTTTGAAGATTTTGACATTTTCACCTAAAGTGCACAATCAGGCTGAAAACGCATTTAAAGCAATAAAAAGTTCATTTTGGCACACAAACCTAAACTAAACGTTGTAGACTCAAAATTTTTGCTGTATTTAGTGTATTCTAGCATCCTGAAGATGATTCCAGCATTAATTTCATTGTGCTTATGCTCATTTTGAAGATTTTGACATTTTCACCTAAGTGTACAATCAGGGGCTGAAAACGCGTTTAAAGCAATAAAAAGTTCATTTTGGCTCTCACACCTAAACTAAACGTTGTAGACTCAAAATTTTTGCTGTATTTAGTGTATTCTAGCATCCTGAAGATGATTCCAGCATAAATTTCATTGTGCTTATGCTCATTTTTAAGATTTTGACATTTTCACCTAAAGTGCACAATCAGGCTGAAAACGCGTTTAAAGCACTAAAAAGTTCATTTTGGCTCTCACACCTAAACTAAACGTTGTAGACTCAAAATTTTTGCTGTATTTAGTGTATTCTAGCATCCTGAAGATGATTCCAGCATTAATTTCATTTTGCTTATGCTCATTTTGAAGATTTTGACATTTTCACCTAAAGTGTACAATCAGGCTGAAAACGCATTTAAAGCAATAAAAAGTTCATTTTGGCTCTCACACCTAAACTAAACGTTGTAGACTCAAAATTTTTGCTGTATTTAGTGTATTCTAGCATCCTGAAGATGATTCCAGCATTAATTTCATTGTGCTTATGCTCATTTTTAAGATTTTGACATTTTCACCTAAAGTGCACAATCAGGCTGAAAACGCGTTTAAAGCAATAAAAAGTTCATTTTGGCTCTCACACTTAAACTAAACGTTGTAGACTCAAAATTTTTGCTGTATTTAGTGTATTCTAGCATCCTGAAGATGATTCCAGCATTAATTTCATTGTGCTTATGCTCATTTTGAAGATTTTGACATTTTCACCTTAAGTGCACAATCAGGCTGAAAACGCATTTAAAGCCATAAAAAGTTCATTTTGGCTCTCACACCTAAACAAAACGTTGTAGACTCAACATTTTTGCTGTATTTAGTGAATTCTAGCATCCTGAAGATGATTCCAGCATTAATTTCATTGTGCTTATGCTCATTTTTAAGATTTTGACATTTTCACCTTAAGTGTACAATCAGGGGCTGAAAACGCGTTTAAAGCAATAAAAAGTTCATTTTGGCTCTCACACCTAAACTAAACGTTGTAGACTCAAAATTTTTGCTGTATTTAGTGTATTCTAGCATCCTGAAGATGATTCCAGCATTAATTTCATTGTGCTTATGCTCATTTTTAAGATTTTGACATTTTCACCTAAAGTGCACAATCAGGCTGAAAACGCGTTTAAAGCAATAAAAAGTTCATTTTGGCTCTCACACCTAAACTAAACGTTGTAGACTCAAAATTTTTGCTGTATTTAGTGTATTCTAGCATCCTGAAGATGATTCCAGCATTAATTTCATTGTGCTTATGCTCATTTTGAAGATTTTGACATTTTCACCTTAAGTGTACAATCAGGGGCTGAAAACGCGTTTAAAGCAATAAAAAGTTCATTTTGGCTCTCACACCTAAACTAAACGTTGTAGACTCAAAATTTTTGCTGTATTTAGTGTATTCTAGCATCCTGAAGATGATTCCAGCATTAATTTCATTGTGCTTATGCTCATTTTTAAGATTTTGACATTTTCACCTAAAGTGCACAATCAGGCTGAAAACGCGTTTAAAGCAATAAAAAGTTCATTTTGGCTCTCACACCTAAACTAAACGTTGTAGACTCAAAATTTTTGCTGTATTTAGTGTATTCTAGCATCCTGAAGATGATTCCAGCATTAATTTCATTGTGCTTATGCTCATTTTGAAGATTTTGACATTTTCACCTAAAGTGCACAATCAGGCTGAAAACGCGTTTAAAGCAATAAAAAGTTCATTTTGGCTCTCACACCTAAACTAAACGTTGTAGACTCAAAATTTTTGCTGTATTTAGTGTATTCTAGCATCCTGAAGATGATTCCAGCATTAATTTCATTGTGCTTATGCTCATTTTGAAGATTTTGACATTTTCACCTTAAGTGTACAATCAGGGGCTGAAAACGCGTTTAAAGCAATAAAAAGTTCATTTTGGCTCTCACACCTAAACTAAACGTTGTAGACTCAAAATTTTTGCTGTATTTAGTGTATTCTAGCATCCTGAAGATGATTCCAGCATTAATTTCATTGTGCTTATGCTCATTTTTAAGATTTTGACATTTTCACCTAAAGTGCACAATCAGGCTGAAAACGCGTTTAAAGCAATAAAAAGTTCATTTTGGCTCTCACACCTAAACTAAACGTTGTAGACTCAAAATTTTTGCTGTATTTAGTGTATTCTAGCATCCTGAAGATGATTCCAGCATTAATTTCATTGTGCTTATGCTCATTTTGAAGATTTTGACATTTTCACCTAAAGTGCACAATCAGGCTGAAAACGCATTTAAAGCCATAAAAAGTTCATTTTGGCTCTCACACCTAAACAAAACGTTGTAGACTCAACATTTTTGCTGTATTTAGTGTATTCTAGCATCCTGAAGATGATTCCAGCATTAATTTCATTGTGCTTATGCTCATTTTGAAGATTTTGACATTTTCACCTTAAGTGTACAATCAGGGGCTGAAAACGCGTTTAAAGCAATAAAAAGTTCATTTTGGCTCTCACACCTAAACTAAACGTTGTAGACTCAAAATTTTTGCTGTATTTAGTGTATTCTAGCATCCTGAAGATGATTCCAGCATTAATTTCATTGTGCTTATGCTCATTTTTAAGATTTTGACATTTTCACCTTAAGTGTACAATCAGGGGCTGAAAACGCGTTTAAAGCAATAAAAAGTTCATTTTGGCTCTCACACCTAAACTAAACGTTGTAGACTCAAAATTTTTGCTGTATTTAGTGTATTCTAGCATCCTGAAGATGATTCCAGCATTAATTTCATTGTGCTTATGCTCATTTTGAAGATTTTGACATTTTCACCTAAGTGTACAATCAGGGGCTGAAAACGCGTTTAAAGCAATAAAAAGTTCATTTTGGCTCTCACACCTAAACTAAACGTTGTAGACTCAAAATTTTTGCTGTATTTAGTGTATTCTAGCATCCTGAAGATGATTCCAGCATAAATTTCATTGTGCTTATGCTCATTTTTAAGATTTTGACATTTTCACCTAAAGTGCACAATCAGGCTGAAAACGCGTTTAAAGCACTAAAAAGTTCATTTTGGCTCTCACACCTAAACTAAACGTTGTAGACTCAAAATTTTTGCTGTATTTAGTGTATTCTAGCATCCTGAAGATGATTCCAGCATTAATTTCATTTTGCTTATGCTCATTTTGAAGATTTTGACATTTTCACCTAAAGTGTACAATCAGGCTGAAAACGCATTTAAAGCAATAAAAAGTTCATTTTGGCTCTCACACCTAAACTAAACGTTGTAGACTCAAAATTTTTGCTGTATTTAGTGTATTCTAGCATCCTGAAGATGATTCCAGCATTAATTTCATTGTGCTTATGCTCATTTTTAAGATTTTGACATTTTCACCTAAAGTGCACAATCAGGCTGAAAACGCGTTTAAAGCAATAAAAAGTTCATTTTGGCTCTCACACTTAAACTAAACGTTGTAGACTCAAAATTTTTGCTGTATTTAGTGTATTCTAGCATCCTGAAGATGATTCCAGCATTAATTTCATTGTGCTTATGCTCATTTTGAAGATTTTGACATTTTCACCTTAAGTGCACAATCAGGCTGAAAACGCATTTAAAGCCATAAAAAGTTCATTTTGGCTCTCACACCTAAACAAAACGTTGTAGACTCAACATTTTTGCTGTATTTAGTGAATTCTAGCATCCTGAAGATGATTCCAGCATTAATTTCATTGTGCTTATGCTCATTTTTAAGATTTTGACATTTTCACCTTAAGTGTACAATCAGGGGCTGAAAACGCGTTTAAAGCAATAAAAAGTTCATTTTGGCTCTCACACCTAAACTAAACGTTGTAGACTCAAAATTTTTGCTGTATTTAGTGTATTCTAGCATCCTGAAGATGATTCCAGCATTAATTTCATTGTGCTTATGCTCATTTTTAAGATTTTGACATTTTCACCTAAAGTGCACAATCAGGCTGAAAACGCGTTTAAAGCAATAAAAAGTTCATTTTGGCTCTCACACCTAAACTAAACGTTGTAGACTCAAAATTTTTGCTGTATTTAGTGTATTCTAGCATCCTGAAGATGATTCCAGCATTAATTTCATTGTGCTTATGCTCATTTTGAAGATTTTGACATTTTCACCTTAAGTGTACAATCAGGGGCTGAAAACGCGTTTAAAGCAATAAAAAGTTCATTTTGGCTCTCACACCTAAACTAAACGTTGTAGACTCAAAATTTTTGCTGTATTTAGTGTATTCTAGCATCCTGAAGATGATTCCAGCATTAATTTCATTGTGCTTATGCTCATTTTTAAGATTTTGACATTTTCACCTAAAGTGCACAATCAGGCTGAAAACGCGTTTAAAGCAATAAAAAGTTCATTTTGGCTCTCACACCTAAACTAAACGTTGTAGACTCAAAATTTTTGCTGTATTTAGTGTATTCTAGCATCCTGAAGATGATTCCAGCATTAATTTCATTGTGCTTATGCTCATTTTGAAGATTTTGACATTTTCACCTAAAGTGCACAATCAGGCTGAAAACGCGTTTAAAGCAATAAAAAGTTCATTTTGGCTCTCACACCTAAACTAAACGTTGTAGACTCAAAATTTTTGCTGTATTTAGTGTATTCTAGCATCCTGAAGATGATTCCAGCATTAATTTCATTGTGCTTATGCTCATTTTGAAGATTTTGACATTTTCACCTAAAGTGCACAATCAGGCTGAAAACGCATTTAAAGCCATAAAAAGTTCATTTTGGCTCTCACACCTAAACAAAACGTTGTAGACTCAACATTTTTGCTGTATTTAGTGTATTCTAGCATCCTGAAGATGATTCCAGCATTAATTTCATTGTGCTTATGCTCATTTTTAAGATTTTGACATTTTCACCTTAAGTGTACAATCAGGGGCTGAAAACGCGTTTAAAGCAATAAAAAGTTCATTTTGGCTCTCACACCTAAACTAAACGTTGTAGACTCAAAATTTTTGCTGTATTTAGTGTATTCTAGCATCCTGAAGATGATTCCAGCATTAATTTCATTGTGCTTATGCTCATTTTTAAGATTTTGACATTTTCACCTAAAGTGCACAATCAGGCTGAAAACGCGTTTAAAGCAATAAAAAGTTCATTTTGGCTCTCACACCTAAACTAAACGTTGTAGACTCAAAATTTTTGCTGTATTTAGTGTATTCTAGCATCCTGAAGATGATTCCAGCATTAATTTCATTGTGCTTATGCTCATTTTGAAGATTTTGACATTTTCACCTTAAGTGTACAATCAGGGGCTGAAAACGCGTTTAAAGCAATAAAAAGTTCATTTTGGCTCTCACACCTAAACTAAACGTTGTAGACTCAAAATTTTTGCTGTATTTAGTGTATTCTAGCATCCTGAAGATGATTCCAGCATTAATTTCATTGTGCTTATGCTCATTTTTAAGATTTTGACATTTTCACCTAAAGTGCACAATCAGGCTGAAAACGCGTTTAAAGCAATAAAAAGTTCATTTTGGCTCTCACACCTAAACTAAACGTTGTAGACTCAAAATTTTTGCTGTATTTAGTGTATTCTAGCATCCTGAAGATGATTCCAGCATTAATTTCATTGTGCTTATGCTCATTTTGAAGATTTTGACATTTTCACCTAAAGTGCACAATCAGGGGCTGAAAACGCGTTTAAAGCAATAAAAAGTTCATTTTGGCTCTCACACCTAAACTAAACGTTGTAGACTCAAAATTTTTGCTGTATTTAGTGTATTCTAGCATCCTGAAGATGATTCCAGCATTAATTTCATTGTGCTTATGCTCATTTTTAAGATTTTGACATTTTCACCTAAAGTGTACAATCAGGCTGAAAACGCATTTAAAGCAATAAAAAGTTCATTTTGGCTCTCACACCTAAACTAAACGTTGTAGACTCAAAATTTTTGCTGTATTTAGTGTATTCTAGCATCCTGAAGATGATTCCAGCATTAATTTCATTGTGCTTATGCTCATTTTTAAGATTTTGACATTTTCACCTAAAGTGCACAATCAGGCTGAAAACGCGTTTAAAGCAATAAAAAGTTCATTTTGGCTCTCACACCTAAACTAAACGTTGTAGACTCAAAATTTTTGCTGTATTTAGTGTATTCTAGCATCCTGAAGATGATTCCAGCATTAATTTCATTGTGCTTATGCTCATTTTTAAGATTTTGACATTTTCACCTAAAGTGTACAATCAGGGGCTGAAAACGCATTTAAAGCAATAAAAAGTTCATTTTGGCTCTCACACCTAAACTAAACGTTGTAGACTCAAAATTTTTGCTGTATTTAGTGTATTCTAGCATCCTGAAGATGATTCCAGCATTAATTTCATTGTGCTTATGCTCATTTTTAAGATTTTGACATTTTCACCTAAAGTGCACAATCAGGCTGAAAACGCGTTTAAAGCAATAAAAAGTTCATTTTGGCTCTCACACCTAAACTAAACGTTGTAGACTCAAAATTTTTGCTGTATTTAGTGTATTCTAGCATCCTGAAGATGATTCCAGCATTAATTTCATTGTGCTTATGCTCATTTTGAAGATTTTGACATTTTCACCTAAAGTGCACAATCAGGCTGAAAACGCGTTTAAAGCAATAAAAAGTTCATTTTGGCTCTCACACCTAAACTAAACGTTGTAGACTCAAAATTTTTGCTGTATTTAGTGTATTCTAGCATCCTGAAGATGATTCCAGCATTAATTTCATTGTGCTTATGCTCATTTTGAAGATTTTGACATTTTCACCTAAAGTGCACAATCAGGCTGAAAACGCATTTAAAGCCATAAAAAGTTCATTTTGGCTCTCACACCTAAACAAAACGTTGTAGACTCAACATTTTTGCTGTATTTAGTGTATTCTAGCATCCTGAAGATGATTCCAGCATTAATTTCATTGTGCTTATGCTCATTTTTAAGATTTTGACATTTTCACCTTAAGTGTACAATCAGGGGCTGAAAACGCGTTTAAAGCAATAAAAAGTTCATTTTGGCTCTCACACCTAAACTAAACGTTGTAGACTCAAAATTTTTGCTGTATTTAGTGTATTCTAGCATCCTGAAGATGATTCCAGCATTAATTTCATTGTGCTTATGCTCATTTTTAAGATTTTGACATTTTCACCTAAAGTGCACAATCAGGCTGAAAACGCGTTTAAAGCAATAAAAAGTTCATTTTGGCTCTCACACCTAAACTAAACGTTGTAGACTCAAAATTTTTGCTGTATTTAGTGTATTCTAGCATCCTGAAGATGATTCCAGCATTAATTTCATTGTGCTTATGCTCATTTTGAAGATTTTGACATTTTCACCTTAAGTGTACAATCAGGGGCTGAAAACGCGTTTAAAGCAATAAAAAGTTCATTTTGGCTCTCACACCTAAACTAAACGTTGTAGACTCAAAATTTTTGCTGTATTTAGTGTATTCTAGCATCCTGAAGATGATTCCAGCATTAATTTCATTGTGCTTATGCTCATTTTTAAGATTTTGACATTTTCACCTAAAGTGCACAATCAGGCTGAAAACGCGTTTAAAGCAATAAAAAGTTCATTTTGGCTCTCACACCTAAACTAAACGTTGTAGACTCAAAATTTTTGCTGTATTTAGTGTATTCTAGCATCCTGAAGATGATTCCAGCATTAATTTCATTGTGCTTATGCTCATTTTGAAGATTTTGACATTTTCACCTAAAGTGCACAATCAGGGGCTGAAAACGCGTTTAAAGCAATAAAAAGTTCATTTTGGCTCTCACACCTAAACTAAACGTTGTAGACTCAAAATTTTTGCTGTATTTAGTGTATTCTAGCATCCTGAAGATGATTCCAGCATTAATTTCATTGTGCTTATGCTCATTTTTAAGATTTTGACATTTTCACCTAAAGTGTACAATCAGGCTGAAAACGCATTTAAAGCAATAAAAAGTTCATTTTGGCTCTCACACCTAAACTAAACGTTGTAGACTCAAAATTTTTGCTGTATTTAGTGTATTCTAGCATCCTGAAGATGATTCCAGCATTAATTTCATTGTGCTTATGCTCATTTTTAAGATTTTGACATTTTCACCTAAAGTGCACAATCATGCTGAAAACGCATTTAAAGCAATAAAAAGTTCATTTTGGCACACAAACCTAAACTAAACGTTGTAGACTCAAAATTTTTGCTGTATGTAGTGTATTCTATCATCCTGAAGATGATTCCAGCATTAATTTCATCGTGCTTATGCTCATTTTGAAGATTTTGACATTTTCACCTAAAGTGCACAATCAGGCTGAAAACGCATTTAAAGCAATAAAAAGTTCATTTTGGCACACAAACCTAAACTAAACGTTGTAGACTCAAAATTTTTGCTGTATTTAGTGTATTCTAGCATCCTGAAGATGATTCCAGCATTAATTTCATTGTGCTTATGCTCATTTTGAAGATTTTGACATTTTCACCTAAGTGTACAATCAGGGGCTGAAAACGCGTTTAAAGCAATAAAAAGTTCATTTTGGCTCTCACACCTAAACTAAACGTTGTAGACTCAAAATTTTTGCTGTATTTAGTGTATTCTAGCATCCTGAAGATGATTCCAGCATAAATTTCATTGTGCTTATGCTCATTTTTAAGATTTTGACATTTTCACCTAAAGTGCACAATCAGGCTGAAAACGCGTTTAAAGCACTAAAAAGTTCATTTTGGCTCTCACACCTAAACTAAACGTTGTAGACTCAAAATTTTTGCTGTATTTAGTGTATTCTAGCATCCTGAAGATGATTCCAGCATTAATTTCATTTTGCTTATGCTCATTTTGAAGATTTTGACATTTTCACCTAAAGTGTACAATCAGGCTGAAAACGCATTTAAAGCAATAAAAAGTTCATTTTGGCTCTCACACCTAAACTAAACGTTGTAGACTCAAAATTTTTGCTGTATTTAGTGTATTCTAGCATCCTGAAGATGATTCCAGCATTAATTTCATTGTGCTTATGCTCATTTTTAAGATTTTGACATTTTCACCTAAAGTGCACAATCAGGCTGAAAACGCGTTTAAAGCAATAAAAAGTTCATTTTGGCTCTCACACTTAAACTAAACGTTGTAGACTCAAAATTTTTGCTGTATTTAGTGTATTCTAGCATCCTGAAGATGATTCCAGCATTAATTTCATTGTGCTTATGCTCATTTTGAAGATTTTGACATTTTCACCTTAAGTGCACAATCAGGCTGAAAACGCATTTAAAGCCATAAAAAGTTCATTTTGGCTCTCACACCTAAACAAAACGTTGTAGACTCAACATTTTTGCTGTATTTAGTGAATTCTAGCATCCTGAAGATGATTCCAGCATTAATTTCATTGTGCTTATGCTCATTTTTAAGATTTTGACATTTTCACCTTAAGTGTACAATCAGGGGCTGAAAACGCGTTTAAAGCAATAAAAAGTTCATTTTGGCTCTCACACCTAAACTAAACGTTGTAGACTCAAAATTTTTGCTGTATTTAGTGTATTCTAGCATCCTGAAGATGATTCCAGCATTAATTTCATTGTGCTTATGCTCATTTTTAAGATTTTGACATTTTCACCTAAAGTGCACAATCAGGCTGAAAACGCGTTTAAAGCAATAAAAAGTTCATTTTGGCTCTCACACCTAAACTAAACGTTGTAGACTCAAAATTTTTGCTGTATTTAGTGTATTCTAGCATCCTGAAGATGATTCCAGCATTAATTTCATTGTGCTTATGCTCATTTTGAAGATTTTGACATTTTCACCTTAAGTGTACAATCAGGGGCTGAAAACGCGTTTAAAGCAATAAAAAGTTCATTTTGGCTCTCACACCTAAACTAAACGTTGTAGACTCAAAATTTTTGCTGTATTTAGTGTATTCTAGCATCCTGAAGATGATTCCAGCATTAATTTCATTGTGCTTATGCTCATTTTTAAGATTTTGACATTTTCACCTAAAGTGCACAATCAGGCTGAAAACGCGTTTAAAGCAATAAAAAGTTCATTTTGGCTCTCACACCTAAACTAAACGTTGTAGACTCAAAATTTTTGCTGTATTTAGTGTATTCTAGCATCCTGAAGATGATTCCAGCATTAATTTCATTGTGCTTATGCTCATTTTGAAGATTTTGACATTTTCACCTAAAGTGCACAATCAGGCTGAAAACGCGTTTAAAGCAATAAAAAGTTCATTTTGGCTCTCACACCTAAACTAAACGTTGTAGACTCAAAATTTTTGCTGTATTTAGTGTATTCTAGCATCCTGAAGATGATTCCAGCATTAATTTCATTGTGCTTATGCTCATTTTGAAGATTTTGACATTTTCACCTTAAGTGTACAATCAGGGGCTGAAAACGCGTTTAAAGCAATAAAAAGTTCATTTTGGCTCTCACACCTAAACTAAACGTTGTAGACTCAAAATTTTTGCTGTATTTAGTGTATTCTAGCATCCTGAAGATGATTCCAGCATTAATTTCATTGTGCTTATGCTCATTTTTAAGATTTTGACATTTTCACCTAAAGTGCACAATCAGGCTGAAAACGCGTTTAAAGCAATAAAAAGTTCATTTTGGCTCTCACACCTAAACTAAACGTTGTAGACTCAAAATTTTTGCTGTATTTAGTGTATTCTAGCATCCTGAAGATGATTCCAGCATTAATTTCATTGTGCTTATGCTCATTTTGAAGATTTTGACATTTTCACCTAAAGTGCACAATCAGGCTGAAAACGCATTTAAAGCCATAAAAAGTTCATTTTGGCTCTCACACCTAAACAAAACGTTGTAGACTCAACATTTTTGCTGTATTTAGTGTATTCTAGCATCCTGAAGATGATTCCAGCATTAATTTCATTGTGCTTATGCTCATTTTGAAGATTTTGACATTTTCACCTTAAGTGTACAATCAGGGGCTGAAAACGCGTTTAAAGCAATAAAAAGTTCATTTTGGCTCTCACACCTAAACTAAACGTTGTAGACTCAAAATTTTTGCTGTATTTAGTGTATTCTAGCATCCTGAAGATGATTCCAGCATTAATTTCATTGTGCTTATGCTCATTTTTAAGATTTTGACATTTTCACCTTAAGTGTACAATCAGGGGCTGAAAACGCGTTTAAAGCAATAAAAAGTTCATTTTGGCTCTCACACCTAAACTAAACGTTGTAGACTCAAAATTTTTGCTGTATTTAGTGTATTCTAGCATCCTGAAGATGATTCCAGCATTAATTTCATTGTGCTTATGCTCATTTTGAAGATTTTGACATTTTCACCTAAGTGTACAATCAGGGGCTGAAAACGCGTTTAAAGCAATAAAAAGTTCATTTTGGCTCTCACACCTAAACTAAACGTTGTAGACTCAAAATTTTTGCTGTATTTAGTGTATTCTAGCATCCTGAAGATGATTCCAGCATAAATTTCATTGTGCTTATGCTCATTTTTAAGATTTTGACATTTTCACCTAAAGTGCACAATCAGGCTGAAAACGCGTTTAAAGCACTAAAAAGTTCATTTTGGCTCTCACACCTAAACTAAACGTTGTAGACTCAAAATTTTTGCTGTATTTAGTGTATTCTAGCATCCTGAAGATGATTCCAGCATTAATTTCATTTTGCTTATGCTCATTTTGAAGATTTTGACATTTTCACCTAAAGTGTACAATCAGGCTGAAAACGCATTTAAAGCAATAAAAAGTTCATTTTGGCTCTCACACCTAAACTAAACGTTGTAGACTCAAAATTTTTGCTGTATTTAGTGTATTCTAGCATCCTGAAGATGATTCCAGCATTAATTTCATTGTGCTTATGCTCATTTTTAAGATTTTGACATTTTCACCTAAAGTGCACAATCAGGCTGAAAACGCGTTTAAAGCAATAAAAAGTTCATTTTGGCTCTCACACTTAAACTAAACGTTGTAGACTCAAAATTTTTGCTGTATTTAGTGTATTCTAGCATCCTGAAGATGATTCCAGCATTAATTTCATTGTGCTTATGCTCATTTTGAAGATTTTGACATTTTCACCTTAAGTGCACAATCAGGCTGAAAACGCATTTAAAGCCATAAAAAGTTCATTTTGGCTCTCACACCTAAACAAAACGTTGTAGACTCAACATTTTTGCTGTATTTAGTGAATTCTAGCATCCTGAAGATGATTCCAGCATTAATTTCATTGTGCTTATGCTCATTTTTAAGATTTTGACATTTTCACCTTAAGTGTACAATCAGGGGCTGAAAACGCGTTTAAAGCAATAAAAAGTTCATTTTGGCTCTCACACCTAAACTAAACGTTGTAGACTCAAAATTTTTGCTGTATTTAGTGTATTCTAGCATCCTGAAGATGATTCCAGCATTAATTTCATTGTGCTTATGCTCATTTTTAAGATTTTGACATTTTCACCTAAAGTGCACAATCAGGCTGAAAACGCGTTTAAAGCAATAAAAAGTTCATTTTGGCTCTCACACCTAAACTAAACGTTGTAGACTCAAAATTTTTGCTGTATTTAGTGTATTCTAGCATCCTGAAGATGATTCCAGCATTAATTTCATTGTGCTTATGCTCATTTTGAAGATTTTGACATTTTCACCTTAAGTGTACAATCAGGGGCTGAAAACGCGTTTAAAGCAATAAAAAGTTCATTTTGGCTCTCACACCTAAACTAAACGTTGTAGACTCAAAATTTTTGCTGTATTTAGTGTATTCTAGCATCCTGAAGATGATTCCAGCATTAATTTCATTGTGCTTATGCTCATTTTTAAGATTTTGACATTTTCACCTAAAGTGCACAATCAGGCTGAAAACGCGTTTAAAGCAATAAAAAGTTCATTTTGGCTCTCACACCTAAACTAAACGTTGTAGACTCAAAATTTTTGCTGTATTTAGTGTATTCTAGCATCCTGAAGATGATTCCAGCATTAATTTCATTGTGCTTATGCTCATTTTGAAGATTTTGACATTTTCACCTAAAGTGCACAATCAGGCTGAAAACGCGTTTAAAGCAATAAAAAGTTCATTTTGGCTCTCACACCTAAACTAAACGTTGTAGACTCAAAATTTTTGCTGTATTTAGTGTATTCTAGCATCCTGAAGATGATTCCAGCATTAATTTCATTGTGCTTATGCTCATTTTGAAGATTTTGACATTTTCACCTAAAGTGCACAATCAGGCTGAAAACGCATTTAAAGCCATAAAAAGTTCATTTTGGCTCTCACACCTAAACAAAACGTTGTAGACTCAACATTTTTGCTGTATTTAGTGTATTCTAGCATCCTGAAGATGATTCCAGCATTAATTTCATTGTGCTTATGCTCATTTTTAAGATTTTGACATTTTCACCTTAAGTGTACAATCAGGGGCTGAAAACGCGTTTAAAGCAATAAAAAGTTCATTTTGGCTCTCACACCTAAACTAAACGTTGTAGACTCAAAATTTTTGCTGTATTTAGTGTATTCTAGCATCCTGAAGATGATTCCAGCATTAATTTCATTGTGCTTATGCTCATTTTGAAGATTTTGACATTTTCACCTAAAGTGCACAATCAGGCTGAAAACGCATTTAAAGCCATAAAAAGTTCATTTTGGCTCTCACACCTAAACAAAACGTTGTAGACTCAACATTTTTGCTGTATTTAGTGTATTCTAGCATCCTGAAGATGATTCCAGCATTAATTTCATTGTGCTTATGCTCATTTTTAAGATTTTGACATTTTCACCTTAAGTGTACAATCAGGGGCTGAAAACGCGTTTAAAGCAATAAAAAGTTCATTTTGGCTCTCACACCTAAACTAAACGTTGTAGACTCAAAATTTTTGCTGTATTTAGTGTATTCTAGCATCCTGAAGATGATTCCAGCATTAATTTCATTGTGCTTATGCTCATTTTTAAGATTTTGACATTTTCACCTAAAGTGCACAATCAGGCTGAAAACGCGTTTAAAGCAATAAAACGTTCATTTTGGCTCTCACACCTAAACTAAACGTTGTAGACTCAAAATTTTTGCTGTATTTAGTGTATTCTAGCATCCTGAAGATGATTCCAGCATTAATTTCATTGTGCTTATGCTCATTTTGAAGATTTTGACATTTTCACCTTAAGTGTACAATCAGGGGCTGAAAACGCGTTTAAAGCAATAAAAAGTTCATTTTGGCTCTCACACCTAAACTAAACGTTGTAGACTCAAAATTTTTGCTGTATTTAGTGTATTCTAGCATCCTGAAGATGATTCCAGCATTAATTTCATTGTGCTTATGCTCATTTTTAAGATTTTGACATTTTCACCTAAAGTGCACAATCAGGCTGAAAACGCGTTTAAAGCCATAAAAAGTTCATTTTGGCTCTCACACCTAAACAAAACGTTGTAGACTCAACATTTTTGCTGTATTTAGTGTATTCTAGCATCCTGAAGATGATTCCAGCATTAATTTCATCGTGCTTATGCTCATTTTGAAGATTTTGACATTTTCACCTAAAGTGCACAATCAGGCTGAAAACGCATTTAAAGCAATAAAAAGTTCATTTTGGCACACAAACCTAAACTAAACGTTGTAGACTCAAAATTTTTGCTGTATTTAGTGTATTCTAGCATCCTGAAGATGATTCCAGCATTAATTTCATTGTGCTTATGCTCATTTTTAAGATTTTGACATTTTCACCTAAAGTGCACAATCAGGCTGAAAACGCGTTTAAAGCAATAAAAAGTTCATTTTGGCTCTCACACCTAAACTAAACGTTGTAGACTCAAAATTTTTGCTGTATTTAGTGTATTCTAGCATCCTGAAGATGATTCCATCATTAATTTCATTGTGCTTATGCTCATTTTGAAGATTTTGACATTTTCACCTTAAGTGTACAATCAGGGGCTGAAAACGCGTTTAAAGCAATAAAAAGTTCATTTTGGCTCTCACACCTAAACTAAACGTTGTAGACTCAAAATTTTTGCTGTATTTAGTGTATTCTAGCATCCTGAAGATGATTCCAGCATTAATTTCATTGTGCTTATGCTCATTTTTAAGATTTTGACATTTTCACCTAAAGTGCACAATCAGGCTGAAAACGCGTTTAAAGCAATAAAAAGTTCATTTTGGCTCTCACACCTAAACTAAACGTTGTAGACTCAAAATTTTTGCTGTATTTAGTGTATTCTAGCATCCTGAAGATGATTCCAGCATTAATTTCATTGTGCTTATGCTCATTTTTAAGATTTTGACATTTTCACCTAAAGTGCACAATCAGGCTGAAAACGCGTTTAAAGCAATAAAAAGTTCATTTTGGCTCTCACACCTAAACTAAACGTTGTAGACTCAAAATTTTTGCTGTATTTAGTGTATTCTAGCATCCTGAAGATGATTCCAGCATTAATTTCATTGTGCTTATGCTCATTTTGAAGATTTTGACATTTTCACCTTAAGTGCACAATCAGGCTGAAAACGCATTTAAAGCCATAAAAAGTTCATTTTGGCTCTCACACCTAAACAAAACGTTGTAGACTCAACATTTTTGCTGTATTTAGTGTATTCTAGCATCCTGAAGATGATTCCAGCATTAATTTCATTGTGCTTATGCTCATTTTTAAGATTTTGACATTTTCACCTTAAGTGTACAATCAGGGGCTGAAAACGCGTTTAAAGCAATAAAAAGTTCATTTTGGCTCTCACACCTAAACTAAACGTTGTAGACTCAAAATTTTTGCTGTATTTAGTGTATTCTAGCATCCTGAAGATGATTCCAGCATTAATTTCATTGTGCTTATGCTCATTTTTAAGATTTTGACATTTTCACCTAAAGTGCACAATCAGGCTGAAAACGCGTTTAAAGCAATAAAAAGTTCATTTTGGCTCTCACACCTAAACTAAACGTTGTAGACTCAAAATTTTTGCTGTATTTAGTGTATTCTAGCATCCTGAAGATGATTCCAGCATTAATTTCATTGTGCTTATGCTCATTTTGAAGATTTTGACATTTTCACCTTAAGTGTACAATCAGGGGCTGAAAACGCGTTTAAAGCAATAAAAAGTTCATTTTGGCTCTCACACCTAAACTAAACGTTGTAGACTCAAAATTTTTGCTGTATTTAGTGTATTCTAGCATCCTGAAGATGATTCCAGCATTAATTTCATTGTGCTTATGCTCATTTTTAAGATTTTGACATTTTCACCTAAAGTGCACAATCAGGCTGAAAACGCGTTTAAAGCCATAAAAAGTTAATTTTGGCTCTCACACCTAAACAAAACGTTGTAGACTCAACATTTTTGCTGTATTTAGTGTATTCTAGCATCCTGAAGATGATTCCAGCATTAATTTCATTGTGCTTTTGCTCATTTTGAAGATTTTGACATTTTCACCTAAAGTGCACAATCAGGCTGAAAACGCATTTAAAGCCATAAAAAGTTCATTTTGGCTCTCACACCTAAACAAAACGTTGTAGACTCAACATTTTTGCTGTATTTAGTGTATTCTAGCATCCTGAAGATGATTCCAGCATTAATTTCATTGTGCTTATGCTCATTTTGAAGATTTTGACATTTTCACCTTAAGTGTACAATCAGGGGCTGAAAACGCGTTTAAAGCAATAAAAAGTTCATTTTGGCTCTCACACCTAAACTAAACGTTGTAGACTCAAATTTTTTGCTGTATTTAGTGTATTCTAGCATCCTGAAGATGATTCCAGCATTAATTTCATTGTGCTTATGCTCATTTTGAAGATTTTGACATTTTCACCTTAAGTGTACAATCAGGGGCTGAAAACGCGTTTAAAGCAATAAAAAGTTCATTTTGGCTCTCACACCTAAACTAAACGTTGTAGACTCAAAATTTTTGCTGTATTTAGTGTATTCTAGCATCCTGAAGATGATTCCAGCATTAATTTCATTGTGCTTATGCTCATTTTTAAGATTTTGACATTTTCACCTAAAGTGCACAATCAGGCTGAAAACGCGTTTAAAGCAATAAAAAGTTCATTTTGGCTCTCACACCTAAACTAAACGTTGTAGACTCAAAATTTTTGCTGTATTTAGTGTATTCTAGCATCCTGAAGATGATTCCAGCATTAATTTCATTGTGCTTATGCTCATTTTGAAGATTTTGACATTTTCACCTTAAGTGCACAATCAGGCTGAAAACGCATTTAAAGCCATAAAAAGTTCATTTTGGCTCTCACACCTAAACAAAACGTTGTAGACTCAACATTTTTGCTGTATTTAGTGTATTCTAGCATCCTGAAGATGATTCCAGCATTAATTTCATTGTGCTTATGCTCATTTTTAAGATTTTGACATTTTCACCTTAAGTGTACAATCAGGGGCTGAAAACGCGTTTAAAGCAATAAAAAGTTCATTTTGGCTCTCACACCTAAACTAAACGTTGTAGACTCAAAATTTTTGCTGTATTTAGTGTATTCTAGCATCCTGAAGATGATTCCAGCATTAATTTCATTGTGCTTATGCTCATTTTTAAGATTTTGACATTTTCACCTAAAGTGCACAATCAGGCTGAAAACGCGTTTAAAGCAATAAAAAGTTCATTTTGGCTCTCACACCTAAACTAAACGTTGTAGACTCAAAATTTTTGCTGTATTTAGTGTATTCTAGCATCCTGAAGATGATTCCAGCATTAATTTCATTGTGCTTATGCTCATTTTGAAGATTTTGACATTTTCACCTAAAGTGCACAATCAGGGGCTGAAAACGCGTTTAAAGCAATAAAAAGTTCATTTTGGCTCTCACACCTAAACTAAACGTTGTAGACTCAAAATTTTTGCTGTATTTAGTGTATTCTAGCATCCTGAAGATGATTCCAGCATTAATTTCATTGTGCTTATGCTCATTTTTAAGATTTTGACATTTTCACCTAAAGTGCACAATCAGGCTGAAAACGCGTTTAAAGCAATAAAAAGTTAATTTTGGCTCTCACACCTAAACTAAACGTTGTAGACTCAAAATTTTTGCTGTATTTAGTGTATTCTAGCATCCTGAAGATGATTCCAGCATTAATTTCATTGTGCTTATGCTCATTTTGAAGATTTTGACATTTTCACCTTAAGTGTACAATCAGGTGCTGAAAACGCGTTTAAAGCAATAAAAAGTTCATTTTGGCTCTCACACCTAAACTAAACGTTGTAGACTCAAAATTTTTGCTGTATTTAGTGTATTCTAGCATCCTGAAGATGATTCCAGCATTAATTTCATTGTGCTTATGCTCATTTTTAAGATTTTGACATTTTCACCTAAAGTGCACAATCAGGCTGAAAACGCGTTTAAAGCAATAAAAAGTTCATTTTGGCTCTCACACCTAAACTAAACGTTGTAGACTCAAAATTTTTGCTGTATTTAGTGTATTCTAGCATCCTGAAGATGATTCCATCATTAATTTCATTGTGCTTATGCTCATTTTGAAGATTTTGACATTTTCACCTTAAGTGTACAATCAGGGGCTGAAAACGCGTTTAAAGCAATAAAAAGTTCATTTTGGCTCTCACACCTAAACTAAACGTTGTAGACTCAAAAATTTTGCTGTATTTAGTGTATTCTAGCATCCTGAAGATGATTCCAGCATTAATTTCATTGTGCTTATGCTCATTTTTAAGATTTTGACATTTTCACCTAAAGTGCACAATCAGGCTGAAAACGCGTTTAAAGCAATAAAAAGTTCATTTTGGCTCTCACACCTAAACTAAACGTTGTAGACTCAAAATTTTTGCTGTATTTAGTGTATTCTAGCATCCTGAAGATGATTCCAGCATTAATTTCATTGTGCTTATGCTCATTTTGAAGATTTTGACATTTTCACCTTAAGTGCACAATCAGGCTGAAAACGCATTTAAAGCCATAAAAAGTTCATTTTGGCTCTCACACCTAAACAAAACGTTGTAGACTCAACATTTTTGCTGTATTTAGTGTATTCTAGCATCCTGAAGATGATTCCAGCATTAATTTCATTGTGCTTATGCTCATTTTTAAGATTTTGACATTTTCACCTTAAGTGTACAATCAGGGGCTGAAAACGCGTTTAAAGCAATAAAAAGTTCATTTTGGCTCTCACACCTAAACTAAACGTTGTAGACTCAAAATTTTTGCTGTATTTAGTGTATTCTAGCATCCTGAAGATGATTCCAGCATTAATTTCATTGTGCTTATGCTCATTTTTAAGATTTTGACATTTTCACCTAAAGTGCACAATCAGGCTGAAAACGCGTTTAAAGCAATAAAAAGTTCATTTTGGCTCTCACACCTAAACAAAACGTTGTAGACTCAACATTTTTGCTGTATTTAGTGTATTCTAGCATCCTGAAGATGATTCCAGCATTAATTTCATTGTGCTTATGCTCATTTTGAAGATTTTGACATTTTCACCTTAAGTGTACAATCAGGGGCTGAAAACGCGTTTAAAGCAATAAAAAGTTCATTTTGGCTCTCACACCTAAACTAAACGTTGTAGACTCAAAATTTTTGCTGTATTTAGTGTATTCTAGCATCCTGAAGATGATTCCAGCATTAATTTCATTGTGCTTATGCTCATTTTTAAGATTTTGACATTTTCACCTAAAGTGCACAATCAGGCTGAAAACGCGTTTAAAGCAATAAAAAGTTCATTTTGGCTCTCACACCTAAACTAAACGTTGTAGACTCAAAATTTTTGCTGTATTTAGTGTATTCTAGCATCCTGAAGATGATTCCATCATTAATTTCATTGTGCTTATGCTCATTTTGAAGATTTTGACATTTTCACCTTAAGTGTACAATCAGGGGCTGAAAACGCGTTTAAAGCAATAAAAAGTTCATTTTGGCTCTCACACCTAAACTAAACGTTGTAGACTCAAATTTTTTGCTGTATTTAGTGTATTCTAGCATCCTGAAGATGATTCCAGCATTAATTTCATTGTGCTTATGCTCATTTTGAAGATTTTGACATTTTCACCTTAAGTGTACAATCAGGGGCTGAAAACGCGTTTAAAGCAATAAAAAGTTCATTTTGGCTCTCACACCTAAACTAAACGTTGTAGACTCAAAATTTTTGCTGTATTTAGTGTATTCTAGCATCCTGAAGATGATTCCAGCATTAATTTCATTGTGCTTATGCTCATTTTTAAGATTTTGACATTTTCACCTAAAGTGCACAATCAGGCTGAAAACGCGTTTAAAGCAATAAAAAGTTCATTTTGGCTCTCACACCTAAACTAAACGTTGTAGACTCAAAATTTTTGCTGTATTTAGTGTATTCTAGCATCCTGAAGATGATTCCAGCATTAATTTCATTGTGCTTATGCTCATTTTGAAGATTTTGACATTTTCACCTTAAGTGCACAATCAGGCTGAAAACGCATTTAAAGCCATAAAAAGTTCATTTTGGCTCTCACTCCTAAACAAAACGTTGTAGACTCAACATTTTTGCTGTATTTAGTGTATTCTAGCATCCTGAAGATGATTCCAGCATTAATTTCATTGTGCTTATGCTCATTTTTAAGATTTTGACATTTTCACCTTAAGTGTACAATCAGGGGCTGAAAACGCGTTTAAAGCAATAAAAAGTTCATTTTGGCTCTCACACCTAAACTAAACGTTGTAGACTCAAAATTTTTGCTGTATTTAGTGTATTCTAGCATCCTGAAGATGATTCCAGCATTAATTTCATTGTGCTTATGCTCATTTTTAAGATTTTGACATTTTCACCTAAAGTGCACAATCAGGCTGAAAACGCGTTTAAAGCAATAAAAAGTTCATTTTGGCTCTCACACCTAAACTAAACGTTGTAGACTCAAAATTTTTGCTGTATTTAGTGTATTCTAGCATCCTGAAGATGATTCCAGCATTAATTTCATTGTGCTTATGCTCATTTTGAAGATTTTGACATTTTCACCTAAAGTGCACAATCAGGGGCTGAAAACGCGTTTAAAGCAATAAAAAGTTCATTTTGGCTCTCACACCTAAACTAAACGTTGTAGACTCAAAATTTTTGCTGTATTTAGTGTATTCTAGCATCCTGAAGATGATTCCAGCATTAATTTCATTGTGCTTATGCTCATTTTTAAGATTTTGACATTTTCACCTAAAGTGCACAATCAGGCTGAAAACGCGTTTAAAGCAATAAAAAGTTCATTTTGGCTCTCACACCTAATCTAAACGTTGTAGACTCAAAATTTTTGCTGTATTTAGTGTATTCTAGCATCCTGAAGATGATTCCAGCATTAATTTCATTGTGCTTATGCTCATTTTGAAGATTTTGACATTTTCACCTTAAGTGTACAATCAGGTGCTGAAAACGCGTTTAAAGCAATAAAAAGTTCATTTTGGCTCTCACACCTAAACTAAACGTTGTAGACTCAAAATTTTTGCTGTATTTAGTGTATTCTAGCATCCTGAAGATGATTCCAGCATTAATTTCATTGTGCTTATGCTCATTTTTAAGATTTTGACATTTTCACCTAAAGTGCACAATCAGGCTGAAAACGCGTTTAAAGCAATAAAAAGTTCATTTTGGCTCTCACACCTAAACTAAACGTTGTAGACTCAAAATTTTTGCTGTATTTAGTGTATTCTAGCATCCTGAAGATGATTCCAGCATTAATTTCATTGTGCTTATGCTCATTTTGAAGATTTTGACATTTTCACCTAAAGTGCACAATCAGGCTGAAAACGCATTTAAAGCCATAAAAAGTTCATTTTGGCTCTCACACCTAAACAAAACGTTGTAGACTCAACATTTTTGCTGTATTTAGTGTATTCTAGCATCCTGAAGATGATTCCAGCATTAATTTCATTGTGCTTATGCTCATTTTGAAGATTTTGACATTTTCACCTTAAGTGTACAATCAGGGGCTGAAAACGCGTTTAAAGCAATAAAAAGTTCATTTTGGCTCTCACACCTAAACTAAACGTTGTAGACTCAAAATTTTTGCTGTATTTAGTGTATTCTAGCATCCTGAAGATGATTCCAGCATTAATTTCATTGTGCTTATGCTCATTTTTAAGATTTTAACATTTTCACCTAAAGTGCACAATCAGGCTGAAAACGCGTTTAAAGCAATAAAAAGTTCATTTTGGCTCTCACACCTAAACTAAACGTTGTAGACTCAAAATTTTTGCTGTATTTAGTGTATTCTAGCATCCTGAAGATGATTCCAGCATTAATTCCATTGTGCTTATGCTCATTTTGAAGATTTTGACATTTTCACCTTAAGTGTACAATCAGGGGCTGAAAACGCGTTTAAAGCAATAAAAAGTTCATTTTGGCTCTCACACCTAAACTAAACGTTGTAGACTCAATTTTTTTGCTGTATTTAGTGTATTCTAGCATCCTGAAGATGATTCCAGCATTAATTTCATTGTGCTTATGCTCATTTTTAAGATTTTGACATTTTCACCTAAAGTGCACAATCAGGCTGAAAACGCGTTTAAAGCAATAAAAAGTTCATTTTGGCTCTCACACCTAAACTAAACGTTGTAGACTCAAAATTTTTGCTGTATTTAGTGTATTCTAGCATCCTGAAGATGATTCCAGCATTAATTTCATTGTGCTTATGCTCATTTTGAAGATTTTGACATTTTCACCTAAAGTGCACAATCAGGCTGAAAACGCATTTAAAGCCATAAAAAGTTCATTTTGGCTCTCACACCTAAACAAAACGTTGTAGACTCAACATTTTTGCTGTATTTAGTGTATTCTAGCATCCTGAAGATGATTCCAGCATTAATTTCATTGTGCTTATGCTCATTTTTAAGATTTTGACATTTTCACCTTAAGTGTACAATCAGGGGCTGAAAACGCGTTTAAAGCAATAAAAAGTTCATTTTGGCTCTCACACCTAAACTAAACGTTGTAGACTCAAAATTTTTGCTGTATTTAGTGTATTCTAGCATCCTGAAGATGATTCCAGCATTAATTTCATTGTGCTTATGCTCATTTTGAAGATTTTGACATTTTCACCTAAAGTGCACAATCAGGCTGAAAACGCATTTAAAGCCATAAAAAGTTCATTTTGGCTCTCACACCTAAACAAAACGTTGTAGACTCAACATTTTTGCTGTATTTAGTGTATTCTAGCATCCTGAAGATGATTCCAGCATTAATTTCATTGTGCTTATGCTCATTTTGAAGATTTTGACATTTTCACCTTAAGTGTACAATCAGGGGCTGAAAACGCGTTTAAAGCAATAAAAAGTTCATTTTGGCTCTCACACCTAAACTAAACCTTGTATACTCAAAATTTTTGCTGTATTTAGTGTATTCTAGCATCCTGAAGATGATTCCAGCAATAATTTCATTGTGCTTATGCTCATTTTTAAGATTTTGACATTTTCACCTTAAGTGTACAATCAGGGGCTGAAAACGCGTTAAAGCAATAAAAAGTTCATTTTGGCTCTCACCCCTAAACTAAACGTTGTAGACTCAAAATTTTTGTTGTATTTAGTGTATTCTAGCATCCTGAAGATGATTCCAGCATTAATTTCATTGTGCTTATGCTCATTTTGAAGATTTTGACATTTTCACCTAAAGTGTACAATCAGGCTGAAAACGCATTTAAAGCAATAAAAAGTTCATTTTGGCTCTCACACCTAAACTAAACGTTGTAGACTCAAAATTTTTGCTGTATTTAGTGTATTCTAGCATCCTGAAGATGATTCCAGCATTAATTTCATTGTGCTTATGCTCATTTTTAAGATTTTGACATTTTCACCTAAAGTGCACAATCATGCTGAAAACGCATTTAAAGCAATAAAAAGTTCATTTTGGCACACAAACCTAAACTAAACGTTGTAGACTCAAAATTTTTGCTGTATTTAGTGTATTCTAGCATCCTGAAGATGATTCCAGCATTAATTTCATCGTGCTTATGCTCATTTTGAAGATTTTGACATTTTCACCTAAAGTGCACAATCAGGCTGAAAACGCATTTAAAGCAATAAAAAGTTCATTTTGGCACACAAACCTAAACTAAACGTTGTAGACTCAAAATTTTTGCTGTATTTAGTGTATTCTAGCATCCTGAAGATGATTCCAGCATTAATTTCATTGTGCTTATGCTCATTTTGAAGATTTTGACATTTTCACCTAAGTGTACAATCAGGGGCTGAAAACGCGTTTAAAGCAATAAAAAGTTCATTTTGGCTCTCACACCTAAACTAAACGTTGTAGACTCAAAATTTTTGCTGTATTTAGTGTATTCTAGCATCCTGAAGATGATTCCAGCATAAATTTCATTGTGCTTATGCTCATTTTTAAGATTTTGACATTTTCACCTAAAGTGCACAATCAGGCTGAAAACGCGTTTAAAGCACTAAAAAGTTCATTTTGGCTCTCACACCTAAACTAAACGTTGTAGACTCAAAATTTTTGCTGTATTTAGTGTATTCTAGCATCCTGAAGATGATTCCAGCATTAATTTCATTTTGCTTATGCTCATTTTGAAGATTTTGACATTTTCACCTAAAGTGTACAATCAGGCTGAAAACGCATTTAAAGCAATAAAAAGTTCATTTTGGCTCTCACACCTAAACTAAACGTTGTAGACTCAAAATTTTTGCTGTATTTAGTGTATTCTAGCATCCTGAAGATGATTCCAGCATTAATTTCATTGTGCTTATGCTCATTTTTAAGATTTTGACATTTTCACCTAAAGTGCACAATCAGGCTGAAAACGCGTTTAAAGCAATAAAAAGTTCATTTTGGCTCTCACACCTAAACTAAACGTTGTAGACTCAAAATTTTTGCTGTATTTAGTGTATTCTAGCATTCTGAAGATGATTCCAGCATTAATTTCATTGTGCTTATGCTCATTTTGAAGATTTTGACATTTTCACCTAAAGTGCACAATCAGGGGCTGAAAACGCGTTTAAAGCAATAAAAAGTTCATTTTGGCTCTCACACCTAAACTAAACGTTGTAGACTCAAAATTTTTGCTGTATTTAGTGTATTCTAGCATCCTGAAGATGATTCCAGCATTAATTTCATTGTGCTTATGCTCATTTTGAAGATTTTGACATTTTCACCTTAAGTGCACAATCAGGCTGAAAACGCATTTAAAGCCATAAAAAGTTCATTTTGGCTCTCACACCTAAACAAAACGTTGTAGACTCAACATTTTTGCTGTATTTAGTGTATTCTAGCATCCTGAAGATGATTCCAGCATTAATTTCATTGTGCTTATGCTCATTTTTAAGATTTTGACATTTTCACCTTAAGTGTACAATCAGGGGCTGAAAACGCGTTTAAAGCAATAAAAAGTTCATTTTGGCTCTCACACCTAAACTAAACGTTGTAGACTCAAAATTTTTGCTGTATTTAGTGTATTCTAGCATCCTGAAGATGATTCCAGCATTAATTTCATTGTGCTTATGCTCATTTTTAAGATTTTGACATTTTCACCTAAAGTGCACAATCAGGCTGAAAACGCGTTTAAAGCAATAAAAAGTTCATTTTGGCTCTCACACCTAAACTAAACGTTGTAGACTCAAAATTTTTGCTGTATTTAGTGTATTCTAGCATCCTGAAGATGATTCCAGCATTAATTTCATTGTGCTTATGCTCATTTTGAAGATTTTGACATTTTCACCTAAAGTGCACAATCAGGGGCTGAAAACGCGTTTAAAGCAATAAAAAGTTCATTTTGGCTCTCACACCTAAACTAAACGTTGTAGACTCAAAATTTTTGCTGTATTTAGTGTATTCTAGCATCCTGAAGATGATTCCAGCATTAATTTCATTGTGCTTATGCTCATTTTTAAGATTTTGACATTTTCACCTAAAGTGCACAATCAGGCTGAAAACGCGTTTAAAGCAATAAAAAGTTAATTTTGGCTCTCACACCTAAACTAAACGTTGTAGACTCAAAATTTTTGCTGTATTTAGTGTATTCTAGCATCCTGAAGATGATTCCAGCATTAATTTCATTGTGCTTATGCTCATTTTGAAGATTTTGACATTTTCACCTTAAGTGTACAATCAGGTGCTGAAAACGCGTTTAAAGCAATAAAAAGTTCATTTTGGCTCTCACACCTAAACTAAACGTTGTAGACTCAAAATTTTTGCTGTATTTAGTGTATTCTAGCATCCTGAAGATGATTCCAGCATTAATTTCATTGTGCTTATGCTCATTTTTAAGATTTTGACATTTTCACCTAAAGTGCACAATCAGGCTGAAAACGCGTTTAAAGCAATAAAAAGTTCATTTTGGCTCTCACACCTAAACTAAACGTTGTAGACTCAAAATTTTTGCTGTATTTAGTGTATTCTAGCATCCTGAAGATGATTCCATCATTAATTTCATTGTGCTTATGCTCATTTTGAAGATTTTGACATTTTCACCTTAAGTGTACAATCAGGGGCTGAAAACGCGTTTAAAGCAATAAAAAGTTCATTTTGGCTCTCACACCTAAACTAAACGTTGTAGACTCAAAATTTTTGCTGTATTTAGTGTATTCTAGCATCCTGAAGATGATTCCAGCATTAATTTCATTGTGCTTATGCTCATTTTTAAGATTTTGACATTTTCACCTAAAGTGCACAATCAGGCTGAAAACGCGTTTAAAGCAATAAAAAGTTCATTTTGGCTCTCACACCTAAACTAAACGTTGTAGACTCAAAATTTTTGCTGTATTTAGTGTATTCTAGCATCCTGAAGATGATTCCAGCATTAATTTCATTGTGCTTATGCTCATTTTGAAGATTTTGACATTTTCACCTTAAGTGCACAATCAGGCTGAAAACGCATTTAAAGCCATAAAAAGTTCATTTTGGCTCTCACACCTAAACAAAACGTTGTAGACTCAACATTTTTGCTGTATTTAGTGTATTCTAGCATCCTGAAGATGATTCCAGCATTAATTTCATTGTGCTTATGCTCATTTTTAAGATTTTGACATTTTCACCTTAAGTGTACAATCAGGGGCTGAAAACGCGTTTAAAGCAATAAAAAGTTCATTTTGGCTCTCACACCTAAACTAAACGTTGTAGACTCAAAATTTTTGCTGTATTTAGTGTATTCTAGCATCCTGAAGATGATTCCAGCATTAATTTCATTGTGCTTATGCTCATTTTTAAGATTTTGACATTTTCACCTAAAGTGCACAATCAGGCTGAAAACGCGTTTAAAGCAATAAAAAGTTCATTTTGGCTCTCACACCTAAACAAAACGTTGTAGACTCAACATTTTTGCTGTATTTAGTGTATTCTAGCATCCTGAAGATGATTCCAGCATTAATTTCATTGTGCTTATGCTCATTTTTAAGATTTTGACATTTTCACCTTAAGTGTACAATCAGGGGCTGAAAACGCGTTTAAAGCAATAAAAAGTTCATTTTGGCTCTCACACCTAAACTAAACGTTGTAGACTCAAAATTTTTGCTGTATTTAGTGTATTCTAGCATCCTGAAGATGATTCCAGCATTAATTTCATTGTGCTTATGCTCATTTTTAAGATTTTGACATTTTCACCTAAAGTGCACAATCAGGCTGAAAACGCGTTTAAAGCAATAAAAAGTTCATTTTGGCTCTCACACCTAAACAAAACGTTGTAGACTCAACATTTTTGCTGTATTTAGTGTATTCTAGCATCCTGAAGATGATTCCAGCATTAATTTCATTGTGCTTATGCTCATTTTGAAGATTTTGACATTTTCACCTTAAGTGTACAATCAGGGGCTGAAAACGCGTTTAAAGCAATAAAAAGTTCATTTTGGCTCTCACACCTAAACTAAACGTTGTAGACTCAAAATTTTTGCTGTATTTAGTGTATTCTAGCATCCTGAAGATGATTCCAGCATTAATTTCATTGTGCTTATGCTCATTTTTAAGATTTTGACATTTTCACCTAAAGTGCACAATCAGGCTGAAAACGCGTTTAAAGCAATAAAAAGTTCATTTTGGCTCTCACACCTAAACTAAACGTTGTAGACTCAAAATTTTTGCTGTATTTAGTGTATTCTAGCATCCTGAAGATGATTCCATCATTAATTTCATTGTGCTTATGCTCATTTTGAAGATTTTGACATTTTCACCTTAAGTGTACAATCAGGGGCTGAAAACGCGTTTAAAGCAATAAAAAGTTCATTTTGGCTCTCACACCTAAACTAAACGTTGTAGACTCAAATTTTTTGCTGTATTTAGTGTATTCTAGCATCCTGAAGATGATTCCAGCATTAATTTCATTGTGCTTATGCTCATTTTGAAGATTTTGACATTTTCACCTTAAGTGTACAATCAGGGGCTGAAAACGCGTTTAAAGCAATAAAAAGTTCATTTTGGCTCTCACACCTAAACTAAACGTTGTAGACTCAAAATTTTTGCTGTATTTAGTGTATTCTAGCATCCTGAAGATGATTCCAGCATTAATTTCATTGTGCTTATGCTCATTTTTAAGATTTTGACATTTTCACCTAAAGTGCACAATCAGGCTGAAAACGCGTTTAAAGCAATAAAAAGTTCATTTTGGCTCTCACACCTAAACTAAACGTTGTAGACTCAAAATTTTTGCTGTATTTAGTGTATTCTAGCATCCTGAAGATGATTCCAGCATTAATTTCATTGTGCTTATGCTCATTTTGAAGATTTTGACATTTTCACCTTAAGTGCACAATCAGGCTGAAAACGCATTTAAAGCCATAAAAAGTTCATTTTGGCTCTCACTCCTAAACAAAACGTTGTAGACTCAACATTTTTGCTGTATTTAGTGTATTCTAGCATCCTGAAGATGATTCCAGCATTAATTTCATTGTGCTTATGCTCATTTTTAAGATTTTGACATTTTCACCTTAAGTGTACAATCAGGGGCTGAAAACGCGTTTAAAGCAATAAAAAGTTCATTTTGGCTCTCACACCTAAACTAAACGTTGTAGACTCAAAATTTTTGCTGTATTTAGTGTATTCTAGCATCCTGAAGATGATTCCAGCATTAATTTCATTGTGCTTATGCTCATTTTTAAGATTTTGACATTTTCACCTAAAGTGCACAATCAGGCTGAAAACGCGTTTAAAGCAATAAAAAGTTCATTTTGGCTCTCACACCTAAACTAAACGTTGTAGACTCAAAATTTTTGCTGTATTTAGTGTATTCTAGCATCCTGAAGATGATTCCAGCATTAATTTCATTGTGCTTATGCTCATTTTGAAGATTTTGACATTTTCACCTAAAGTGCACAATCAGGGGCTGAAAACGCGTTTAAAGCAATAAAAAGTTCATTTTGGCTCTCACACCTAAACTAAACGTTGTAGACTCAAAATTTTTGCTGTATTTAGTGTATTCTAGCATCCTGAAGATGATTCCAGCATTAATTTCATTGTGCTTATGCTCATTTTTAAGATTTTGACATTTTCACCTAAAGTGCACAATCAGGCTGAAAACGCGTTTAAAGCAATAAAAAGTTCATTTTGGCTCTCACACCTAATCTAAACGTTGTAGACTCAAAATTTTTGCTGTATTTAGTGTATTCTAGCATCCTGAAGATGATTCCAGCATTAATTTCATTGTGCTTATGCTCATTTTGAAGATTTTGACATTTTCACCTTAAGTGTACAATCAGGTGCTGAAAACGCGTTTAAAGCAATAAAAAGTTCATTTTGGCTCTCACACCTAAACTAAACGTTGTAGACTCAAAATTTTTGCTGTATTTAGTGTATTCTAGCATCCTGAAGATGATTCCAGCATTAATTTCATTGTGCTTATGCTCATTTTTAAGATTTTGACATTTTCACCTAAAGTGCACAATCAGGCTGAAAACGCGTTTAAAGCAATAAAAAGTTCATTTTGGCTCTCACACCTAAACTAAACGTTGTAGACTCAAAATTTTTGCTGTATTTAGTGTATTCTAGCATCCTGAAGATGATTCCAGCATTAATTTCATTGTGCTTATGCTCATTTTGAAGATTTTGACATTTTCACCTAAAGTGCACAATCAGGCTGAAAACGCATTTAAAGCCATAAAAAGTTCATTTTGGCTCTCACACCTAAACAAAACGTTGTAGACTCAACATTTTTGCTGTATTTAGTGTATTCTAGCATCCTGAAGATGATTCCAGCATTAATTTCATTGTGCTTATGCTCATTTTGAAGATTTTGACATTTTCACCTTAAGTGTACAATCAGGGGCTGAAAACGCGTTTAAAGCAATAAAAAGTTCATTTTGGCTCTCACACCTAAACTAAACGTTGTAGACTCAAAATTTTTGCTGTATTTAGTGTATTCTAGCATCCTGAAGATGATTCCAGCATTAATTTCATTGTGCTTATGCTCATTTTTAAGATTTTAACATTTTCACCTAAAGTGCACAATCAGGCTGAAAACGCGTTTAAAGCAATAAAAAGTTCATTTTGGCTCTCACACCTAAACTAAACGTTGTAGACTCAAAATTTTTGCTGTATTTAGTGTATTCTAGCATCCTGAAGTTGATTCCAGCATTAATTCCATTGTGCTTATGCTCATTTTGAAGATTTTGACATTTTCACCTTAAGTGTACAATCAGGGGCTGAAAACGCGTTTAAAGCAATAAAAAGTTCATTTTGGCTCTCACACCTAAACTAAACGTTGTAGACTCAAATTTTTTGCTGTATTTAGTGTATTCTAGCATCCTGAAGATGATTCCAGCATTAATTTCATTGTGCTTATGCTCATTTTTAAGATTTTGACATTTTCACCTAAAGTGCACAATCAGGCTGAAAACGCGTTTAAAGCAATAAAAAGTTCATTTTGGCTCTCACACCTAAACTAAACGTTGTAGACTCAAAATTTTTGCTGTATTTAGTGTATTCTAGCATCCTGAAGATGATTCCAGCATTAATTTCATTGTGCTTATGCTCATTTTGAAGATTTTGACATTTTCACCTAAAGTGCACAATCAGGCTGAAAACGCATTTAAAGCCATAAAAAGTTCATTTTGGCTCTCACACCTAAACAAAACGTTGTAGACTCAACATTTTTGCTGTATTTAGTGTATTCTAGCATCCTGAAGATGATTCCAGCATTAATTTCATTGTGCTTATGCTCATTTTTAAGATTTTGACATTTTCACCTTAAGTGTACAATCAGGGGCTGAAAACGCGTTTAAAGCAATAAAAAGTTCATTTTGGCTCTCACACCTAAACTAAACGTTGTAGACTCAAAATTTTTGCTGTATTTAGTGTATTCTAGCATCCTGAAGATGATTCCAGCATTAATTTCATTGTGCTTATGCTCATTTTGAAGATTTTGACATTTTCACCTAAAGTGCACAATCAGGCTGAAAACGCATTTAAAGCCATAAAAAGTTCATTTTGGCTCTCACACCTAAACAAAACGTTGTAGACTCAACATTTTTGCTGTATTTAGTGTATTCTAGCATCCTGAAGATGATTCCAGCATTAATTTCATTGTGCTTATGCTCATTTTGAAGATTTTGACATTTTCACCTTAAGTGTACAATCAGGGGCTGAAAACGCGTTTAAAGCAATAAAAAGTTCATTTTGGCTCTCACACCTAAACTAAACCTTGTAGACTCAAAATTTTTGCTGTATTTAGTGTATTCTAGCATCCTGAAGATGATTCCAGCAATAATTTCATTGTGCTTATGCTCATTTTTAAGATTTTGACATTTTCACCTTAAGTGTACAATCAGGGGCTGAAAACGCGTTAAAGCAATAAAAAGTTCATTTTGGCTCTCACCCCTAAACTAAACGTTGTAGACTCAAAATTTTTGTTGTATTTAGTGTATTCTAGCATCCTGAAGATGATTCCAGCATTAATTTCATTGTGCTTATGCTCATTTTGAAGATTTTGACATTTTCACCTAAAGTGTACAATCAGGCTGAAAACGCATTTAAAGCAATAAAAAGTTCATTTTGGCTCTCACACCTAAACTAAACGTTGTAGACTCAAAATTTTTGCTGTATTTAGTGTATTCTAGCATCCTGAAGATGATTCCAGCATTAATTTCATTGTGCTTATGCTCATTTTTAAGATTTTGACATTTTCACCTAAAGTGCACAATCATGCTGAAAACGCATTTAAAGCAATAAAAAGTTCATTTTGGCACACAAACCTAAACTAAACGTTGTAGACTCAAAATTTTTGCTGTATTTAGTGTATTCTAGCATCCTGAAGATGATTCCAGCATTAATTTCATCGTGCTTATGCTCATTTTGAAGATTTTGACATTTTCACCTAAAGTGCACAATCAGGCTGAAAACGCATTTAAAGCAATAAAAAGTTCATTTTGGCACACAAACCTAAACTAAACGTTGTAGACTCAAAATTTTTGCTGTATTTAGTGTATTCTAGCATCCTGAAGATGATTCCAGCATTAATTTCATTGTGCTTATGCTCATTTTGAAGATTTTGACATTTTCACCTAAGTGTACAATCAGGGGCTGAAAACGCGTTTAAAGCAATAAAAAGTTCATTTTGGCTCTCACACCTAAACTAAACGTTGTAGACTCAAAATTTTTGCTGTATTTAGTGTATTCTAGCATCCTGAAGATGATTCCAGCATAAATTTCATTGTGCTTATGCTCATTTTTAAGATTTTGACATTTTCACCTAAAGTGCACAATCAGGCTGAAAACGCGTTTAAAGCACTAAAAAGTTCATTTTGGCTCTCACACCTAAACTAAACGTTGTAGACTCAAAATTTTTGCTGTATTTAGTGTATTCTAGCATCCTGAAGATGATTCCAGCATTAATTTCATTGTGCTTATGCTCATTTTTAAGATTTTGACATTTTCACCTAAAGTGCACAATCAGGCTGAAAACGCGTTTAAAGCAATAAAAAGTTCATTTTGGCTCTCACACCTAAACTAAACGTTGTAGACTCAAAATTTTTGCTGTATTTAGTGTATTCTAGCATCCTGAAGATGATTCCAGCATTAATTTCATTGTGCTTATGCTCATTTTGAAGATTTTGACATTTTCACCTAAAGTGCACAATCAGGGGCTGAAAACGCGTTTAAAGCAATAAAAAGTTCATTTTGGCTCTCACACCTAAACTAAACGTTGTAGACTCAAAATTTTTGCTGTATTTAGTGTATTCTAGCATCCTGAAGATGATTCCAGCATTAATTTCATTGTGCTTATGCTCATTTTTAAGATTTTGACATTTTCACCTAAAGTGCACAATCAGGCTGAAAACGCGTTTAAAGCAATAAAAAGTTAATTTTGGCTCTCACACCTAAACTAAACGTTGTAGACTCAAAATTTTTGCTGTATTTAGTGTATTCTAGCATCCTGAAGATGATTCCAGCATTAATTTCATTGTGCTTATGCTCATTTTGAAGATTTTGACATTTTCACCTTAAGTGTACAATCAGGTGCTGAAAACGCGTTTAAAGCAATAAAAAGTTCATTTTGGCTCTCACACCTAAACTAAACGTTGTAGACTCAAAATTTTTGCTGTATTTAGTGTATTCTAGCATCCTGAAGATGATTCCAGCATTAATTTCATTGTGCTTATGCTCATTTTTAAGATTTTGACATTTTCACCTAAAGTGCACAATCAGGCTGAAAACGCGTTTAAAGCAATAAAAAGTTCATTTTGGCTCTCACACCTAAACTAAACGTTGTAGACTCAAAATTTTTGCTGTATTTAGTGTATTCTAGCATCCTGAAGATGATTCCAGCATTAATTTCATTGTGCTTATGCTCATTTTGAAGATTTTGACATTTTCACCTAAAGTGCACAATCAGGCTGAAAACGCATTTAAAGCCATAAAAAGTTCATTTTGGCTCTCACACCTAAACAAAACGTTGTAGACTCAACATTTTTGCTGTATTTAGTGTATTCTAGCATCCTGAAGATGATTCCAGCATTAATTTCATTGTGCTTATGCTCATTTTGAAGATTTTGACATTTTCACCTTAAGTGTACAATCAGGGGCTGAAAACGCGTTTAAAGCAATAAAAAGTTCATTTTGGCTCTCACACCTAAACTAAACGTTGTAGACTCAAAATTTTTGCTGTATTTAATGTATTCTAGCATCCTGAAGATGATTCCAGCATTAATTTCATTGTGCTTATGCTCATTTTTAAGATTTTAACATTTTCACCTAAAGTGCACAATCAGGCTGAAAACGCGTTTAAAGCAATAAAAAGTTCATTTTGGCTCTCACACCTAAACTAAACGTTGTAGACTCAAAATTTTTGCTGTATTTAGTGTATTCTAGCATCCTGAAGATGATTCCAGCATTAATTTCATTGTGCTTATGCTCATTTTGAAGATTTTGACATTTTCACCTTAAGTGTACAATCAGGGGCTGAAAACGCGTTTAAAGCAATAAAAAGTTCATTTTGGCTCTCACACCTAAACTAAACGTTGTAGACTCAAATTTTTTTGCTGTATTTAGTGTATTCTAGCATCCTGAAGATGATTCCAGCATTAATTTCATTGTGCTTATGCTCATTTTTAAGATTTTGACATTTTCACCTAAAGTGCACAATCAGGCTGAAAACGCGTTTAAAGCAATAAAAAGTTCATTTTGGCTCTCACACCTAAACTAAACGTTGTAGACTCAAAATTTTTGCTGTATTTAGTGTATTCTAGCATCCTGAAGATGATTCCAGCATTAATTTCATTGTGCTTATGCTCATTTTGAAGATTTTGACATTTTCACCTAAAGTGCACAATCAGGCTGAAAACGCATTTAAAGCCATAAAAAGTTCATTTTGGCTCTCACACCTAAACAAAACGTTGTAGACTCAACATTTTTGCTGTATTTAGTGTATTCTAGCATCCTGAAGATGATTCCAGCATTAATTTCATTGTGCTTATGCTCATTTTTAAGATTTTGACATTTTCACCTTAAGTGTACAATCAGGGGCTGAAAACGCGTTTAAAGCAATAAAAAGTTCATTTTGGCTCTCACACCTAAACTAAACGTTGTAGACTCAAAATTTTTGCTGCATTTAGTGTATTCTAGCATCCTGAAGATGATTCCAGCATTAATTTCATTGTGCTTATGCTCATTTTGAAGATTTTGACATTTTCACCTAAAGTGCACAATCAGGCTGAAAACGCATTTAAAGCCATAAAAAGTTCATTTTGGCTCTCACACCTAAACAAAACGTTGTAGACTCAACATTTTTGCTGTATTTAGTGTATTCTAGCATCCTGAAGATGATTCCAGCATTAATTTCATTGTGCTTATGCTCATTTTGAAGATTTTGACATTTTCACCTTAAGTGTACAATCAGGGGCTGAAAACGCGTTTAAAGCAATAAAAAGTTCATTTTGGCTCTCACACCTAAACTAAACCTTGTAGACTCAAAATTTTTGCTGTATTTAGTGTATTCTAGCATCCTGAAGATGATTCCAGCAATAATTTCATTGTGCTTATGCTCATTTTTAAGATTTTGACATTTTCACCTTAAGTGTACAATCAGGGGCTGAAAACGCGTTAAAGCAATAAAAAGTTCATTTTGGCTCTCACCCCTAAACTAAACGTTGTAGACTCAAAATTTTTGTTGTATTTAGTGTATTCTAGCATCCTGAAGATGATTCCAGCATTAATTTCATTGTGCTTATGCTCATTTTGAAGATTTTGACATTTTCACCTTAAGTGTACAATCAGGGGCTGAAAACGCGTTTAAAGCAATAAAAAGTTCATTTTGGCTCTCACACCTAAACTAAACGTTGTAGACTCAAAATTTTTGCTGTATTTAGTGTATTCTAGCATCCTGAAGATGATTCCAGCATTAATTTCATTGTGCTTATGCTCATTTTTAAGATTTTGACATTTTCACCTAAAGTGCACAATCATGCTGAAAACGCATTTAAAGCAATAAAAAGTTCATTTTGGCACACAAACCTAAACTAAACGTTGTAGACTCAAAATTTTTGCTGTATTTAGTGTATTCTAGCATCCTGAAGATGATTCCAGCATTAATTTCATCGTGCTTATGCTCATTTTGAAGATTTTGACATTTTCACCTAAAGTGCACAATCAGGCTGAAAACGCATTTAAAGCAATAAAAAGTTCATTTTGGCACACAAACCTAAACTAAACGTTGTAGACTCAAAATTTTTGCTGTATTTAGTGTATTCTAGCATCCTGAAGATGATTCCAGCATTAATTTCATTGTGCTTATGCTCATTTTGAAGATTTTGACATTTTCACCTAAGTGTACAATCAGGGGCTGAAAACGCGTTTAAAGCAATAAAAAGTTCATTTTGGCTCTCACACCTAAACTAAACGTTGTAGACTCAAAATTTTTGCTGTATTTAGTGTATTCTAGCATCCTGAAGATGATTCCAGCATAAATTTCATTGTGCTTATGCTCATTTTTAAGATTTTGACATTTTCACCTAAAGTGCACAATCAGGCTGAAAACGCGTTTAAAGCACTAAAAAGTTCATTTTGGCTCTCACACCTAAACTAAACGTTGTAGACTCAAAATTTTTGCTGTATTTAGTGTATTCTAGCATCCTGAAGATGATTCCAGCATTAATTTCATTGTGCTTATGCTCATTTTTAAGATTTTGACATTTTCACCTAAAGTGCACAATCAGGCTGAAAACGCGTTTAAAGCAATAAAAAGTTCATTTTGGCTCTCACACCTAAACTAAACGTTGTAGACTCAAAATTTTTGCTGTATTTAGTGTATTCTAGCATCCTGAAGATGATTCCAGCATTAATTTCATTGTGCTTATGCTCATTTTGAAGATTTTGACATTTTCACCTAAAGTGCACAATCAGGGGCTGAAAACGCGTTTAAAGCAATAAAAAGTTCATTTTGGCTCTCACACCTAAACTAAACGTTGTAGACTCAAAATTTTTGCTGTATTTAGTGTATTCTAGCATCCTGAAGATGATTCCAGCATTAATTTCATTGTGCTTATGCTCATTTTTAAGATTTTGACATTTTCACCTAAAGTGCACAATCAGGCTGAAAACGCGTTTAAAGCAATAAAAAGTTAATTTTGGCTCTCACACCTAAACTAAACGTTGTAGACTCAAAATTTTTGCTGTATTTAGTGTATTCTAGCATCCTGAAGATGATTCCAGCATTAATTTCATTGTGCTTATGCTCATTTTGAAGATTTTGACATTTTCACCTTAAGTGTACAATCAGGTGCTGAAAACGCGTTTAAAGCAATAAAAAGTTCATTTTGGCTCTCACACCTAAACTAAACGTTGTAGACTCAAAATTTTTGCTGTATTTAGTGTATTCTAGCATCCTGAAGATGATTCCAGCATTAATTTCATTGTGCTTATGCTCATTTTTAAGATTTTGACATTTTCACCTAAAGTGCACAATCAGGCTGAAAACGCGTTTAAAGCAATAAAAAGTTCATTTTGGCTCTCACACCTAAACTAAACGTTGTAGACTCAAAATTTTTGCTGTATTTAGTGTATTCTAGCATCCTGAAGATGATTCCAGCATTAATTTCATTGTGCTTATGCTCATTTTGAAGATTTTGACATTTTCACCTAAAGTGCACAATCAGGCTGAAAACGCATTTAAAGCCATAAAAAGTTCATTTTGGCTCTCACACCTAAACAAAACGTTGTAGACTCAACATTTTTGCTGTATTTAGTGTATTCTAGCATCCTGAAGATGATTCCAGCATTAATTTCATTGTGCTTATGCTCATTTTGAAGATTTTGACATTTTCACCTTAAGTGTACAATCAGGGGCTGAAAACGCGTTTAAAGCAATAAAAAGTTCATTTTGGCTCTCACACCTAAACTAAACGTTGTAGACTCAAAATTTTTGCTGTATTTAATGTATTCTAGCATCCTGAAGATGATTCCAGCATTAATTTCATTGTGCTTATGCTCATTTTTAAGATTTTAACATTTTCACCTAAAGTGCACAATCAGGCTGAAAACGCGTTTAAAGCAATAAAAAGTTCATTTTGGCTCTCACACCTAAACTAAACGTTGTAGACTCAAAATTTTTGCTGTATTTAGTGTATTCTAGCATCCTGAAGATGATTCCAGCATTAATTTCATTGTGCTTATGCTCATTTTGAAGATTTTGACATTTTCACCTTAAGTGTACAATCAGGGGCTGAAAACGCGTTTAAAGCAATAAAAAGTTCATTTTGGCTCTCACACCTAAACTAAACGTTGTAGACTCAAATTTTTTTGCTGTATTTAGTGTATTCTAGCATCCTGAAGATGATTCCAGCATTAATTTCATTGTGCTTATGCTCATTTTTAAGATTTTGACATTTTCACCTAAAGTGCACAATCAGGCTGAAAACGCGTTTAAAGCAATAAAAAGTTCATTTTGGCTCTCACACCTAAACTAAACGTTGTAGACTCAAAATTTTTGCTGTATTTAGTGTATTCTAGCATCCTGAAGATGATTCCAGCATTAATTTCATTGTGCTTATGCTCATTTTGAAGATTTTGACATTTTCACCTAAAGTGCACAATCAGGCTGAAAACGCATTTAAAGCCATAAAAAGTTCATTTTGGCTCTCACACCTAAACAAAACGTTGTAGACTCAACATTTTTGCTGTATTTAGTGTATTCTAGCATCCTGAAGATGATTCCAGCATTAATTTCATTGTGCTTATGCTCATTTTTAAGATTTTGACATTTTCACCTTAAGTGTACAATCAGGGGCTGAAAACGCGTTTAAAGCAATAAAAAGTTCATTTTGGCTCTCACACCTAAACTAAACGTTGTAGACTCAAAATTTTTGCTGTATTTAGTGTATTCTAGCATCCTGAAGATGATTCCAGCATTAATTTCATTGTGCTTATGCTCATTTTGAAGATTTTGACATTTTCACCTAAAGTGCACAATCAGGCTGAAAACGCATTTAAAGCCATAAAAAGTTCATTTTGGCTCTCACACCTAAACAAAACGTTGTAGACTCAACATTTTTGCTGTATTTAGTGTATTCTAGCATCCTGAAGATGATTCCAGCATTAATTTCATTGTGCTTATGCTCATTTTGAAGATTTTGACATTTTCACCTTAAGTGTACAATCAGGGGCTGAAAACGCGTTTAAAGCAATAAAAAGTTCATTTTGGCTCTCACACCTAAACTAAACCTTGTAGACTCAAAATTTTTGCTGTATTTAGTGTATTCTAGCATCCTGAAGATGATTCCAGCAATAATTTCATTGTGCTTATGCTCATTTTTAAGATTTTGACATTTTCACCTTAAGTGTACAATCAGGGGCTGAAAACGCGTTAAAGCAATAAAAAGTTCATTTTGGCTCTCACCCCTAAACTAAACGTTGTAGACTCAAAATTTTTGTTGTATTTAGTGTATTCTAGCATCCTGAAGATGATTCCAGCATTAATTTCATTGTGCTTATGCTCATTTTGAAGATTTTGACATTTTCACCTAAAGTGTACAATCAGGCTGAAAACGCATTTAAAGCAATAAAAAGTTCATTTTGGCTCTCACACCTAAACTAAACGTTGTAGACTCAAAATTTTTGCTGTATTTAGTGTATTCTAGCATCCTGAAGATGATTCCAGCATTAATTTCATTGTGCTTATGCTCATTTTTAAGATTTTGACATTTTCACCTAAAGTGCACAATCATGCTGAAAACGCATTTAAAGCAATAAAAAGTTCATTTTGGCACACAAACCTAAACTAAACGTTGTAGACTCAAAATTTTTGCTGTATTTAGTGTATTCTAGCATCCTGAAGATGATTCCAGCATTAATTTCATCGTGCTTATGCTCATTTTGAAGATTTTGACATTTTCACCTAAAGTGCACAATCAGGCTGAAAACGCATTTAAAGCAATAAAAAGTTCATTTTGGCACACAAACCTAAACTAAACGTTGTAGACTCAAAATTTTTGCTGTATTTAGTGTATTCTAGCATCCTGAAGATGATTCCAGCATTAATTTCATTGTGCTTATGCTCATTTTGAAGATTTTGACATTTTCACCTAAGTGTACAATCAGGGGCTGAAAACGCGTTTAAAGCAATAAAAAGTTCATTTTGGCTCTCACACCTAAACTAAACGTTGTAGACTCAAAATTTTTGCTGTATTTAGTGTATTCTAGCATCCTGAAGATGATTCCAGCATAAATTTCATTGTGCTTATGCTCATTTTTAAGATTTTGACATTTTCACCTAAAGTGCACAATCAGGCTGAAAACGCGTTTAAAGCACTAAAAAGTTCATTTTGGCTCTCACACCTAAACTAAACGTTGTAGACTCAAAATTTTTGCTGTATTTAGTGTATTCTAGCATCCTGAAGATGATTCCAGCATTAATTTCATTTTGCTTATGCTCATTTTGAAGATTTTGACATTTTCACCTAAAGTGTACAATCAGGCTGAAAACGCATTTAAAGCAATAAAAAGTTCATTTTGGCTCTCACACCTAAACTAAACGTTGTAGACTCAAAATTTTTGCTGTATTTAGTGTATTCTAGCATCCTGAAGATGATTCCAGCATTAATTTCATTGTGCTTATGCTCATTTTTAAGATTTTGACATTTTCACCTAAAGTGCACAATCAGGCTGAAAACGCGTTTAAAGCAATAAAAAGTTCATTTTGGCTCTCACACTTAAACTAAACGTTGTAGACTCAAAATTTTTGCTGTATTTAGTGTATTCTAGCATCCTGAAGATGATTCCAGCATTAATTTCATTGTGCTTATGCTCATTTTGAAGATTTTGACATTTTCACCTTAAGTGCACAATCAGGCTGAAAACGCATTTAAAGCCATAAAAAGTTCATTTTGGCTCTCACACCTAAACAAAACGTTGTAGACTCAACATTTTTGCTGTATTTAGTGAATTCTAGCATCCTGAAGATGATTCCAGCATTAATTTCATTGTGCTTATGCTCATTTTTAAGATTTTGACATTTTCACCTTAAGTGTACAATCAGGGGCTGAAAACGCGTTTAAAGCAATAAAAAGTTCATTTTGGCTCTCACACCTAAACTAAACGTTGTAGACTCAAAATTTTTGCTGTATTTAGTGTATTCTAGCATCCTGAAGATGATTCCAGCATTAATTTCATTGTGCTTATGCTCATTTTTAAGATTTTGACATTTTCACCTAAAGTGCACAATCAGGCTGAAAACGCGTTTAAAGCAATAAAAAGTTCATTTTGGCTCTCACACCTAAACTAAACGTTGTAGACTCAAAATTTTTGCTGTATTTAGTGTATTCTAGCATCCTGAAGATGATTCCAGCATTAATTTCATTGTGCTTATGCTCATTTTGAAGATTTTGACATTTTCACCTTAAGTGTACAATCAGGGGCTGAAAACGCGTTTAAAGCAATAAAAAGTTCATTTTGGCTCTCACACCTAAACTAAACGTTGTAGACTCAAAATTTTTGCTGTATTTAGTGTATTCTAGCATCCTGAAGATGATTCCAGCATTAATTTCATTGTGCTTATGCTCATTTTTAAGATTTTGACATTTTCACCTAAAGTGCACAATCAGGCTGAAAACGCGTTTAAAGCAATAAAAAGTTCATTTTGGCTCTCACACCTAAACTAAACGTTGTAGACTCAAAATTTTTGCTGTATTTAGTGTATTCTAGCATCCTGAAGATGATTCCAGCATTAATTTCATTGTGCTTATGCTCATTTTGAAGATTTTGACATTTTCACCTAAAGTGCACAATCAGGCTGAAAACGCGTTTAAAGCAATAAAAAGTTCATTTTGGCTCTCACACCTAAACTTAACGTTGTAGACTCAAAATTTTTGCTGTATTTAGTGTATTCTAGCATCCTGAAGATGATTCCAGCATTAATTTCATTGTGCTTATGCTCATTTTGAAGATTTTGACATTTTCACCTTAAGTGTACAATCAGGGGCTGAAAACGCGTTTAAAGCAATAAAAAGTTCATTTTGGCTCTCACACCTAAACTAAACGTTGTAGACTCAACATTTTTGCTGTATTTAGTGTATTCTAGCATCCTGAAGATGATTCCAGCATTAATTTCATTGTGCTTATGCTCATTTTGAAGATTTTGACATTTTCACCTTAAGTGTACAATCAGGGGCTGAAAACGCGTTTAAAGCAATAAAAAGTTCATTTTGGCTCTCACACCTAAACTAAACGTTGTAGACTCAAAATTTTTGCTGTATTTAGTGTATTCTAGCATCCTGAAGATGATTCCAGCATTAATTTCATTGTGCTTATGCTCATTTTTAAGATTTTGACATTTTCACCTAAAGTGCACAATCAGGCTGAAAACGCGTTTAAAGCAATAAAAAGTTCATTTTGGCTCTCACACCTAAACTAAACGTTGTAGACTCAAAATTTTTGCTGTATTTAGTGTATTCTAGCATCCTGAAGATGATTCCAGCATTAATTTCATTGTGCTTATGCTCATTTTGAAGATTTTGACATTTTCACCTTAAGTGTACAATCAGGGGCTGAAAACGCGTTTAAAGCAATAAAAAGTTCATTTTGGCTCTCACACCTAAACTAAACGTTGTAGACTCAAAATTTTTGCTGTATTTAGTGTATTCTAGCATCCTGAAGATGATTCCAGCATTAATTTCATTGTGCTTATGCTCATTTTTAAGATTTTGACATTTTCACCTAAAGTGCACAATCAGGCTGAAAACGCGTTTAAAGCAATAAAAAGTTCATTTTGGCTCTCACACCTAAACTAAACGTTGTAGACTCAAAATTTTTGCTGTATTTAGTGTATTCTAGCATCCTGAAGATGATTCCATCATTAATTTCATTGTGCTTATGCTCATTTTGAAGATTTTGACATTTTCACCTTAAGTGTACAATCAGGGGCTGAAAACGCGTTTAAAGCAATAAAAAGTTCATTTTGGCTCTCACACCTAAACTAAACGTTGTAGACTCAAATTTTTTGCTGTATTTAGTGTATTCTAGCATCCTGAAGATGATTCCAGCATTAATTTCATTGTGCTTATGCTCATTTTGAAGATTTTGACATTTTCACCTTAAGTGTACAATCAGGGGCTGAAAACGCGTTTAAAGCAATAAAAAGTTCATTTTGGCTCTCACACCTAAACTAAACGTTGTAGACTCAAAATTTTTGCTGTATTTAGTGTATTCTAGCATCCTGAAGATGATTCCAGCATTAATTTCATTGTGCTTATGCTCATTTTTAAGATTTTGACATTTTCACCTAAAGTGCACAATCAGGCTGAAAACGCGTTTAAAGCAATAAAAAGTTCATTTTGGCTCTCACACCTAAACTAAACGTTGTAGACTCAAAATTTTTGCTGTATTTAGTGTATTCTAGCATCCTGAAGATGATTCCAGCATTAATTTCATTGTGCTTATGCTCATTTTGAAGATTTTGACATTTTCACCTTAAGTGCACAATCAGGCTGAAAACGCATTTAAAGCCATAAAAAGTTCATTTTGGCTCTCACTCCTAAACAAAACGTTGTAGACTCAACATTTTTGCTGTATTTAGTGTATTCTAGCATCCTGAAGATGATTCCAGCATTAATTTCATTGTGCTTATGCTCATTTTTAAGATTTTGACATTTTCACCTTAAGTGTACAATCAGGGGCTGAAAACGCGTTTAAAGCAATAAAAAGTTCATTTTGGCTCTCACACCTAAACTAAACGTTGTAGACTCAAAATTTTTGCTGTATTTAGTGTATTCTAGCATCCTGAAGATGATTCCAGCATTAATTTCATTGTGCTTATGCTCATTTTTAAGATTTTGACATTTTCACCTAAAGTGCACAATCAGGCTAAAAACGCGTTTAAAGCAATAAAAAGTTCATTTTGGCTCTCACACCTAAACTAAACGTTGTAGACTCAAAATTTTTGCTGTATTTAGTGTATTCTAGCATCCTGAAGATGATTCCAGCATTAATTTCATTGTGCTTATGCTCATTTTGAAGATTTTGACATTTTCACCTAAAGTGCACAATCAGGCTGAAAACGCGTTTAAAGCAATAAAAAGTTCATTTTGGCTCTCACACCTAAACTAAACGTTGTAGACTCAAAATTTTTGCTGTATTTAGTGTATTCTAGCATCCTGAAGATGATTCCAGCATTAATTTCATTGTGCTTATGCTCATTTTGAAGATTTTGACATTTTCACCTAAAGTGCACAATCAGGGGCTGAAAACGCGTTTAAAGCAATAAAAAGTTCATTTTGGCTCTCACACCTAAACTAAACGTTGTAGACTCAAAATTTTTGCTGTATTTAGTGTATTCTAGCATCCTGAAGATGATTCCAGCATTAATTTCATTGTGCTTATGCTCATTTTTAAGATTTTGACATTTTCACCTAAAGTGCACAATCAGGCTGAAAACGCGTTTAAAGCAATAAAAAGTTAATTTTGGCTCTCACACCTAAACTAAACGTTGTAGACTCAAAATTTTTGCTGTATTTAGTGTATTCTAGCATCCTGAAGATGATTCCAGCATTAATTTCATTGTGCTTATGCTCATTTTGAAGATTTTGACATTTTCACCTTAAGTGTACAATCAGGTGCTGAAAACGCGTTTAAAGCAATAAAAAGTTCATTTTGGCTCTCACACCTAAACTAAACGTTGTAGACTCAAAATTTTTGCTGTATTTAGTGTATTCTAGCATCCTGAAGATGATTCCAGCATTAATTTCATTGTGCTTATGCTCATTTTTAAGATTTTGACATTTTCACCTAAAGTGCACAATCAGGCTGAAAACGCGTTTAAAGCAATAAAAAGTTCATTTTGGCTCTCACACCTAAACTAAACGTTGTAGACTCAAAATTTTTGCTGTATTTAGTGTATTCTAGCATCCTGAAGATGATTCCATCATTAATTTCATTGTGCTTATGCTCATTTTGAAGATTTTGACATTTTCACCTTAAGTGTACAATCAGGGGCTGAAAACGCGTTTAAAGCAATAAAAAGTTCATTTTGGCTCTCACACCTAAACTAAACGTTGTAGACTCAAAATTTTTGCTGTATTTAGTGTATTCTAGCATCCTGAAGATGATTCCAGCATTAATTTCATTGTGCTTATGCTCATTTTTAAGATTTTGACATTTTCACCTAAAGTGCACAATCAGGCTGAAAACGCGTTTAAAGCAATAAAAAGTTCATTTTGGCTCTCACACCTAAACTAAACGTTGTAGACTCAAAATTTTTGCTGTATTTAGTGTATTCTAGCATCCTGAAGATGATTCCAGCATTAATTTCATTGTGCTTATGCTCATTTTGAAGATTTTGACATTTTCACCTTAAGTGCACAATCAGGCTGAAAACGCATTTAAAGCCATAAAAAGTTCATTTTGGCTCTCACACCTAAACAAAACGTTGTAGACTCAACATTTTTGCTGTATTTAGTGTATTCTAGCATCCTGAAGATGATTCCAGCATTAATTTCATTGTGCTTATGCTCATTTTTAAGATTTTGACATTTTCACCTTAAGTGTACAATCAGGGGCTGAAAACGCGTTTAAAGCAATAAAAAGTTCATTTTGGCTCTCACACCTAAACTAAACGTTGTAGACTCAAAATTTTTGCTGTATTTAGTGTATTCTAGCATCCTGAAGATGATTCCAGCATTAATTTCATTGTGCTTATGCTCATTTTTAAGATTTTGACATTTTCACCTAAAGTGCACAATCAGGCTGAAAACGCGTTTAAAGCAATAAAAAGTTCATTTTGGCTCTCACACCTAAACAAAACGTTGTAGACTCAACATTTTTGCTGTATTTAGTGTATTCTAGCATCCTGAAGATGATTCCAGCATTAATTTCATTGTGCTTATGCTCATTTTGAAGATTTTGACATTTTCACCTTAAGTGTACAATCAGGGGCTGAAAACGCGTTTAAAGCAATAAAAAGTTCATTTTGGCTCTCACACCTAAACTAAACGTTGTAGACTCAAAATTTTTGCTGTATTTAGTGTATTCTAGCATCCTGAAGATGATTCCAGCATTAATTTCATTGTGCTTATGCTCATTTTTAAGATTTTGACATTTTCACCTAAAGTGCACAATCAGGCTGAAAACGCGTTTAAAGCAATAAAAAGTTCATTTTGGCTCTCACACCTAAACTAAACGTTGTAGACTCAAAATTTTTGCTGTATTTAGTGTATTCTAGCATCCTGAAGATGATTCCATCATTAATTTCATTGTGCTTATGCTCATTTTGAAGATTTTGACATTTTCACCTTAAGTGTACAATCAGGGGCTGAAAACGCGTTTAAAGCAATAAAAAGTTCATTTTGGCTCTCACACCTAAACTAAACGTTGTAGACTCAAATTTTTTGCTGTATTTAGTGTATTCTAGCATCCTGAAGATGATTCCAGCATTAATTTCATTGTGCTTATGCTCATTTTGAAGATTTTGACATTTTCACCTTAAGTGTACAATCAGGGGCTGAAAACGCGTTTAAAGCAATAAAAAGTTCATTTTGGCTCTCACACCTAAACTAAACGTTGTAGACTCAAAATTTTTGCTGTATTTAGTGTATTCTAGCATCCTGAAGATGATTCCAGCATTAATTTCATTGTGCTTATGCTCATTTTTAAGATTTTGACATTTTCACCTAAAGTGCACAATCAGGCTGAAAACGCGTTTAAAGCAATAAAAAGTTCATTTTGGCTCTCACACCTAAACTAAACGTTGTAGACTCAAAATTTTTGCTGTATTTAGTGTATTCTAGCATCCTGAAGATGATTCCAGCATTAATTTCATTGTGCTTATGCTCATTTTGAAGATTTTGACATTTTCACCTTAAGTGCACAATCAGGCTGAAAACGCATTTAAAGCCATAAAAAGTTCATTTTGGCTCTCACTCCTAAACAAAACGTTGTAGACTCAACATTTTTGCTGTATTTAGTGTATTCTAGCATCCTGAAGATGATTCCAGCATTAATTTCATTGTGCTTATGCTCATTTTTAAGATTTTGACATTTTCACCTTAAGTGTACAATCAGGGGCTGAAAACGCGTTTAAAGCAATAAAAAGTTCATTTTGGCTCTCACACCTAAACTAAACGTTGTAGACTCAAAATTTTTGCTGTATTTAGTGTATTCTAGCATCCTGAAGATGATTCCAGCATTAATTTTATTGTGCTTATGCTCATTTTTAAGATTTTGACATTTTCACCTAAAGTGCACAATCAGGCTGAAAACGCGTTTAAAGCAATAAAAAGTTCATTTTGGCTCTCACACCTAAACTAAACGTTGTAGACTCAAAATTTTTGCTGTATTTAGTGTATTCTAGCATCCTGAAGATGATTCCAGCATTAATTTCATTGTGCTTATGCTCATTTTGAAGATTTTGACATTTTCACCTAAAGTGCACAATCAGGGGCTGAAAACGCGTTTAAAGCAATAAAAAGTTCATTTTGGCTCTCACACCTAAACTAAACGTTGTAGACTCAAAATTTTTGCTGTATTTAGTGTATTCTAGCATCCTGAAGATGATTCCAGCATTAATTTCATTGTGCTTATGCTCATTTTTAAGATTTTGACATTTTCACCTAAAGTGCACAATCAGGCTGAAAACGCGTTTAAAGCAATAAAAAGTTCATTTTGGCTCTCACACCTAATCTAAACGTTGTAGACTCAAAATTTTTGCTGTATTTAGTGTATTCTAGCATCCTGAAGATGATTCCAGCATTAATTTCATTGTGCTTATGCTCATTTTGAAGATTTTGACATTTTCACCTTAAGTGTACAATCAGGTGCTGAAAACGCGTTTAAAGCAATAAAAAGTTCATTTTGGCTCTCACACCTAAACTAAACGTTGTAGACTCAAAATTTTTGCTGTATTTAGTGTATTCTAGCATCCTGAAGATGATTCCAGCATTAATTTCATTGTGCTTATGCTCATTTTTAAGATTTTGACATTTTCACCTAAAGTGCACAATCAGGCTGAAAACGCGTTTAAAGCAATAAAAAGTTCATTTTGGCTCTCACACCTAAACTAAACGTTGTAGACTCAAAATTTTTGCTGTATTTAGTGTATTCTAGCATCCTGAAGATGATTCCAGCATTAATTTCATTGTGCTTATGCTCATTTTGAAGATTTTGACATTTTCACCTAAAGTGCACAATCAGGCTGAAAACGCATTTAAAGCCATAAAAAGTTCATTTTGGCTCTCACACCTAAACAAAACGTTGTAGACTCAACATTTTTGCTGTATTTAGTGTATTCTAGCATCCTGAAGATGATTCCAGCATTAATTTCATTGTGCTTATGCTCATTTTGAAGATTTTGACATTTTCACCTTAAGTGTACAATCAGGGGCTGAAAACGCGTTTAAAGCAATAAAAAGTTCATTTTGGCTCTCACACCTAAACTAAACGTTGTAGACTCAAAATTTTTGCTGTATTTAGTGTATTCTAGCATCCTGAAGATGATTCCAGCATTAATTTCATTGTGCTTATGCTCATTTTTAAGATTTTAACATTTTCACCTAAAGTGCACAATCAGGCTGAAAACGCGTTTAAAGCAATAAAAAGTTCATTTTGGCTCTCACACCTAAACTAAACGTTGTAGACTCAAAATTTTTGCTGTATTTAGTGTATTCTAGCATCCTGAAGATGATTCCAGCATTAATTCCATTGTGCTTATGCTCATTTTGAAGATTTTGACATTTTCACCTTAAGTGTACAATCAGGGGCTGAAAACGCGTTTAAAGCAATAAAAAGTTCATTTTGGCTCTCACACCTAAACTAAACGTTGTAGACTCAAATTTTTTGCTGTATTTAGTGTATTCTAGCATCCTGAAGATGATTCCAGCATTAATTTCATTGTGCTTATGCTCATTTTTAAGATTTTGACATTTTCACCTAAAGTGCACAATCAGGCTGAAAACGCGTTTAAAGCAATAAAAAGTTCATTTTGGCTCTCACACCTAAACTAAACGTTGTAGACTCAAAATTTTTGCTGTATTTAGTGTATTCTAGCATCCTGAAGATGATTCCAGCATTAATTTCATTGTGCTTATGCTCATTTTGAAGATTTTGACATTTTCACCTAAAGTGCACAATCAGGCTGAAAACGCATTTAAAGCCATAAAAAGTTCATTTTGGCTCTCACACCTAAACAAAACGTTGTAGACTCAACATTTTTGCTGTATTTAGTGTATTCTAGCATCCTGAAGATGATTCCAGCATTAATTTCATTGTGCTTATGCTCATTTTTAAGATTTTGACATTTTCACCTTAAGTGTACAATCAGGGGCTGAAAACGCGTTTAAAGCAATAAAAAGTTCATTTTGGCTCTCACACCTAAACTAAACGTTGTAGACTCAAAATTTTTGCTGTATTTAGTGTATTCTAGCATCCTGAAGATGATTCCAGCATTAATTTCATTGTGCTTATGCTCATTTTGAAGATTTTGACATTTTCACCTAAAGTGCACAATCAGGCTGAAAACGCATTTAAAGCCATAAAAAGTTCATTTTGGCTCTCACACCTAAACAAAACGTTGTAGACTCAACATTTTTGCTGTATTTAGTGTATTCTAGCATCCTGAAGATGATTCCAGCATTAATTTCATTGTGCTTATGCTCATTTTGAAGATTTTGACATTTTCACCTTAAGTGTACAATCAGGGGCTGAAAACGCGTTTAAAGCAATAAAAAGTTCATTTTGGCTCTCACCCCTAAACTAAACGTTGTAGACTCAAAATTTTTGTTGTATTTAGTGTATTCTAGCATCCTGAAGATGATTCCAGCATTAATTTCATTGTGCTTATGCTCATTTTGAAGATTTTGACATTTTCACCTAAAGTGTACAATCAGGCTGAAAACGCATTTAAAGCAATAAAAAGTTCATTTTGGCTCTCACACCTAAACTAAACGTTGTAGACTCAAAATTTTTGCTGTATTTAGTGTATTCTAGCATCCTGAAGATGATTCCAGCATTAATTTCATTGTGCTTATGCTCATTTTTAAGATTTTGACATTTTCACCTAAAGTGCACAATCATGCTGAAAACGCATTTAAAGCAATAAAAAGTTCATTTTGGCACACAAACCTAAACTAAACGTTGTAGACTCAAAATTTTTGCTGTATTTAGTGTATTCTAGCATCCTGAAGATGATTCCAGCATTAATTTCATCGTGCTTATGCTCATTTTGAAGATTTTGACATTTTCACCTAAAGTGCACAATCAGGCTGAAAACGCATTTAAAGCAATAAAAAGTTCATTTTGGCACACAAACCTAAACTAAACGTTGTAGACTCAAAATTTTTGCTGTATTTAGTGTATTCTAGCATCCTGAAGATGATTCCAGCATTAATTTCATTGTGCTTATGCTCATTTTGAAGATTTTGACATTTTCACCTAAGTGTACAATCAGGGGCTGAAAACGCGTTTAAAGCAATAAAAAGTTCATTTTGGCTCTCACACCTAAACTAAACGTTGTAGACTCAAAATTTTTGCTGTATTTAGTGTATTCTAGCATCCTGAAGATGATTCCAGCATAAATTTCATTGTGCTTATGCTCATTTTTAAGATTTTGACATTTTCACCTAAAGTGCACAATCAGGCTGAAAACGCGTTTAAAGCACTAAAAAGTTCATTTTGGCTCTCACACCTAAACTAAACGTTGTAGACTCAAAATTTTTGCTGTATTTAGTGTATTCTAGCATCCTGAAGATGATTCCAGCATTAATTTCATTGTGCTTATGCTCATTTTTAAGATTTTGACATTTTCACCTAAAGTGCACAATCAGGCTGAAAACGCGTTTAAAGCAATAAAAAGTTCATTTTGGCTCTCACACCTAAACTAAACGTTGTAGACTCAAAATTTTTGCTGTATTTAGTGTATTCTAGCATCCTGAAGATGATTCCAGCATTAATTTCATTGTGCTTATGCTCATTTTGAAGATTTTGACATTTTCACCTAAAGTGCACAATCAGGGGCTGAAAACGCGTTTAAAGCAATAAAAAGTTCATTTTGGCTCTCACACCTAAACTAAACGTTGTAGACTCAAAATTTTTGCTGTATTTAGTGTATTCTAGCATCCTGAAGATGATTCCAGCATTAATTTCATTGTGCTTATGCTCATTTTTAAGATTTTGACATTTTCACCTAAAGTGCACAATCAGGCTGAAAACGCGTTTAAAGCAATAAAAAGTTAATTTTGGCTCTCACACCTAAACTAAACGTTGTAGACTCAAAATTTTTGCTGTATTTAGTGTATTCTAGCATCCTGAAGATGATTCCAGCATTAATTTCATTGTGCTTATGCTCATTTTGAAGATTTTGACATTTTCACCTTAAGTGTACAATCAGGTGCTGAAAACGCGTTTAAAGCAATAAAAAGTTCATTTTGGCTCTCACACCTAAACTAAACGTTGTAGACTCAAAATTTTTGCTGTATTTAGTGTATTCTAGCATCCTGAAGATGATTCCAGCATTAATTTCATTGTGCTTATGCTCATTTTTAAGATTTTGACATTTTCACCTAAAGTGCACAATCAGGCTGAAAACGCGTTTAAAGCAATAAAAAGTTCATTTTGGCTCTCACACCTAAACTAAACGTTGTAGACTCAAAATTTTTGCTGTATTTAGTGTATTCTAGCATCCTGAAGATGATTCCAGCATTAATTTCATTGTGCTTATGCTCATTTTGAAGATTTTGACATTTTCACCTAAAGTGCACAATCAGGCTGAAAACGCATTTAAAGCCATAAAAAGTTCATTTTGGCTCTCACACCTAAACAAAACGTTGTAGACTCAACATTTTTGCTGTATTTAGTGTATTCTAGCATCCTGAAGATGATTCCAGCATTAATTTCATTGTGCTTATGCTCATTTTGAAGATTTTGACATTTTCACCTTAAGTGTACAATCAGGGGCTGAAAACGCGTTTAAAGCAATAAAAAGTTCATTTTGGCTCTCACACCTAAACTAAACGTTGTAGACTCAAAATTTTTGCTGTATTTAATGTATTCTAGCATCCTGAAGATGATTCCAGCATTAATTTCATTGTGCTTATGCTCATTTTTAAGATTTTAACATTTTCACCTAAAGTGCACAATCAGGCTGAAAACGCGTTTAAAGCAATAAAAAGTTCATTTTGGCTCTCACACCTAAACTAAACGTTGTAGACTCAAAATTTTTGCTGTATTTAGTGTATTCTAGCATCCTGAAGATGATTCCAGCATTAATTTCATTGTGCTTATGCTCATTTTGAAGATTTTGACATTTTCACCTTAAGTGTACAATCAGGGGCTGAAAACGCGTTTAAAGCAATAAAAAGTTCATTTTGGCTCTCACACCTAAACTAAACGTTGTAGACTCAAATTTTTTTGCTGTATTTAGTGTATTCTAGCATCCTGAAGATGATTCCAGCATTAATTTCATTGTGCTTATGCTCATTTTTAAGATTTTGACATTTTCACCTAAAGTGCACAATCAGGCTGAAAACGCGTTTAAAGCAATAAAAAGTTCATTTTGGCTCTCACACCTAAACTAAACGTTGTAGACTCAAAATTTTTGCTGTATTTAGTGTATTCTAGCATCCTGAAGATGATTCCAGCATTAATTTCATTGTGCTTATGCTCATTTTGAAGATTTTGACATTTTCACCTAAAGTGCACAATCAGGCTGAAAACGCATTTAAAGCCATAAAAAGTTCATTTTGGCTCTCACACCTAAACAAAACGTTGTAGACTCAACATTTTTGCTGTATTTAGTGTATTCTAGCATCCTGAAGATGATTCCAGCATTAATTTCATTGTGCTTATGCTCATTTTTAAGATTTTGACATTTTCACCTTAAGTGTACAATCAGGGGCTGAAAACGCGTTTAAAGCAATAAAAAGTTCATTTTGGCTCTCACACCTAAACTAAACGTTGTAGACTCAAAATTTTTGCTGTATTTAGTGTATTCTAGCATCCTGAAGATGATTCCAGCATTAATTTCATTGTGCTTATGCTCATTTTGAAGATTTTGACATTTTCACCTAAAGTGCACAATCAGGCTGAAAACGCATTTAAAGCCATAAAAAGTTCATTTTGGCTCTCACACCTAAACAAAACGTTGTAGACTCAACATTTTTGCTGTATTTAGTGTATTCTAGCATCCTGAAGATGATTCCAGCATTAATTTCATTGTGCTTATGCTCATTTTGAAGATTTTGACATTTTCACCTTAAGTGTACAATCAGGGGCTGAAAACGCGTTTAAAGCAATAAAAAGTTCATTTTGGCTCTCACACCTAAACTAAACCTTGTAGACTCAAAATTTTTGCTGTATTTAGTGTATTCTAGCATCCTGAAGATGATTCCAGCAATAATTTCATTGTGCTTATGCTCATTTTTAAGATTTTGACATTTTCACCTTAAGTGTACAATCAGGGGCTGAAAACGCGTTAAAGCAATAAAAAGTTCATTTTGGCTCTCACCCCTAAACTAAACGTTGTAGACTCAAAATTTTTGTTGTATTTAGTGTATTCTAGCATCCTGAAGATGATTCCAGCATTAATTTCATTGTGCTTATGCTCATTTTGAAGATTTTGACATTTTCACCTAAAGTGTACAATCAGGCTGAAAACGCATTTAAAGCAATAAAAAGTTCATTTTGGCTCTCACACCTAAACTAAACGTTGTAGACTCAAAATTTTTGCTGTATTTAGTGTATTCTAGCATCCTGAAGATGATTCCAGCATTAATTTCATTGTGCTTATGCTCATTTTTAAGATTTTGACATTTTCACCTAAAGTGCACAATCATGCTGAAAACGCATTTAAAGCAATAAAAAGTTCATTTTGGCACACAAACCTAAACTAAACGTTGTAGACTCAAAATTTTTGCTGTATTTAGTGTATTCTAGCATCCTGAAGATGATTCCAGCATTAATTTCATCGTGCTTATGCTCATTTTGAAGATTTTGACATTTTCACCTAAAGTGCACAATCAGGCTGAAAACGCATTTAAAGCAATAAAAAGTTCATTTTGGCACACAAACCTAAACTAAACGTTGTAGACTCAAAATTTTTGCTGTATTTAGTGTATTCTAGCATCCTGAAGATGATTCCAGCATTAATTTCATTGTGCTTATGCTCATTTTGAAGATTTTGACATTTTCACCTAAGTGTACAATCAGGGGCTGAAAACGCGTTTAAAGCAATAAAAAGTTCATTTTGGCTCTCACACCTAAACTAAACGTTGTAGACTCAAAATTTTTGCTGTATTTAGTGTATTCTAGCATCCTGAAGATGATTCCAGCATAAATTTCATTGTGCTTATGCTCATTTTTAAGATTTTGACATTTTCACCTAAAGTGCACAATCAGGCTGAAAACGCGTTTAAAGCACTAAAAAGTTCATTTTGGCTCTCACACCTAAACTAAACGTTGTAGACTCAAAATTTTTGCTGTATTTAGTGTATTCTAGCATCCTGAAGATGATTCCAGCATTAATTTCATTTTGCTTATGCTCATTTTGAAGATTTTGACATTTTCACCTAAAGTGTACAATCAGGCTGAAAACGCATTTAAAGCAATAAAAAGTTCATTTTGGCTCTCACACCTAAACTAAACGTTGTAGACTCAAAATTTTTGCTGTATTTAGTGTATTCTAGCATCCTGAAGATGATTCCAGCATTAATTTCATTGTGCTTATGCTCATTTTTAAGATTTTGACATTTTCACCTAAAGTGCACAATCAGGCTGAAAACGCGTTTAAAGCAATAAAAAGTTCATTTTGGCTCTCACACTTAAACTAAACGTTGTAGACTCAAAATTTTTGCTGTATTTAGTGTATTCTAGCATCCTGAAGATGATTCCAGCATTAATTTCATTGTGCTTATGCTCATTTTGAAGATTTTGACATTTTCACCTTAAGTGCACAATCAGGCTGAAAACGCATTTAAAGCCATAAAAAGTTCATTTTGGCTCTCACACCTAAACAAAACGTTGTAGACTCAACATTTTTGCTGTATTTAGTGAATTCTAGCATCCTGAAGATGATTCCAGCATTAATTTCATTGTGCTTATGCTCATTTTTAAGATTTTGACATTTTCACCTTAAGTGTACAATCAGGGGCTGAAAACGCGTTTAAAGCAATAAAAAGTTCATTTTGGCTCTCACACCTAAACTAAACGTTGTAGACTCAAAATTTTTGCTGTATTTAGTGTATTCTAGCATCCTGAAGATGATTCCAGCATTAATTTCATTGTGCTTATGCTCATTTTTAAGATTTTGACATTTTCACCTAAAGTGCACAATCAGGCTGAAAACGCGTTTAAAGCAATAAAAAGTTCATTTTGGCTCTCACACCTAAACTAAACGTTGTAGACTCAAAATTTTTGCTGTATTTAGTGTATTCTAGCATCCTGAAGATGATTCCAGCATTAATTTCATTGTGCTTATGCTCATTTTGAAGATTTTGACATTTTCACCTTAAGTGTACAATCAGGGGCTGAAAACGCGTTTAAAGCAATAAAAAGTTCATTTTGGCTCTCACACCTAAACTAAACGTTGTAGACTCAAAATTTTTGCTGTATTTAGTGTATTCTAGCATCCTGAAGATGATTCCAGCATTAATTTCATTGTGCTTATGCTCATTTTTAAGATTTTGACATTTTCACCTAAAGTGCACAATCAGGCTGAAAACGCGTTTAAAGCAATAAAAAGTTCATTTTGGCTCTCACACCTAAACTAAACGTTGTAGACTCAAAATTTTTGCTGTATTTAGTGTATTCTAGCATCCTGAAGATGATTCCAGCATTAATTTCATTGTGCTTATGCTCATTTTGAAGATTTTGACATTTTCACCTAAAGTGCACAATCAGGCTGAAAACGCGTTTAAAGCAATAAAAAGTTCATTTTGGCTCTCACACCTAAACTTAACGTTGTAGACTCAAAATTTTTGCTGTATTTAGTGTATTCTAGCATCCTGAAGATGATTCCAGCATTAATTTCATTGTGCTTATGCTCATTTTGAAGATTTTGACATTTTCACCTTAAGTGTACAATCAGGGGCTGAAAACGCGTTTAAAGCAATAAAAAGTTCATTTTGGCTCTCACACCTAAACTAAACGTTGTAGACTCAACATTTTTGCTGTATTTAGTGTATTCTAGCATCCTGAAGATGATTCCAGCATTAATTTCATTGTGCTTATGCTCATTTTGAAGATTTTGACATTTTCACCTTAAGTGTACAATCAGGGGCTGAAAACGCGTTTAAAGCAATAAAAAGTTCATTTTGGCTCTCACACCTAAACTAAACGTTGTAGACTCAAAATTTTTGCTGTATTTAGTGTATTCTAGCATCCTGAAGATGATTCCAGCATTAATTTCATTGTGCTTATGCTCATTTTTAAGATTTTGACATTTTCACCTAAAGTGCACAATCAGGCTGAAAACGCGTTTAAAGCAATAAAAAGTTCATTTTGGCTCTCACACCTAAACTAAACGTTGTAGACTCAAAATTTTTGCTGTATTTAGTGTATTCTAGCATCCTGAAGATGATTCCAGCATTAATTTCATTGTGCTTATGCTCATTTTGAAGATTTTGACATTTTCACCTTAAGTGTACAATCAGGGGCTGAAAACGCGTTTAAAGCAATAAAAAGTTCATTTTGGCTCTCACACCTAAACTAAACGTTGTAGACTCAAAATTTTTGCTGTATTTAGTGTATTCTAGCATCCTGAAGATGATTCCAGCATTAATTTCATTGTGCTTATGCTCATTTTTAAGATTTTGACATTTTCACCTAAAGTGCACAATCAGGCTGAAAACGCGTTTAAAGCAATAAAAAGTTCATTTTGGCTCTCACACCTAAACTAAACGTTGTAGACTCAAAATTTTTGCTGTATTTAGTGTATTCTAGCATCCTGAAGATGATTCCAGCATTAATTTCATTGTGCTTATGCTCATTTTGAAGATTTTGACATTTTCACCTAAAGTGCACAATCAGGTGCTGAAAACGCGTTTAAAGCAATAAAAAGTTCATTTTGGCTCTCACACCTAAACTAAACGTTGTAGACTCAAAATTTTTGCTGTATTTAGTGTATTCTAGCATCCTGAAGATGATTCCAGCATTAATTTCATTGTGCTTATGCTCATTTTTAAGATTTTGACATTTTCACCTAAAGTGCACAATCAGGCTGAAAACGCGTTTAAAGCAATAAAAAGTTCATTTTGGCTCTCACACCTAAACTAAACGTTGTAGACTCAAAATTTTTGCTGTATTTAGTGTATTCTAGCATCCTGAAGATGATTCCAGCATTAATTTCATTGTGCTTATGCTCATTTTGAAGATTTTGACATTTTCACCTAAAGTGCACAATCAGGCTGAAAACGCATTTAAAGCCATAAAAAGTTCATTTTGGCTCTCACACCTAAACAAAACGTTGTAGACTCAACATTTTTGCTGTATTTAGTGTATTCTAGCATCCTGAAGATGATTCCAGCATTAATTTCATTGTGCTTATGCTCATTTTTAAGATTTTGACATTTTCACCTTAAGTGTACAATCAGGGGCTGAAAACGCGTTTAAAGCAATAAAAAGTTCATTTTGGCTCTCACACCTAAACTAAACGTTGTAGACTCAAAATTTTTGCTGTATTTAGTGTATTCTAGCATCCTGAAGATGATTCCAGCATTAATTTCATTGTGCTTATGCTCATTTTGAAGATTTTGACATTTTCACCTAAAGTGCACAATCAGGCTGAAAACGCGTTTAAAGCAATAAAAAGTTCATTTTGGCTCTCACACCTAAACTAAACGTTGTAGACTCAAAATTTTTGCTGTATTTAGTGTATTCTAGCATCCTGAAGATGATTCCAGCATTAATTTCATTGTGCTTATGCTCATTTTTAAGATTTTGACATTTTCACCTAAAGTGCACAATCAGGCTGAAAACGCGTTTAAAGCAATAAAAAAATCATTTTGGCTCTCACACCTAAACTAAACGTTGTAGACTCAAAATTTTTGCTGTATTTACTGTATTCTAGCATCCTGAAGATGATTCCAGCATTAATTTCATTGTGCTTTTGCTCATTTTGAAGATTTTGACATTTTCACCTAAAGTGCACAATCAGGGGCTGAAAACGCATTTAAAGCCATAAAAAGTTCATTTTGGCTCTCACACCTAAACAAAACGTTGTAGACTCAACATTTTTGCTGTATTTAGTGTATTCTAGCATCCTGAAGATGATTCCAGCATTAATTTCATTGTGCTTATGCTCATTTTGAAGATTTTGACATTTTCACCTTAAGTGTACAATCAGGGGCTGAAAACGCGTTTAAAGCAATAAAAAGTTCATTTTGGCTCTCACACCTAAACTAAACGTTGTAGACTCAAAATTTTTGCTGTATTTAGTGTATTCTAGCATCCTGAAGATGATTCCAGCATTAATTTCATTGTGCTTATGCTCATTTTTAAGATTTTGACATTTTCACCTAAAGTGCACAATCAGGCTGAAAACGCGTTTAAAGCAATAAAAAGTTCATTTTGGCTCTCACACCTAAACTAAACGTTGTAGACTCAAAATTTTTGCTGTATTTAGTGTATTCTAGCATCCTGAAGATGATTCCATCATTAATTTCATTGTGCTTATGCTCATTTTGAAGATTTTGACATTTTCACCTTAAGTGTACAATCAGGGGCTGAAAACGCGTTTAAAGCAATAAAAAGTTCATTTTGGCTCTCACACCTAAACTAAACGTTGTAGACTCAAAATTTTTGCTGTATTTAGTGTATTCTAGCATCCTGAAGATGATTCCAGCATTAATTTCATTGTGCTTATGCTCATTTTTAAGATTTTGACATTTTCACCTAAAGTGCACAATCAGGCTGAAAACGCGTTTAAAGCAATAAAAAGTTCATTTTGGCTCTCACACCTAAACTAAACGTTGTAGACTCAAAATTTTTGCTGTATTTAGTGTATTCTAGCATCCTGAAGATGATTCCAGCATTAATTTCATTGTGCTTATGCTCATTTTGAAGATTTTGACATTTTCACCTTAAGTGCACAATCAGGCTGAAAACGCATTTAAAGCCATAAAAAGTTCATTTTGGCTCTCACACCTAAACAAAACGTTGTAGACTCAACATTTTTGCTGTATTTAGTGTATTCTAGCATCCTGAAGATGATTCCAGCATTAATTTCATTGTGCTTATGCTCATTTTTAAGATTTTGACATTTTCACCTTAAGTGTACAATCAGGGGCTGAAAACGCGTTTAAAGCAATAAAAAGTTCATTTTGGCTCTCACACCTAAACTAAACGTTGTAGACTCAAAATTTTTGCTGTATTTAGTGTATTCTAGCATCCTGAAGATGATTCCAGCATTAATTTCATTGTGCTTATGCTCATTTTTAAGATTTTGACATTTTCACCTAAAGTGCACAATCAGGCTGAAAACGCGTTTAAAGCCATAAAAAGTTCATTTTGGCTCTCACACCTAAACAAAACGTTGTAGACTCAACATTTTTGCTGTATTTAGTGTATTCTAGCATCCTGAAGATGATTCCAGCATTAATTTCATCGTGCTTATGCTCATTTTGAAGATTTTGACATTTTCACCTAAAGTGCACAATCAGGCTGAAAACGCATTTAAAGCAATAAAAAGTTCATTTTGGCACACAAACCTAAACTAAACGTTGTAGACTCAAAATTTTTGCTGTATTTAGTGTATTCTAGCATCCTGAAGATGATTCCAGCATTAATTTCATTGTGCTTATGCTCATTTTTAAGATTTTGACATTTTCACCTAAAGTGCACAATCAGGCTGAAAACGCGTTTAAAGCAATAAAAAGTTCATTTTGGCTCTCACACCTAAACTAAACGTTGTAGACTCAAAATTTTTGCTGTATTTAGTGTATTCTAGCATCCTGAAGATGATTCCATCATTAATTTCATTGTGCTTATGCTCATTTTGAAGATTTTGACATTTTCACCTTAAGTGTACAATCAGGGGCTGAAAACGCGTTTAAAGCAATAAAAAGTTCATTTTGGCTCTCACACCTAAACTAAACGTTGTAGACTCAAAATTTTTGCTGTATTTAGTGTATTCTAGCATCCTGAAGATGATTCCAGCATTAATTTCATTGTGCTTATGCTCATTTTTAAGATTTTGACATTTTCACCTAAAGTGCACAATCAGGCTGAAAACGCGTTTAAAGCAATAAAAAGTTCATTTTGGCTCTCACACCTAAACTAAACGTTGTAGACTCAAAATTTTTGCTGTATTTAGTGTATTCTAGCATCCTGAAGATGATTCCAGCATTAATTTCATTGTGCTTATG